>NC_136700.1:13266272-13823772 GCF_947650265.1 Symphodus melops
CTGCCTCCATGGAGAAATGCAACTACTGCTTCAGCAATCAAGAGCTCCAGAAACACCTCATCGTGGCAATAGGGAGCAAGGTAAGGGGTCCCAGGTGGGGTTGTGTAAAGATTGATGGAATTTGTTGTCAGTGGCATTCATCTAATTGCATTTGCTGATGGATTCCCTTACAAGTTTGATGGTTTGCATTTTTTTCCACACATAGATTCTGAAACTTAAATTCTCTTTTTAATCCTTAAAAATTGAATGTTCACAAAGTTGTGTCCAAAACCAGAAAATGTTTGAATTTTGAAATATTTAGTTTTTTCTGTCTTCATAAGATATGATAAAAACTGTTATTAGATGCTAAAAAGTTTGTCCAGTCAATCTTAGACTAATGGATCAATTGTCCTGTCATTACAACTCTTCATCAATAGACTCAGGGGTTTGTCTTATTAATTAGAAAAACCAAATATTCCGATCTATTGGATGCATATCGACAGTGTGTGTGCATTGTGACCAGGTGTACCTGAGCCTGCCAGCAGGAGTGTCCATGACTGAGGGCCACTGTCTCATCTGTCCTCTCCATCATCACTGCTCTGCCACCTTATTGGACGAGGATGTCTGGTCAGAAATGCAGGTCAGCCAATCAAGACTTGTTAATCCAGTCAACTGATTTGATGTTTTACAGCAGAAGTAGATGCTATCTGAATCTGATCGCTTTGTTTCAGACAGTCATTATAACCTCTATGCTGTTTTTCTTTTTTCCCCCCCTCAGCTGTTCCGCCGTACTTTGGTGCGTATGTTTGAGTCCCAGGAGCTCGACTGTGTCTTCATGGAAACACACATGAACCTACGCAGGAGGCAACACATGGTCCTGGAGTGTATCCCACTACCACGAGAACTGGGTGACATGGCACCCATATACTTTAAGGTTTGTGTGTATGTGTGTGTGTGTGTGTGTGTGTGTGTGTGTGGACTGTCCTTTTCTAAATTAAACCAACCGAAATAGTGCACAAGTTCTTAACATTTTGGAAACGGTTTGTTTGTGCTTTCAGAAAGCTATCATGGAGTGTGACGAGGAATGGGCCATGAACAAAAAGGTCGTCGACCTCTCTTCGAAAGACATTCGCCAAGCTGTAAGCGCCCCCTTCTCATTGTTTCTCCGTTTCTCCTTCTTTTCCTCCTCCAAACCTTTCTATGAACGTTTGCAGTCTTCTTTTCTTGTTTTGTCCTTTCCTCTTCCCTGATTAACTTTCTTTGTTCGTCTTTGGATCTACCTTTCTTTCGTCTTTCCTTATACTCCTTTCTGTTGTTCTAACCTCTCGTCCATTGATATTGTTGTTTTTCAGGTTCCTCGTGCTCTGCCTTACTTTGCAGTAGACTTTGGACTCCAGGGAGGGTTTGCCCATGTCATCGAAAACGAGCAGAAATTCCCCCATTACTTCGGCAAGGTCCGTGTTGATTAGTACATTTCTGAGTGTTCCTTCTTTTTTTTTTTTAAACTAGAATCTGCAGATGTACCTCAAAAAAGAAAAACAATCCAATCCAATCCAATATTTCAACATGATCAATCCTCACCAATTCTCTTACAGGAAGTGGTCGGAGGCATGATGGACTTGGAGCC
Organism: Symphodus melops; assembly: GCF_947650265.1. NCBI lineage: Eukaryota > Metazoa > Chordata > Actinopteri > Labriformes > Labridae > Symphodus > Symphodus melops. The sequence continues at coordinate 13,267,879 of NC_136700.1, forward strand.
GCGACGGTGGAGAAAATTAATCCGGGAGAACTTTGATGATCAGAGGAAAAAAGTCCTGCAGTTTGCGCAGTGGTGGAAACCCTTTGACTGCACCAAGACAGAGGGTTAACGGGACTAACTCACAGGGAGGCGTACGCTCTGCTCAGAAATAGAGACTACACAGACATGATCAACACTTTTAAACAGACTGTCTGTTCCCAGTGGTGAAGTCACACATGGAGAAAAGGGTACAGGTGCCTCCAAATGATGATTGGACATAGAATCTAGTTTTAGAAGTTGTAATGAGAACTTTTATTACTTCAATGAAAAGTAAATGATTCACTTCGATTTGTGTTTGATTTTTATTTTTTGTTTCATGCAAGAAAACGTTTCATATCTCTATTTTTTTGCTCATTAAATGTACACATTTACAATATGTTGGTGAACAGCAGAAAACATTAAAAGCATTTTCATCATCAAATTGAAGCTTCATCTGTCCTACCACCTGTTCTAAGTGTCTCTTATCCATACTGCTCTCCTCTAGGCTCTAGCCCTGGGATTAAATGTCTTAATTTGTGGCCTCTTAATCCCTTGGCAGCTGTCACTTCATTCTAAAAGGTTGCATTGTCATCACAGCCACATGTGCTGGCCAAAACATGAGTGTACATGAGCAACCAAGCCCCCACGTTCAACCCCACCTTTATATCTTTCAGCTCTGCTATTAGCTGTGTGATTATCCTCCAGGTGTCATTTCAGACACCCTGTGATACACGGCTGCAGATTACTAGTGCTGCTGAGTGTGTTTTAATCTAAAGGGATGAAAATATGTTGTGACAGGGGAGCACCCTCATAAGGAATCAAAATAGAACCCACTTGTAGATAAAGTAGCTATTATATTTATATATTTATACACACACACACACATTCAAAGGGGCTCCATGGTAGCCTAGTGATTGGTGCGCACGATCCATGTACAGAGACTTCAGTCGGCCCAGGTTCAAGCCCAAACTGTGGCTCCTTTCCTTCATGCCGTTCCTCACTCTTCAAAATCTCTGTATCTATCCACTGTCCTATCGCCAAATCTAGACATAAAAAGCTCCAAAAACCAAACCTTTAACAACATATACAATATGTTGAAGGGATAATATTTAACCCTGCATTACACTAGAATTTTTCATTAAAAGCATCATAAATGAGATTGAAACAAAAGGAATGGCGTGTACAATTAGAGGACGTACATATAATTATAATTTCAATTTCAAAGATTTCCATAATCACCCTGAAAGGTTTTAACTATGAGTGTGTTTTAAGCTTCAACCAGTCCAGCTGCCTTTGGATCATGCTTTGAATGCACTATAACCCGGATGACTGAGAATCTACACAACACAGACAACTAAGAGAGTAACTAGGAGTACATGAAAAAAAATGCAATATTTCAGAATCAGGAACAAAGAGGAAAATGTATTAGTTAAAAAAAAAAACTAAAACAAAAATAGCTACATAGAGAAAACAAGAATACAAATCCTTTTAGAGAGAGGGGGTTATTGTAGAGTAATCGTTAATATCCTCAGAGTAGGGAGATTGCCTGATACTTGCAGAATCAACATCTCAGCCACTGTCAGCAACGCCACACTGCTGAGGAGATAATGAATAACCCTCCGGAAGAAAAGCGTTGTATTGTATTGTTGTTATTGACCATTAATATAGCGTGACCTTGGTAGGACTCTTTTCATTGTAAAGATCAGTAAGCCATGGTGACAGCAGTGTCTCTGCAGTTTGCAATCAATGGGTGGTGGAATATTTATCTTTCCTGTGCACATAGGAGGGACATATACAGAAGCAATAATTACATTTGCCCCTTCTGTTGTCTTCTTCTTGAGTATGCCGTAACCACCAACACAACCACAAACAAAGACTTTAAGTGTGTTTTCAAAAGTCAGGTTATAATGTTAAAGGAAATTCATCTGAATCAGTAATGTTGTTATTAACAACATGCAATGTGCTGCTCTTTAACCTTATGTGTTCCTTTGAAATGATCCCATGGGACAAGACAGTATAGCGGGTTATTTATGTTGCACAAGTGACAGAGAGGCGCAGGTTCACGGTTAATAGCAGCAGAGTGGCGTGGAGTGATGTATGGTTATGGCCAATTAGATTGTTCAGTGGCAGATTTATGACTGAGACGGCCATTTTTCTCTCTTCCTCTCTCTGCCTTACACACGTTCTCTCTCTTGAGCTTTTTTTTTTTTGCATCCCCTCACACTACCCTTCTGTTTCATTCATTCTTTGCTTGCTTTCTAACTTCTGATGTTTCTATGTCTTTCACGTTCTAGTTGATAATTTACGCAGCCATTGTGCAACATTAACAGGCAGAGGACATACATTTCTTGGAATAAAAAAAGGCCATAAAACAATGTCCTTTTGTCACAAAATTGAAAACTGGCTTGCTGCAAACGCAGCGGCAACATTTTTGCATGGGCCTGTGTAACTTTGACTGGGACTTTTAATATCAGAATTTACTGTTTACCCTTCTTATACTATATTACAAACTACAAAAGATCTTATGATGTTCCTCTGACACATTTAGGATCTAGAGACGGCCTTTTGTCCACCTTTTTTATGAGCTTATCGAAAAAGAAAAAATCTACGAGTATTTTTAAGACAAAATAGAGACAATCAGACCAGGCACATTCATCCTCACAGCCTGACCTTTGTACGTACTTTTGTTACTTTTGTAAGATATGTCAATTTCGTTAGGACATGTTTTTACAGCTGGGCTATAAAAATAGGACTCTCACAAAACTGTGGATGAGATGTATGAGTGAAAGATGGTCATACTTCTTTGACTCTGACTTTTACCTGCAGGTGAAAGCTAAGTCCTGGTCCTCTACATGTAGCCTTCCCTGTGCTCCATTGGCAGAACCCTCTGTCCTGCAAGGAGTCATCTGTCTCTCAACAAAGTAATATGATGTGCATGCAAGCGCACCCCTGCTAGTTTCACGGATGTGGGTAGCTTAAAAAGGCCTGATTTAATTGGTCAAGTCTTCACAAATGAAAGCAGCGTCATTAAAATGTCTTAACCCTTTAAAGGGTTGACCTTACTGAGGTGCAGAAGGCTGGCCATATGTAATGTTTGTGGAAATCACCAAAAATAGTCACTTGCCCTATAAAGGGTTAAAAGGTTTTAAAGGGGAAACTGTATTTAAGGTGTTAAATTGCATTCAGATGTAAAATATGAATCATTAAAAGTTTGAGTAAGCAAACTCTATCTTCTCCCAGTGATTAGGGTGGGCTAACTGCACAAGTGGGGGTCGGGTTGGGGGCAGGCCCTTAAGGCCCACCAATAAGTTGTGCCTGCCCTGCAGTACTTGCCACGACATATAAATACACACTTAGGAGAACCAGCATTTCTAAAAGCGCCAGTGAGCAGTACACAGCATTAAAATTCTCACATTGTGTGTCTGTGTATGTGATGTGGCAGGCAGTATATTAAAGTGCCATTGTGTTTCATGTTGCAGTTTGTCTGATGATCTCTGGGGAAAAGCACCTGGTTTTCAGTCAGTGTTGTGTGTCATGAGGCTGAACTCTTTTTATCTCTCTGCATTCCTCAACCTCTCAAGTAGACACTTCTCAAAGTGTATGTCTGCTCCTTGGTGATTATGCCAGTATATTGTTTGTTCTCTTTTTGTGCACAATTATTTGATACATTTGTGTACGTGAGTGCACGTCGTGTATACGTACCGGTAAGCTTGAAACTAAGGTGACAGAGTAAATCTGTCTGAGGAACATGTTGGCCATTTCCTCCTCTTTACATAAACTTCAGGCATCTCTTTGTGCCTATCTATTTCAAAACATCTACCACTTGAAGTAATTAATGTAACGTTTACAATGGTGGCTGTGGATTAGAATGAGTCTGACATATGTTAAGATCATCTTTACTTTAACAATTCACACACCTTATACAAGGCTGACTTGAATTTCAATTGATTTCTCAGTCTTTCATAACTTGAGTGAAGTCACATAATGGCAACCACATAAAAACAAAGGTTTGTTATGTTCACAAATGCTGTGCTTCAACAGAAAATGTTTTAGACTTTTAAACTGTATGTTTTACAGGTTACAGCCTTTCAACATCAGGTTATAATTATTGTTGAATTAATTATCTCATAAAGCCATTGTATGGATGGGTTGATAAAAGTTACCAACCCATTAGTTCCATCAGTTTTGTTTCTAAGTGCAGTATACCTCTGAGACTTACTACATACCTTTTTTCTTTGTTAATACTGTTCAAATGTAAAGTCATCCATGCCAGCTGTGCCTGTTGAATAAGATTACCATGAGTGCCCCTTCCCTATGATAGCCCTGTTACTGACCATTGCCATGTCTGTACTCGGCTACAGATGGCTGTCTAGCTTATCTTCTCTGGAGCATTATTTATCCTATTGTACTGCTGGCTTTATTAAATGCCCACATTATAACTGGCTGATGGCAGACTGATTGCTAAAAGCGAACAAACAGATAAGGAAAGAGAACGCGAGACAGAAACTGTGTGCAGTGTGTTAGGCCAGGAGTATGTGTGGGTGCGTGTTATATAGAGAAAAAGAAGAAGCTAAATTCTGAGCAATGTATTGGGGTCATGCTGCTCCAGAAAGTCAAATGAATTAGTAGGCACCTCCAGGAAAAACACTGTGTAGTGTGTGTGTGTGCAAATGCTTCATGATGCATCATGCTTGTTTCAGTTTCTCGCTGCTTGTCCCTTTGGGGCTCTAAATGAACAGACATGCTCTGCCAATTAAGGTCAAGGTCATTGCTGTGATTAGTGCCAGACATGAGCTTCATTCTGTTTTCTGATGGGAGGCAACAAGCGTGTACCATTGCTGCTGCCAGCTCCATTATCAACGCGTGGAGCCATGTTTGTCCTTGCATATACCCATGTTAAACACATTTGGCACAATGCCATGAAGTTGGCTTATTGACCATAGCTGTTGTTTGATTGTAAATAGATGTTTCTTGATTAGTTTTTCCATTTCAGTACTACTGGACCCATAAACAGTTAGTTGCCTGTCAAGTTGTCAATTGTTGTGAAATCTGTGTATAACTCAAAGTGGAGAGGAACTTTTACCAACATTTTTTCCCAACATATTTTTGTTTCTTTCCTTTCAAATTGCATGCAGTTCAACCTGTTTTAAAAAGGCTTGTTATGAATTGTATGTGTGTTGTTAATGATAACAGAAAGTTAAATTCTTTACATGTGCGTACTTGGCAGTAAACCTAATTCTGATTTTGTTGTCCCCTATTGATGGTCCTCCCCCTTACCTCCTTAAATTCTAGGAGGTGACAACAGAGACCGTGGAGTCAAAACCTTTAGTACACTGTACACACTTTACATGTAGGTATAGATTTGCTTATGTAAGTCTATCTATCTATCTATCTATCTATCTATCTATCTATCTATCTATCTATCTATCTATCTATCTATCTATCTATCTATCTATCTATCTATCTATCTATCTATCTATCTATCTATCTATCTATCATTTGATTGGCTGAGGTTTATTGACCAACTAAAACGCAGAGTTTTAGCACAGCGAGTTGACGCTTACTTCACTGCACGAGGTTGGCAGAACGCGCATCATTTTACCGGCGCGTGCTGCTGTTGGTTGCCTCGCTCACTCACTCTCTCTCTCCCTGTTCCACATCTCGCGCACTTCCACTTCAGCGCCCGCTACTAGTTTGCTCCTTAACCACACGAGACGAGACGACGACGACAACGACAACAACATACCAAAGGCGCAGGAGCAACGACGAAGGAAACATATATGAAGGATGGAGTTATGATGAGAGGACGCTCAGTTGGCCCCCCGACAGACTGGAGAAGCGCTGTCGCAGAGGAAACGCAGCAGGCAGCTGCGGCTCGAGGAGAACGGAGGAGAGAGGGAGGCAGGCACATCTGCCTTGACTTTGGGGAATTCTCTAAGTCAAAGTGGGGAGGATAGGGGGAGTCGTCAGCTTATTTTTTGGATGCCGAAATTCTCTATCCGTGTGAAGAACAGCTTGTGTGTCGGAGTTATCGTGGTGGACCATTATGTCAATTTTTGACACCTTTTTTCAGTTATCATTTCTGCAATTTCAGTAAAGGTGACGTCCTGTTGTGGCGCGAGACATCGTTCCGCCGTATGTATGCCAGCTGCCAGAAAAGGCTTTTTTTTGGGACTATTTGATAACAGTCGTTTTTGTTTTTTCTTTCTTTCTATTTTTAAGCATCATTTGAGAGTTTTTGGCCTTTCTATGTGGAATTGTTTTTGGGGGTAAAGAAAGACGGGGTTTTAAGAGGGCGATACCCCCATCTCCTCCCCTTACATAAATGTTTGCGTGCCGTTAGTGCTCTCGTTCTCGGTCGACCCCCCACCCCCCTCTATCCCTCTGAATAGGTCCGCTGAGTCTCACACGCAGACAGACGCATCTCAACTGCACACATAGACACACGCTGGCCTGGACGCTCTCACGCGCACGCACGCACGCGCACACACATCTCATATGCATACGTAATTATACAGACAGACCTTGCCACCCTCATCCTCCACCAACCCTCTCATCCCCCCACTATCTGATGACTCCCCGACGAGGAGTTGGACGTGGTACCAAACCGACTGTAGCATCATCATCCTCCTCATCCCCATCTTCACCACTTCCACGGTCATTGTCACCATCCTCCCCCTCTTCCTCACCACTGCCATGTCCTCGTCGTCGCGCAAGATCTCCTCCGAGTCTTTCAGCAGCTCGGTGGGCTCGGACTGCGGGCTTGAGAGCCCCGGGGGAGATGGGGGGGACGGCGGTCTGGAGACGGCGGAGGAGAGCAGAGGATGCCCCTTCTCGTCGTTTCCCTCCTCCCACAGAGCGGTGCTCTGGAACGGCCGCAGCCCCGCCGACAGGTCTGCGTGCCCGGCGGGAGAGGAGCAGCAGCAAGTACCCCACAAGAGGGTCACCAGGAGGAGACGAGTGAACCTGGACTCGTTGGGGGAGAGCCTGAGACGACTTACATCACCCATGGTAGGCCTCCAGCTCGGTCAGAAGAGCTAAAAATAACATTGACTAGTCAGATAAAAGTTATACGAGATCTCCCTTCAAACTGCACAAATGTTCAAAAGGGATGGCCAGTGACAGTTTAATTATAATGAGCAATGTTATAAAGCGTTGCTAAATTTTATCTTTTTTAAAAAAAAAAACACGTATTTTTTCCATGCAGCTGGTCATTATGGATCAAATCAATGACAGCTGTCACAGTTGTCTATGAAGTTAGAGAGAAATAAAACCTGTGTGTTGCATTACATTACACAACTCCAAGTACCAGTGCCCCACATCCCAGACTTTGTATTTTTCCATGTGCTGTGCTGCCTATAAAAAAAAAAAATAACCCCAACCTATTTCATCTTTGGAATCTGATAGCCCAATCCTCTGGCATATTATATAATACATATTTTGTTGTGAGAGAGTGAGAGGGAGATTGTCATGCCTTGTCTGTGTGTATGTAATAATGTGAGGAGTGTGACGGATGAGCGTGTTTCTGTGTCCCAGTTGTATTATTACCGTTGTATTATTGTGTATTACCGACTCCAATGCAATAAATCAGTTAGTAGAACTGAGCACAACTAAGATAGGGCAGCATTAGCGGGTTTTTTAATGCATCTTTTTATGGTACACCAGTTTAGAATTGGATTAAGTCTCCTGTAATTTGGGCCGCATAATGTAGTTAGTCAACCATGATAAATATCCAAAACAAAGATGTCCAAGTTGTAGTTCATGTAAAGTTGAATGGAGATAGTGTTCCTGATAGTGCATTAGAAAGCCTGTGCTCAAATGAAAAAAGCTCGATTTAAACCCTTAAAGCCCTAAATGTTGCACTTTGGTATCATCCAGTATAAAGGAGGAAGAAAGTATAAGGAGACCTACAGTATATTATCCAACTATAAGACAATATTTACGTCCTTCACGACCAACTGGAAAGCAAAAAGTATATCACAAAGACAGATATTGTGTCCAGAAGATGGTTTTTATTTAAAGCCAAAAACATAAATAGTTTTATTTGTCTACAGTGTGGATACGGTGTGGTCCCAACAGTTCAAACTGATACCAGGTGTTTTTTTAACAGCTGCTCTGCACTTCCACGAGGCTCAACCTTTTTGTTCCATCGTCTTGGTAATCGGTAACTTTTCTTACTGAGGGTTCAGTTTGTAGAGTTGTTCGTCTCTTCAATCGGAAGATCCGAGGTTTCGATCCCCAGCTCCAACATCTCTGACGTGTCCTTGGGCAAGAAACTTCACCCACGAATTGCTCTCCGCTGCTTTGTCGTGTGGCGTATGCACGCGTGTGAATGGGATCAGTTACTTCTGATGGTCAGATAGTAGAGTCATGAGAAGACTAAAAAAAACGCTATCCAAGCTCAAGTCCATTTACCATTTTACCGTTTACATGTAGTGCTGTACCCGAGTACAGACGACAGTTCAGAGTGGTCGCTCATTTTGATGGACCAAACTCTGAAGGACCCCCCTGTAAACAACACTCACTCTGACTGTGGCCTGCCTGCTCTGAACGTTTTCCTCTTATGGTTAACAATTTAGATAAAAACCATCAATCAGTTAGCAATAGTGTTTTATTGTTGCTATCAAGTATCGTCTAATTTATTGTTTATCCACAGTATTGTTTCCAGGCTATCATTTTTTACAACTATTAGATGACATCAAAACCAAAGCTATAAAACTGAAGTGATCCATGGTCATGCACAGTGCTCCATCTGCTCCACCTTGTTTCAGACTACTTCGTACACATTGGATCATGGATGGGTTAATCATCTACTAATAGATGGCTCGCTAGGGTATCAGTTTTTTTTTACTCCTCTCTTGCTTCTTAGTGATTCTGAAGTCATATGGGTTCTTCTAGCTCTATCTCTGTTTGTCCCCCCCCACACCCCCTCTCTCTCCCCACATAATCATAGGCCCTGCTGTGTTTTCGTCAGGACACCGCAGGTCGTGGGAATAGGTTTCTTTAAATTGCAATTGCTATTTGCGGTCCAATTCCTGGGAGAAATAGATGACACAAAGACATCTACAGTTTACAAGCAATGAGTGTAAAGCGTTTTTTTTTTTGGGCTGCACAGGCACCAACCTAACCTCGCAGAATAATGAAATTCAAAAGCACAGCTAAAATGTGAAGTTGTTGTATACTGGAGAGGAGCACTGAGAGCCAACTTCAGCTCTGAGCTTCAGCTCTTTACTGCTGCTGATTTTTAATAGATCCGTGAAAAAACCACGAGCAGAGTGAACACTTAAAAACGGGTTTGTATAACAGGGATGAGAATAGAGTAGAATTGACATGCTTCAGGACTACGTGGTGTTTTGGATTGATTGTGTGTTTGCAAGTAAGTATGCTGTTTTCCTTTTAGGACAATTACAGGCATCAGTTTGTCATCAGCTGAGCCTTTTGAAAAGTATGTCAGGGTTATTATGGTAGCGTGTGCTTTAGTTACAGGTGCTGGCAAAGCATCAGTGTCCATTGTCATTTTTCTTCCAACATAACACGTGCTTCATGTTTTCCAATAACATAGTTGTCTATGCTAAGTTCAAAGTTAATAGCTGCTGTAGGTGGGACGACACACGACACAGATTACACATTAGACAGTTATTCATTTTCTCTTACAACACATTTTTTATTATGTTTTCGTTCATTCTTTTTCCTTGTGTCTCTCTCAAACACACACTCATGTGCACACATACACACACACACACACACACACACACACACACACACACAACTCAAACACAGTGGCTGCGTGCAGTAGCAATGCTTGTTGTTGACTGCAATGGACCGTGACGGAGAGAACAGAGCATGCTCTCTGTGGTTGTCTTCACCCTGACCACACTGACCCAGAAGCTACAACACACACACACACACACACACACACACACACACACTCACTCACTTTTACATTTGAGCGAACAGTCATTTTCTGTCTCCCTTTCCCACTTTCGTGTAATCACATGGAAGGTGGCCATTAGCTTAGTGACCCATGACGTCGATCAAAAAGGCCCCTGAGTGTGTTGGCCACAAATATTAAAAGTGTGAGACAAGTGTGTGAGTGTGCTAATGTACGTACTCACCCACATCCTAAGTCTGTGCGGTCGCAACTCGTCTACTGCTGTTTATGGGAAACCAGCGACTTCAGCTTTAACGTAAGAAGCAGCTTGTTTATTGTGTTACATCCATTCCTGGACCTGGAGGAATAGCTTGATGAAGTTTAGGCTGATATCAATTCATCGCTCCATTGGCCATTTTGTGTTCTCAAAATAAAAAAATAATAAAAAATGCATGCAACGTACTGAAACGGCCGTGCTTTTAAGACTACTTTGAATCATTTTCTCTTTTGTAAGACTCCTGAATGTGACATTTAAACAAACAGTAGGCGGAGTACAGATGGGTATCTGACATTAGGGCTGCACAGTGACTCATATCATCATCGTTATTGTGATATGACTATGCGTGACAAATACATTGCATTAGACTACCTGAAATATAATTATTATGTACAGGATGTCTTCACTCACACACAGCATGCACACTTTTGCACTAACAGATAAAGCTGGATACAATGCCTTATTTTATTTTTATTATTTTTTTTTACAGCTAGTCAGATTAAGCCCAAGATAGGTGTCAGCTACCCTAGAACAAATGTGTCAACAGCAAGGATAACTCAGATTGGCTGAAGAAGAAAAAAAGAGCAAGACAGGTGTGGACAAACATTGCTGCCACAGTGCTGTCATGATGTGAAATGATGAGGCGACCATTTTTACATACAGTTACAGTTGCCATACAGGAAAGACATTGCAATGTGAAACTCCTGTCTGAGGCTTAAATTCTAGTTCATGAGCAGCATTTTGTACACTGAAATGTTTGACGTGTGAAGAAGATGTTTGTTCCCGGAGCTTCAGTACTGTTAACTCCTTAGTGCTTCTGCACAAGCAGATTGCAACAGAATTGTTTTCTTTGTACCTGCTTTATTCTGCCTCCCCCTGACAGTGAGGCTTGACGAGACTCATGCTGGGATTATCTGCCAGGTCTCATCTGGTATACGGGTTTCTATTTTCTTAAATAGCGGTGGCAGCTTTCCAGCAGTGCTAACGCACTAGTACCCACTGCTCTGGGAACACACACGTTACCAGTTCACGTGGATGTTAAATTTGTGCGTTTAAAGATGACAGAAAGGAGCTGGTATGTGCTGTTGTTGTTGTTGTGTTGCAGGGATTCAGTCCTGAGACACACAGAAAAAGCAGGTTTCACACAAAGCAGATACAGGTGTGACTGAAGTTCACATGGAAAAGAAATCAATGCAGGGCAACCGAGCAAGAGGAATGAAGTGAGTGTTGGTGAGATTGTGCTCCCCTCCCAAGGTAAAGACACTGAGCAAATAAGAGAGGCACAGCAGCCGGTTTAAATAAAGACGACAGAAAGACAGTGAGGGAATGGGGCGAGCGAGAAGGGGCGATAAAAGTGTTTGAAACCCCTCAACCTGACATTTCATTGGATCAAGTTTTATTAATCTTCCCTTACATGCTGATGTAATTACTCCTCCCAGAGGAGATGTTGAACAGTGATTTAAAAATCCACAATGTGAAAACAGACGAGCTTTGTTTGTTGAAAACCGTAACTAGCACCTAAACACGTTTGTGTGTATGTGTGTGTGTGTGTGTGTGTGTGTGTGTGTGTGTGTGTCTGTCTCTCTCTCTCTCTCTTTCTGGTGAGGAGATTAATTTGGGATGGTGTATTGACTTGTGTGCACGGTAAACATGCAAGCAACAATGCAGACTGATGATGATGTATGTGTACAGTATGTTTGCACTTGCACAGTGTGTGATTGGTCAGGATGTGTACACACATACGGTTATGTGCATGTGTTCCTCTGTAGTAAATGAGTAGCTGAAACGAGCATGAAGTGAATCATTGTCATGGGACTTTTTTTGTATCTTGACATAGTACAGGCAGAACGTAGACACGTTGGCGTCATTTTTTATTTTATTTTTTCCCCGTCAGACACAGACCTTGACAAACCTAACGTACGAGCAAGCATTGTTTGAAGTTGCTAGAGTGCTAATATTCTCTAAATTTTTGATGCACATGAATTTTGCATGAAGAGAAAAAATACAATATTAAATACAATCTTAAACTCGTAACTGAAAGAACTACATCCACTTACTACAAACATCTGCTGACACATTCAGATTAGTCCTTTAAAAGCACACACACACACACACACACACACACACACACACACACACACACACACACACACACACACACACACACACACACACTCATTTCTCACTGTCTAACCTTTTTGCTCTTCAACTCCACAACTCAGTAGTTTTTCTCTCTCTCTCTCTCTCTCCCTCTCTCTCTCTCTCTCTCTTCCCTCCCTGTTTGAACACAAATACACGCACATCAACACACGCAACCACACAAAATCATTCCTGTATCTGTCCGGAGTGGGCGGCGGCCTCAGATTGACCTCTCCATCTGGCACTCTGTGTTCTAGCATTGTCACTACAGCGTCGCGTTCAAGCTGCATCACAGATAATCACCTCGGGTCCACCCTCTAAAGCTTAAGCTGTCAGAAACACAAAATATGTCATCTTGGCAGACAGACAGACAATTTGCCATTTTTTGACAACTTTTTAGACCTCAATGAAAATAAATGATAAATACAAATGACAAAACATGATAGCGTTTTGGATGGAGGCAAATGTCGAGGATATTTCCTGGGAAAACGCCTCTGACCTAACAGTGTGTCTTTGCTGCTGTTATGCTACAGTGATAACAGGAATTACTGCAGTACTGATGGGAGGTGCAATAAATGCAATCACACATTGGTGCTCTAATAAACACACATACAAAAGATCTCATCTATATAAGTGCATTTATTCTTGTTTAATGTTTCCCCTTTTTCTTCCTGCAGACACAGACTGTTCAAGAGGCTCTACAGCGAACTCTCCAATACTACAAACAGCAAGAGATCAGGTATAACGAGCGTTTTTTTAGTGATTGGTTCTCTTCCTGACTGGCTCTCTTCTATCGGTCTCCAAAGTCACACACACGCACACCTACACACCTACACACACACACACACACACAAACACACACACACACACACACGCACAAATGCACATAATACTAGTATGTCTCTCCCTCCCTGTCACAATTACATAACTCAGAGACGAGGAACAACATGTACTAATACTGTCCATAAAGCAGACACAGTACACACATGTAGTTTCTGGATTTGGACTTCTTTGGATTACTTTTTTCCCCCCCTCCATCAGACATCACTCAGTGGGGATGTGATTGAGTAGCTTTGGACTAAATGAATATGTGTTACCAGAAGTAAGACACTTGGTCTGTGTAAGACGGCATACACACAGATCTTAAAACTTACATGGATGTCTTTGCAAATGTCATTGTGTTACACAGTATCTCAATAATGTTTAGTCAAATAAAAACGCACCAAGCTTTGGAAAATTGATATTCTTTTAGTGTAACAGTTCAGTGAGGATTTGTAATTTGGTTCCCATAATGACCAACTGAGTTTGTGGGAAAGCCAGAAAGAATGTCCCTGGGTCCCGCCCTTTATAACTATTGCTGGTGTGACCTTGAGCCTTGTCTTTCTGTCCAGCTACTCCAGGGAATCTGCTCAGAGTGCAACAATTATGAACCCACAAAGGATAACTAAACGGACAGGCCCCAAATCCTACACAAAACTACCCACACTAAAGCCTAATATATAGGTGACTGCACTGAGAAATGCCTTTTAAAAAAAAAAACCTCTTTAGTTGTATTTCTTTCCAGATACAAAGTCGCTGTCGTTCAGAATAAACCTTCAGCACTAAATGTGCTCACCTTCTTTGAAGAGGATTCCTGATCGGGGGGTGGTATAGCCCAACTTTCAGTGAATTATTGTTTGTCTCTTGACAGGTGTCAGGAAGTTGCTCGTGAGGAGAGAAGAAGAGAGCGAAGAGAAGATAAGTGCCCGTTCCTCGAAAATTCTGGCTCCGAGGAAGACGTTCTCCAAATCCTGCAATACATGGCCACCATTCTGGGTAAGTGTACACATCAGTACAATGTGTGTATTTATTTTGTTTGGTGTGTATTGTACAGTTTACACCCCTGTTTTTCTGGTCTTGTTTTATTCCTGTTGCTGTTGATCCATTTTACAGTACCATGTTATTTTTTTACGACTAGACACTGATTCTCTCATTTCCTCATTATGGCGGTCCATAGTGATCTGTGTTGTTTGTTTTTAGTCTATGTGTATGTGTGTGTGTGTGTGTGTGTGTGTGTGTGTGTGTGTGTGTGTGTGTGTGTGTATGTGTGTATCAACACGTAAAGAATTACAGTAGTCCTCTAGGGCCTGGGCCTCTTCGAGAAATTGTAGACACTTTTAATAAAAAAGGGAAATACAGTATCACGGCCTAGGTGGTTTGCATAAACTCAGACACAAATATACGGCTATTTACAAATGCTTAAACACACACAAACACTGCATGACTCACTCTCGAGGCTTACAAAGTCTCTACGGCCCATCATGAAAAAAAAAAACACAGACACACGCTGTCCCGGTGAGTCACGCAGTACAGCTTTGTCCTCCCTCTCTTCTATCTAAGATCTTTTCCTGCCTCCTTCTACTTACCTCCTTCTCGTCCTCCTTTTCCGTGCAAAGCTTTCACCACTAACTGTGCACCACTACGTTTTCATGAACCTCTCTGTCCTTTTACTCATCTTCTTATTTGTGCTCCCCCCCCAAAAAAAAAAGAAAGTCTTATAGCGTTTCGTCTCAGCCATGCCGCTATTCTCCTTGCCCATCTCTCCGCCTCTCCACCTGTGACATCTATATGTTCATCAATAAAAGGATGACAAAGTCGTAATGGCAGCAGGCTAACCAAGTCGCACATACATCCTTATCTTAATCCTTGTTTGCATGTCCTTGTTAGAGGATCCCGTTGTGTTCCCTGGCCAGATGGGACATGTAATTCTCCAGCATGTTCTGGGTCTGCCCTGGGATGTCTTCCCTGTTGGATGTTTCTGAAATACATCCACAGGGAGGATTCCAGGAGGCCTTACTGCCAGTGAAGACATCTGTGCCCAAACCACATAAACTGTCTCCTTTCAGTGAGAGCAACAGTTGGACTCAGAGCTCCTCTTTTTATGCTCAATTAGCAAAAGGAAACAACTTTTGGCCATTTTCGCATTTGCATTCTATCAGTCTTCATTTAAAACTGATTATTTCAGTGTAAAAATAGAACATGAATCAACGGAACAATTGAAAGTTTCAGCTAAAGGAATTGAACCCTCTTCACCCCTGATGCGTAAATGGCAGACGTCACTGCTGACGCCACGCCAATCTTGCTGTCAACATGTATCTATCTTTCACATGGCCTCTCTCACCTGTGTGTGATCTCGCTCTAAGTGCTGTGCGTCATGGTCGACTGATCTGACTTCTTGAGTTCACTTTTTCTACAGGCACATTGCACCGCGTGTGTCTCGGAGCTGATATCGAGCTTTAAGCTCTTAGTCAGTGCAGTCACAGCGCACCGCCAAGCATTGAGTCTCTATATACAACCTGTTTCAGTTAATCTAAATCTAAATATGATTCAACATGTGTTTAAACATTTTAGAAGTTTGACCAAAAAAAAGTATAAATCACTAAACCAAACAGTAAACAATCACAGATAAGATGAAATGTGACAATATTTAAAGATAGACATACATATTTAATGAGTTGTTTGTAGTTCACTTTATGCTAAGGCTTAAAAAGCCTGGCATAAGTTTGGATTTAAAATGACAATTAGCTGGTCAAAGCGTGTCATGGCTCAGAGGCAGGTTCAGGGTTCATGCTGTTGCTGTTATAAATGGAAGTTACCATTCCCACTTTAGAGGGCTGAATGATCAAACTCAGATAACTATATTAAATTATATTCAAAGACCTAAACCAGTTACGTCCGGGCAGGTTAGGTGTATTGCTGTATGAAACTGTAATACTGTTAAGTTGTTCACAAAAAAAAAAAAAAAATTACTTAATGTCCCTTACACTGCTGTTTTGTCCCCCCCCCCTCTCTCAGGAGTACCATTCTGTGAGCTGCGAGAGCATTTCGGAGAGGAGTTCTTTGGCCTTTGCTTTGAAGAAAACGAACGAGTGCTTCGGGCTGTCGGTGGCAACCTCCAGGACTTCTTTAATGGCTTCGACGCCATTTTGGAACACATTCGCACCTCTACAGGGCGCCGCGCCTCATCGGAGAGTCCCTCCTTCCAGTGTAAGGATCCCCAAGAGGAGGAGACAGGGAGAAGAAAATTGGACAATGTTGGAGAGCGAGGAGAAGGAGAGGTTAGACGGAAGGTGTTGCTTCTTCATTGTTTCAACCCGGCCCCTGTTGTTGGATTGGTCATGCCCGGGCTAATAAGAGCTGTTGCAAGGCGGATCTTTCATTCAGAAGTTGAGGTGGAAGAAGTGCTGCCTCTTACTCCCTTATTACCGAATGAAAATACAGAAAACGCAGACGGTGACTCGGCAACCCACACCCCGACTGCGTCACCCACTGCCTCGCCCTCCTCATCCCCGTCTCCACCCTCTCCTTTCCCCACGTCGGTTCCCACAGTTTGCTTGTCCTTCCAAATCACGGAGACGTGCCCTCCTACCCTCTCCTCCTTCCCAAATGCTGCCCCTGTGAGCGCTAAACAGCCCCCCCTCTCACTCTCCACCAACCCCAGCGATCTGCGCATTGGCCTGGCTACGTTTTGCCGTGCCTTTCCATTTCACCTGGTCCTTGGTTCTCGCATGGAGCTACTTCAGCTCGGAGAAGGACTGAGGAGACAGGCTCGCATTGAGCCTCACCGAAGCCTCTCGTTCAGGGACTGTTTCGAGATTGTGTCACCCAAGATGGAGCCTTCATTCCGGGGCATTCTACTTAGGCTGGCATCCCCATTTACGATCCGTACAAGGCCTGACACCACACAGACGGGCACCAAGGAGAAGGTAAGGCAACCTACATTACAGACTGTCATTATAGAGATAATGATTGCAGCGAGGGTGACAGCTTGGTTTATTGATCCAGTTATGACATTTAAAGGTTGTTGGCCATAATTATTTATAATCAACAACTTCCCTGAGACACAGCACAAGTCTCTGCATCACATAGTTCATCTCCAACATCTCAGCTTTGACTCCTACATAGTGTGTGTGTGTGTGTGTGTGTGTTTTAGAGCTGCTGTCAATTGAAGCACTGTGAAGTTATAGAAATGGTGTTGAATTAATTTCTTATTTGTCGTGTTTCTAATCTGACATAAAAGCAGAGTGTAATGAATGGAATTTGCACCAAATGACTGAAGTTCTGAGTAGTCTTCTGTGCTGAGCCGTTTGACAGTTCAATCAGGAGAGACGAGTGATCTTAAGAAAATTATTTATCACAATGATAATGTGAAAAATGTGACTTGACAGAAAGTCTTCGGCGCTTGGGCTTTATGGGTTGGAGGGTAAGTTTGGAGAATGAAATTCTCAGCGTTATGAGGATACGATCCCCTCCATGGTGGCCTGACCCTGGTGGTGGTGAAGCTGGGGACTTGATGAGACCGAGTGGGATGAAGAATTGATGGATGATTCTGCTGCTGAAGATGGCGGTGATGGGGAGGTGGAGGGGTGCACGAACACCGGCATGATGGAACGAGGGCAGAGAGAGAATCATATTTAAAAAGGGGAGCAGAACGCTGATTGGCTGAAAATGAGGGAGGAACGCCATGCAATTGGTTAGATGAGGTCCACTAACAGGACACTAATTAACCCAAAGACAGGCCAGACAGCTCGAGAATGACTGCGGAAATGTGACAACGTGAGATAGGGTGAATGAGAAAGACCTGAATCGTGGATCACTTATAGTATACTGAACTTACGCTAACGCTTCATTAAACAAAAATCTGATGGCAATGTTGTCATCAATGACAACATTGATGACAACATTATGAAACTAAGTTCAAAATCACTCATTCAATAAGTACAATAAGTACATCCAAACATCGCGGAGCGGCATTAGACATAATGAGAAACTTAAAAAAAGCTCAACTCTGCTGCATCGGGCAGAGTCGTGTTCATTATTTATTCCAATAATGACCAGTTTGAACTAAAATGGCTAATACTTCAACCAGTGCAGAAGGAAGGCAGATGTGTTCTCTATGTATATCCTCTCAAACCCAACCTTGCACCATGAGCGCAGGTACCGATGCAAAGCCTCTCTGGTTGATGCTTGTGTTTCCACCGCACGGGCCACCACTCTGTTTCACCTGAAATATGCACCCAGTCCATTTCCAAAGGAGGCACATCAACTTCAACAAAGCAGACTGAACCGAGCACGGACCGCTCAGACGGACTCCTGATCGTTATTCCATCACTGCATCAACGTTATGCTTAATTTGGACTAAGTGAAGAACGCATTTTCTGTGATCTTGTGAACTGGAGAATTGAGCTACTCTTGGCTGCACTCTGCTTCAGAAAAGGTTACAAAAAGGTCGGCTGTGGGCTGCTGGACAGATCAAAACCACGAGACGGAACGTGCCACACACACAGATCCTACAGGATCTCGATGTACCATGTTAATGTTTGTGAACAGACGCCTTTGATCTGCTCAACTTGTTTCCCTTCGCTTCTTTTTTCTACACACACACACATACACACACACACACACACACACACACACACACGCGCACACACTCAGCTCTCTCCTCCTCCACAACGGCTTTTCTTCCTTTTCTTTTTGCCTGTACACTGCTCTGTTTGCTAAACGTATCAGTAGTTCGGTTTAATAAACTTATCCAAATAGCTTTACACAACTCACTCTTTTAAAAAGTTTCATTTGTGATTCTATTATGACAACAAGTGTGATCTGTGATTTTTGACGAGGCATGCCGTTAATAATGTGGCGTATCTTGACCACCCAAAACGAAGAGCGCAGAGCAACAGTCACAGCAAAGCAGGCTGGGAGCCGGAGCATCTGGTGTGTGTTGGTAAAGCAGAGGGACAGAGAAGAGAGGGAGAGAGGGAGAGAGAGAACGAGAGGGAGGGAGAGAGAGAGAGAGAGAGAGAGAGAGAGAGAGAGGAAATCAAGGCTGCAGCATTCACACAAATGAACAAGCGAAGAATTGCACAGGTCTGTATCAAGATAGAACATAAATACACTATAAGCCCTCCTGTTCTAAAGATCGAAGGCCTACATTACATGTGTTACTGTACTGTGATAACATAAAGTTAATATCATTATCTTCTTACTACATATAGAAAGATAAATAGATAGCAACCTTAATTTTACAAGAGAGTCAGCCAGCAAGCTGCTGTTTCATGTTTGGACAATTAATAGGGGCCGGTTATGGCAGGGCAGATCCTCTGTCCCAATCCAGTCCTGGCAACAAATGAGTTGCAGAATATAATGTACATGTCATACACGATAAGCAATAGAATAATGAATGAATAATCGTGATCACAGAATCGATCAAAGTAATCGTAATCATCTTTTTGGCCCTCGTCATGTAGCTCTGGTTTGAGGTTTGAATTAGGTCCAATTCCCCTGAAACAATCATTCAGTCTGAGTTGTGTGTGTCTATATCTAGTTCTTTATTGATCAGATGGTCTCCGCAGGCTGTCACTGTCACTACCAAACACCCTGATGCTAAACAGAACTGACAGAGAGGAGATTGATCAGTCCACAGTGATCAGTGTGTGGATGTATGGTATAGAGAGGCGGGTCTTAAATTGCACCTACCAACATATTTAATGTCATTTTTCACATAAAACTAAATGGAATCTGGAAAAAAATTCAAATAAAGTAAACAGGGCTCTAAGACAGGAAATGTTGGGAGGAGAGAGTTGGGGATGACATGCAGCTAAAGGTCAAGGTAGAACCCACAACCACTGCAGTGAGGACCGCTAGGCCAACCTGCGTCCCACTTTAGGCTAATTCTGAGAGTAAAGATTAGATAAGGTTTGAATCTGAACACAGAATCACTATAGGCAAAAAGGTGTGTGGATGATTTTTTTTTTTTTTATAGAAGCAAAGTCCTATTGCTCTATTCTTTGCTCTGTTATTACTTCCCAAACATCTCCGCGAATCCACAGAAGGGTATGACAAAAAAAGTCAGACATTTCTCAAATAGGAATTAATGAACTCGCTTGTATAAAACAGTCTGTAAAGACTCCTTTTTATGATGCAGTGAGCGCTTGTCTTTGTCCTAACAAAATATACAGGCTTTCCAACGGTATAAGACTTATTGCTAAGAAGCATTGTTACAACAAAGTTAAAATTTGGAATCAACAAATGCTTGAATTTGTGCCTGAAGAACAACAGAAATCAAAAGGCAATTGACAAAAATAGTTGTAAATACATTTTATGTGGTTCAAAAATGCTGATGAACTTACGAGTAGCAGAGTTATTGTATTGATTTCGAGCCCACTGGTGGAAGAATCTACATACTGTGCCTTTAAATAACATCATTAGATATAACATTGTCCACAACATAAAATGTCTTGTACTCATATTTTGTTGATGTGGTTTCAAATTTCAGCAGAGTATGGGTGTGGTGAGGAAAACCTGACAGGAAGGGTGGTGTTTAGATTAAGTGCAGTGATCCTGTTATCATCACTTTTATACGTAACAAGCTCTGTCTGCACGTTGAAGCCGGTGACACCGAGTCAGTGTAACCTGTTCCCTCTCACTATGTCAACAATAATCGGAGCAGCAGATACTTGACAGATGTGTGTTGCACAGTGTGTTTTGTGCGGCCTAATCTTTTCCATATGAATCTTCTGTCACCTGGTCAGAGGCCCAGAACGAGAGGAGAGTGAAAGAGAAGGGACACACTGACATTTTCACTAGAAAGGGCAGAAAAGGAAGGCGACAGGCCAAGGCAAAGAGGCCACAGAAGAGCTCTCCCCTGTGCTGCAAAGTGTGTGTGTGTGTGTGTGTGTGTCTGTGTGTGTGTGTGTGTGTGTGTGTTTGACTGGCCTGTGGTGGATTTGCAGTTTGACTTCTTCCCTTTCTTTGCTCAGAGACTGTGGCTGTGCAAGAGACAGTGAAGGACCTATTGAAAAGGTCAAATTGCATCTCTGTGTGTCTTTTTTAGTGTGAGCACACAGGGGAGAGCACACACTGTCACAGCTCTTCTATTACCAGCACATAGTCTTGCTCATTATTTTTCCCCTCATAGAACAGTATTATATCAATGAAAAAAAAAAAAGACGCAAAATACAATAAATACAAGTAAAAGCAGGTTCATCGTGTTATTTGTCGTCTTGAACAATCCCACACTCGCTGATTTAACCTCTTCAGCTCTTCTGATCTGGCGGAGGTTGCTTATTTGTAGGTCAGGTTTGTTGGCAGTCGTTTACGGAAGCTGTGAGCAGAGCTGACCTGAGCTCTGAAATCAGCAGACACTCAGCTTTGTGCGTTGTTTTTTTGTTTTTTTTTGTTCCCCTCTGTTGCCAGACATAGACACACAAAGTTACAACCTCACTTTGTGAGTTACGTTGAACTGGATGCTGACGTTTTCTTTTCTTTTCAAAATAGCTCACTGAGACATAAAAGAGAGGATCTATGAATCACAACACCTACCTCCACTGTTGTGATGCCAGGGTTTGTAAACATCAAAACGCTCCTAAACTCTTTGGGCCACTGAGTCAACATTTAGTTTGGGATTAGTCAGTGTTTTTTTTTTAATTATTAGTTAAGTACTTCTGGATTGAGGAACCAGGATGTTGAATTTAACAACATTGTACTTGATGAGTAACAACTACTGAATTATATTTTTGAGGAGCTGCTGAATCGGGATTGTTCGTGGGTGCATGTGTGCACCTGCATGTCTGAGTACAAAGGGAATCTTGACATTAGCACCACCTTTGATCCAGCTGTAGATAAATCACTGCTGTGATGTTTGGTTTGTTAAGGAGAGAAAGCTTTGAAAATCTCTCTCTGATTGTGTCTGTGTTGGTCAATTTACAAAACAGAGTGTATGAACGAACAAGGGAGAAGGAAAAAAGACACTAACAGTAACTCTGCTTAGCATAAGTTAAGTCCAAGCAAAGCCAGATCTACCGCTAATGATTTAATATCAAATCAATATCACATTTTGTTCGCTCATACGCTACTGTTACACAGTTGGTTGCATACTGTGTCGTAGCTGTTTGTTTGAAATGTAATGAAGGGAGGAATTACAAACCAGATTACAAGTGTTTGACTTGAAACTGTCCAAGAAATGTTTGGCATTTGAGTAAACATTGTTAACATTGTTTCAGGTGTGTGTTTCTTGAATCGGACTTCTCAAGGTGCTTTGTTCATTATCAGCAACCGATTACCTGCAGACATTGTTTTCTATTACTTGTTCATATCTTATATGGCATTCACTTATCTAAAAAAAACAAAACAAAGATTGATATAAACCTCTGATTCAAGTCAAGTTAAATGAATCCCAACATGTTTCATTGCTGCCTCTTGTCTGAAACTGTAACTGAAAGTGCTGCAGTGTTTATCAAACACTCCGTGTAGGAGAGGGTGTGTCTGGAGTTGGGCACATGAGATGTGAGAGTACTGAAGAATACAGCAAGGGTCTAACACGATATGAACATGGCACCACTGTGTAAGTGTGTGTTAGTGAGAGAGAGAAGGACGAGCGAGGCTGACTCATTGACTCTTCGCTGCTCAGTGCTCGTTCATGTAAGTGAGCGTCTGTTGACATCCCAGAGTCTGCTTACAAAAGACAATCCATTAGTCTCTCTCCCTACCATTCTTCATGTCCAACAGTCCAATTCTACTTACTCCGATGGCAAGCTTATAAGTTGTATCAGCTACATGAAGTTGATGTGTACAATTCAAACCTCAGCCATGCACACAAAACAAAGACAGACTTGTGTGCACAGACTGACCACGATAGGAGTCAGATGGGAGAAACACAATCCTCTCTGCCAAGTCACAAAAAACTTGACTGTAGAGAGATCAAATTAGATAACTTCTTTAAACCATTTGATTTGGATACACAGTATTTCTCAAGCATGATTTGTGAGAAAACATTTAAATCTGAATCCACATTTCCCCAATTATTTTTTATTTTTTTCACTAGGCGACCAAAGACATCATCATAGTCTGTGTAACCAGTGCAGAACTGCCTTGATACAATGTTACTTTCTTGTGGTGGCCTTGAACAAGTGCTCGGTGTAAACGTGTCAACTTGGTAGAAAGAAGAATCACTACTACACACGCCACACCTCCTCTCTCAGCTTCATGTGTTTTTATCAGCTTTTGTAAAAAAAAAAAAAAAAAAAAAAAACATTTCTTTTTTTTGGCCTCCCTCAAGTTCAATCATTATTTTCCTCCTGATTCTTTCTCACTCCGTTTTTTCACCCCATCCATACAGCTCTCTTGGTTTGATGAATCCCCTCTACCATTTTCTCTTTTTTTTTTTATTTGGCCTCAGCAACACACTTCTTGAGTCTTTCCTTCTGTTCCCCCCCTTTTTTTTCTGTTGCTTTCTCTCCTAAGCCCCCTCGGTGTTCTACTTTTGCCCTTCATTCCTCCTTCACTTGCCTCCTCTGCCTCTCCTCTGCGCCGGGATGACAGAGATGTAAGCAGCGAGAGAGGAGAGTGCTGAGTTAAACAGAGACGCACAAGTAGGACAACACAACTGCCCCCAGGGTGTGTGTGTGTGTGTGTATCAGTGCTGATGTATGTGTGCATCAGTATGTTTATGTGTGCCTGTGACAGAGTAGGACAATAAATGACAGAGGAACAAAGATAGACTCAAAGGTGGATGGAAACTGTAACTGCCTTGTGTTCATGAATTAGAGCCACTTAAACAGCTGTTTGTCAGACATTCGAATGAGTGAGGTTTTGAAACAGTGGTTACAGATACTCACAAATAAAACACCAAATCAATAAAAATGACCATGAGCAGACAGTGTCAGGATGTCTGAGTGATGCTGTTAATGCAGGGCCATCGATTATTGGACGCCCTGCGATGGAAGTGTGAAGACATTACTCTGAACTTTGTGGACGCTCAGGATGAAACGGACCACGTCGTGTCTCGACTGGTGCTTGTGAAGTGCAAAGTCTACCTTCAAAATGTTCATGGCTGCTGTGCTGGAGGTGCTTGTAGGAAAAAGACTAAACCTCGCATTGTTTTCTCCATCCTTGAATGCTCATAATAAGCAACATCCTCTTGATCCTGACTGGCCACCAGTCTCGTACAAGCCACACGTCAGTCGTCCCAAAATGTTAAACTAGTTTTATTGTCAGTCCTAATAATATTTGTTTAAAGGGTTTAAATGGCTTGGACCTTATCATCTAAACTACAAATATCAGCACCTGCCTATAGTCAAATGTAGTGTTTGAAATGATAAAACAAAGGTTTGATTATTTTTAAGCAACAATTGGCTTTCACTGGAGCAACATTTTCTCCAGGTCTCAGCTCTCCTGACCTTTTGATCCAAAAGGATATTAACACAATTTACGAAAAAAAAAAAAAAAAAAAAAGCTTTTGAGGAGTTTCTCCAGCGTCATTGTCTTTGTCATTGTCAGGTGAAAGCAGATACACACAGATATATTTTGCCATCTGTCTGCTCAGGAGCCTAAAGCAGCACTTTTAGAGCTAGATTTTTAAAAAAAATTGATTTATTTTAAATGCTTTTAAGCATGTTTCACACGTGCTGCTGTACATCTACGAGCGTGTGCATGTTGTACTCACATGGCTGCTCTCTACTCTCATGTGACGCTGGGACCACTCCTGTGTTTTTCAGCGCTCCTAGATGTTGAATGTGCAGTAAGCGACGGCTGAATTAAGACTAATGACAGAATGTGTGTGTGTGTTTGCATCGCACTTCGTGGTGCGTTTCAGAGAATACTCTGACTTGAACTTATACCCTGTGGGTTGTAGACTGCATATGTCCACATGTACAGTATGCATATGTGTGTTTATATGTATGTATGTCAATGTTCCTGAGAAACAGACAGTCAGAGGCTGAACGTGTGTCTCTGTGGATGTGTGTGTGTGCGTGTGTGTAGACTGTATGTATTATGCAGACCTAGGAGAGCCTTGTGCTATAAATAAAACAGGGCTGCAGTGTGCTCACTGGCGGAATAATCTATCTGACACTATGGAGAAAGAAAGAGAGAGAGACATAATGTAAGAGACAGAGCAAAGAGCAGAGAGAGAGAGAAAGAGAGAAAGGCATGAATGAAAGACGGGTGAAGATGGAGAGAGAGAGAGAGAGAGAGAGAGAGAGAGACCCTATAAAGAAGCCAAAGAAATGAAGGGGTAGGAGCAAGGAGCGAATAACAGAGGGTGAAATCATGTAGAGGAAGAAGAAGATGAAGAGTGTTTTTTATCCACAGGGCCTCAAGCAGAAGTAGTTACCCCCGTGAAACAGCTAAGATTCATATTCAGAAGGACAGTAACGCATCTCCTGAGTTAATCAGCAATCCATCCCATTTTTCAATCTCTTTTCAACTGCAAGAGGTTGTCTCTTTTGTTTGTATTCTTCACGCCTGTTTGAAAGAAAATCAGCAGGTAGAAAATGACAAGAAACAAGTGAAACCCATTCTTTATCATACTCTGAAATGACTGCTGGCTTCAGTGTATTCAAAGGTGCCATGAACGCTCCTTTTTACGTCCTGATTGGTTTTGTTGTTCGACTTCTTCATTTGTGTTGTACCCACTGAAGAATTACACTCACACTTCAGTGACATGACCTTTGCATATGAACAGAGCTCTTGCTATGTAGCTTGAGGACATTTGGACTGACTGTATGACTCAAACCAGCGACATTTGCGATGAAGACAGGATTGTGTATTTTACGATCAGGTCACTGGTTTGCCCAGTTTTATGTTGTTACATTAGGTTAGAAGTGTTCAGAAAACCATATCAAACAGTGTTGTTTGGATTATAATCAGGGTTCCACCATAATGTATGTGGACATAAAATCCATCTATAGCCCATCGAACTCTATGTAGACCTCGAAAAAAAAAACGTGACAAGGCAAGACAAGGTATAAGTAAATGTAGTTGGCAAAAAAAACTGATTTTGATGCTCTCTCTCTCTCTCTCTCTCTCTCTCTCTCTCTCTCTCTCTCTCCCTCTCTCTCTCTCTCCCTCTCTCTCCCAGGTCATGGAGTTGAAGGGTCAGATGATCCATGTGCCCGAGTCATGCTCCCTGATGTTTCTGGGCTCCCCTCGTGTTGATAAGCTAGAGGAGCTGATGGGTAGGGGTCTCCACTTGTCAGATATCCCCATCCATGACGCCACACGAGACGTTATCCTGGTGGGGGAGCAGGCCAAGGCCCAGGACGGCCTGAAGAAGAGAATGGACAAACTTAAGGTACATGCGTACAATGTATTGGCTGGAGGAATGTTGCTCCTGGGACATACTTTAAAAATCCCTTTTTAGTAAGTATTAAGTCTTGAGCCAAGCCAATGCATCTGCCTTCACTGAGTAGTTAAACTATAACATTAGGATCATGACAAGCATCAAAATAGAGATGACAATATGCAAAAAATAAGATATCAACATATCCAAAAGAAAGACAGACGTGTATCAAAGTGACCTGCCTGTTTTTAACAGTGTTCAAGCATTGCACCAGACATACTTGATGTTATTAAGAAGCCCACTCACAGACACCAATAAGCATATGCTGATATACACGCCCCAAAATAAATCAAATTAATACGTGAATACATTTACATGCACCAGCAGTTTTAATTTGGCGCAGTACTCCCACATCTCTGCTTCTTTGTCATCAGTGCATTCATCGGAGGAAAGCACGCTGAGGAGAACACTGTTAATCTTCTCCTCCTCTCTCCTCCCCTACAGGCCACTTTAGAGAAGACTCACCAGGCCCTGGAGGAGGAAAAGAGGAGAACCGTGGACCTCCTTTATTCCATATTTCCTGGTGATGTGGCACAGAAACTGTGGCAGGGTCAGCCAGTGCCGGCTCGCAAATTCGATGATGTCACAATGTTGTTCTCGGACATTGTGGGCTTCACCGCAGTGTGTGCCCAGTGCACACCCATGCAGGTCATCTCCATGCTGAACGAGCTTTACACACGCTTTGACTACCAATGTGGCATCCTGGATGTTTATAAGGTCGGTGGATGAGGGGCGCTCACGTCTTCTTTGTGCGATTTAACGTTCAGACAAGATGCATAAACCACTGTGTGGGAGTCTGATGTGTTAGGATTATAAAATGTTACAGCCTTATTCGGTTTGTGTATAAAATGAGGTCATCATTACAGAGAAATTGATTTCCAGGAAGATGCAGACCCACTCTCATGAGGTTTTCAAGTGTTAACTGTTGTGTGAGATCAGTTCGATCTTTAGGGGGTTTTTTTCCTGCGCTGTCATTTGGGGCTGTTCTTGCGCTGTGGAAAAAGTCACTGATCAATGTGGGAGCTTAACAGAGACGTGTCGATATTGTCCATGTGACTGTGGTGCTGTGGGCTTATAGTTACTCACTTCACTGTCACCCGCAGTCCTTTCCTCATCCTTCTTCTCCATCATCAGTTATTCTCTCTCAATCATCCCCCAACTCATCTCCAATGTAATGACATCAGTCTCTGTGATGGCAACATACACCTGCCACTTTGTTTTAACAACATGCCATTCCTCTGTGTTATCAGAAATGCCGTCTGTCCAAAGACAAGAAGTGCCACATAGAGAAAGCGAAAGGGATTGAGAGAGTACAAAAGAGGGTTTATGTGTGAAGTCGTCAGTGTGTGCGTAAAACAGAAAACAGGAACAGGAGGAACATGGCGAGGAGATTGAGGCACCCATATGTTCCCATTGTCATGGTTACTGTGGAAATCATTTAGCCCATGGCAGGCCTAAATGAGGCCAGTTTGTCTCCTGTTTTTTTTTTTGCTTTTCTTCCTTTTTCTTGCACTTATTTTTCTCTTCACAAGGACAGCTTTTTTTTCTTGTTTGTTCTTTTTGCACTCATAAAGAAAGCTCCACACCTTCACAGTGGCACTGCTTGTTTGCTTTCTTCACATGGGCTCAGTTTGCAGTATCTCAGTTTTGCGATGAGCCAATGAATCAATGGGTACGCCAAACAAAAATGTGCGTGTGGGAAACAATACTCAATTGCTAAAAGCATAAAGAGAGAGAGGTGATTTCTTGCCTGTATTAAAATCCACTGATAATTTGCATGATTTTAGCTGATCAAGATTACACCTGACTGAAGCTGATCCTTGGCTTATCAAAGGCCTGTTGTTAGAATTCATCCTCATCATATCTCATCTAAATCAAAAGGTGTGCATGAGTTTTCCTGCTTTTGTCTCTAATGTACAAACAGGTGTAGGTTGGAAACAACATGAAAGGATTCATGTTTAATGTTGCTCAAGTTGTCGACTTGGCATACCGTAGCTGAAACACTGTCGTTTTTATCTCTGAAGAAACAGTCACTCAAAGATTCAAAGGACTGCACTAAGGGATTAATTATGTGTAAGCAAATGTTTGTCTTTATCAAGGTTGTTTTTTTTTTTTCTTGGTTTGTCAGACTGGGTCAGAGGTAGAGCAAGCCGCCATAAGCAGATTTATCCAGATCCCTTCAACTGATCACCAACTGTCGTTGTAAAGGATGTAGGCTGAGACAAAGAGATTCACTTGTTCTTACTTACACAACAAGAGGAATGAAAGACTGTTTTTTTTTTCATTTCTACTGCTTAGTGAAGCTGGTATGAGTTATTTCACATTGCATCGTTTAATACAAGTGAAAAGTCACACATTCATTCGAGTGTTTCTGCACCTCCTCCTCCATTTCTCAAACAGATCGAGACAATAGGTGATGCCTACTGTGTGGCAGGCGGACTCCACAAGAAGGTCGATAGTCATGCAAAGCCAATCGCACACATGGCCCTGAAGATGATGGAACTTTCTGAAGAAGTGTTGACACCTGATGGGAGACCTATTAAGGTGAGTTTCTTTAGTCACACCTCAAAGTCTTCTTGGTCAAATGTTTTTAAATTTCATTTTTACGTGTTGCCTCCTCATTTGGTTTTCCACCCCTTTCTTCTCCCAGAACCTTTTGGTGAATCTGTATCTCATTTTATGGCTTTAACAATTTTTGACAGATTGATTTAATTTTAATTTTTTAATTTTTTAAATCAATGACTGTGTCTCTATGTCCTTATATATTAAGTCTTAGGGCCTGATTTACTAAAGGTTTGTTTCTTAAAACGTGTGCAAACTTGATACCACCCGCAAAATATGTGCCATCTGATCTAGAAACAGCGTGCAGTGAGGATTGTGTGTTTCATATGAGTCAAACAACTTGTATTGTCCATTTAGTATGTTTGCCTTAATGAATATGCAAAGTTTGTACACTCATTGTTATTTACCAAGCCAGGCAAAAAATGTGGTTATTGTGTCGGTTTTCTGAATTAAACACCTTTGAAAGGAACGTGCTAATCCAGGAGCCCAGTGTTAGGCACAACAGGCTGCAGTCAGGAGGAGACATAGGCTCAATAAAAGAAGGCGTAAAGACACCCCCCCACACACACACCTGTTAACATGTTTCGAATTACAGAAGAATTAATGACATGAATTTATTTTTCTTCAATAATAGTTAACGAAGAGAAACACCATGATTAAATTAATATGTCTGAACATTCACAGCCTCTGCATTCTAAAGATTTTCAACGTTGCCATTCCTGACTTCCTATTCTCCTCTTTTCGACAACATTATATTTTAAACAGGGATTTCCTTTTTCTCAGGTTGCACGTCTCTTCCTACGCTCCTCTTCCTACCGCACTC
Organism: Symphodus melops; assembly: GCF_947650265.1. NCBI lineage: Eukaryota > Metazoa > Chordata > Actinopteri > Labriformes > Labridae > Symphodus > Symphodus melops. Next base: position 13,297,727 of record NC_136700.1, read on the forward strand.
GTCTTCTTCCCTTAAAGCCCCGGGCTGCTGCGCTGTAGGACGCTTGGATTGGGGGACATCCCCTCTGCTTGGGGCCGCCCGTCTTCCATAACTCTTTGCCAGAGCATTTATGTCCGATCAGACACAGCGCTGACCAGCTTCTAGTGTGCAACAATGGTCCGAGTGGCGTGCCTAAGCACCCGTGCCTCAGAGGAGACAGCGAGTTAGCTCATTTTTGACAATACATTCAAAAACATAGAGGGAAGAAAAGAGGGACCATCTTTAATGTCGATGTTTTCATATAAACCAAATATTCAGATTCATCTGCAAAAAGTTGAAAATACTGTACGTTCATTTGCCTCTCTCATACTCCCATAATAGCTATTTTGCGCTTGCAGTCATCCTGCTTTCTGTCCAAACACTCCGCGACGTAAACCAGAAGAACACACAAACGCCTGACTTGAATACTACCGCCTCCACAGGGTTTGCACCTGTTATCATTCACGCAAATATTTTTAGTAGATCATCCGCAAAACGCCCTCAAACCAAACGTGCAATCTTTTGAAGTGAACACGCTACTAAGTACTCTTTAATTGGGATCTTAGTAAATCAGGCCCTTCTTTAAGTCTTAAAGTAGTTTATCGTTAATTAATATAAAACATGTTCCAGCCTTTTTGGATTGATGCAAATCCAAGAAGACTCATATTGCCTCTGAAAGAAGAAGCTAACGTTCCATCGACTGATTATCAAACAATCCTCGTGGCTAAAATTCCTTTGTGAGTTATTTTTGTCATCTGATTATGGTTTTCCTTAATTGTAAAAACAAACAGTGATTACTTTCTCAACATTATTGTGTCTCTAGGAAGTTATTCTTGGCTTGGAAGGGGGTGTGTGTTCCAACTACGACGTCAGATCAGACGAGACAACCGGCTAAATTTAATCATGTTACATCGCAGTAGCAATCTTTGGAGAAAGACTTTGTGCCACTCTGAAGAACATTACATTTGTCTATCAGCAGCATTTTCAAAAGATTCACTTTGCGTAGTACAATCTTAAAGCATCAGTCAAAGACAGCAGTGTGATCATATGATTACAGTGTTTGACCGTGTAAAATGAGGGACTGGGTGTCTGTTTGGCCTGGATGGATCTTTGTTTTGAAAGGTATTTGCACATCATTTTATTTCAGAAGGCATATCGAAAGCCAAGGTTACAGCACTGGAGACACTATGTGCAGTTGCTATGGTAATACAGAGTGCAAGCTGTGCAGTTTCCATGGTGACAACAAAATGACTTATTTTGTTGTTTAGGTGGGTGGATCGCATGCTAATCTGCAAGATCTGAAATAAGATGCACAGAAGGTTATTTGAAGACTGGATTCACTGAATCTATTTTTAATTTTATGAAGAGCAACAATAAACCGAGCTTCAAGGTTAAATAAAAAGGGATTGATTGTTGTTTTCGTTTGGAAGTCCGTTCCATGTGTCTACAGTATATGAAACGATAAGTGATAGATCTTGGCCCTCGAGCCAGAAGTCACAACACAAAGAAGCAACAATACAGCTGCACCCTGCTGTGAGTGTGTATCATACCTTTGTCCATTAGACATGTGCTAATCATCGCACTGACTGAAGACTGAAGAGGAGCTGCTGCTTACTGAAAGTTTAGCTCACAGCTCTGTGCTTATGAGAGCTGTGAGTTGTGACACCGACTACATTTACATACACACTAAGGTCCATATTCTGATGGGGCAGTAATCAGAAAAAAAGGTGGTTTACATGCTGAGCAGAGTGCCAAGCTATTGGAATATTCCTTCGGCGTTCCGACCGTGGTCGGAGCGCATAGGGGAGACATATTTGTCCGCTCCAGGGCCCAAGTACTTCTCAACCTCGGGGCTAACTCTGGGGTGCAGCAACTTGTAAAACAGACATGGAGAGTCTGGTAGCTTAAGGTCCGTCTTCTATGGTCCATGTACTTTGCACACACCGAACTTGTATATCCATAACAGTACCATTGAGCTTAACGTTTCTCTGCCTAATTCTGCTCCGCACCCCGGCATCAACAACTCACTCGCTCCACCATCCACACACATGCACACTGAGCTTCTTCACAGACAGACATACGTTTCTTGTCTGTCAAAATCCTTGAAGTAGCATATAACGACTAACACGCTTACATGACCCAATAATCGGGTTGATACAGGCATATGCCAGGAGTCTTATTCAGGTTTTTAATAATCGGAAGAAGAGCTTAATGGGGTCATGACCATTGGAATAAGTTGATTGCATGACTCCTTCACAATCAAAATATTGTCATTATTCCGATTCATACAGGAATATGGTGTGCATGTTAACATAGTCACTGTTGATTCTGAAGGGAAATCTGATGAGAATGAGCTTTTCAGTACTGATCAATAAAACGTTGCTGTTGTGTAGATGGCGAAAAACAAAACAAGTATTCCACCTTTACCCCTGTTTAAATGCAACCCTGCAGACTCAGAATAACGCCAATCATGAAATCGATTTGCTCAATGCGTCTTTACAATTAGCACGACCACCGTACAGAATCTGAAACTCGTGATGAGACATGTTTTGATCCATTTCTGCACCACACGCCTCTCACTGTGTTCTGTATGCGACTTTGTTGACTAAGTGCTATTAGTCTTTTATCATTTCTGCTCCTTACCTCAGTCATTTACTTTCCTCTGCTTTACTTTCATTTTCTTTATTAATCATGAGATGGTTCTTGATTATTTTAACCCTTACAAAGTCAATGATAAAATCAATGCATATTGAAAAAACATTTCTGTAAATGGTAAATGTACTTGAGCTTATATAGTGCTTGCCCAAGGACACATCCGAAGCAGAAAAAGCAGCATTTGTTTAATATAAAAAATGTATAAAAAGCAGAACAGACAACAATATTGTTAATCTATTGACCTTAAAGATAAATAAGTAAACATGATGATCATAAGGGACTGCACCAATGAGAACCATAAATAAGAACACCTAGGTCCAGTGGCATTACAGCTCCTCCTGAGATGAATGTAACTGGTTTTACATCTTTTTAGACTTTGCAATATCCTTAGCGCAAAGTGCTGTTGGGGTTGACTCATTTAAAAAAAATACACATAAAGCCAGGAGTGAAGTGTGTTTGTGAGAAAGATAGCTGCTTATTAACAGACAGGACACTGCTTTCAATTCATCTGAGAATAGAAAGGCCTTGCCAAGCATTTTTGGCCTGCTCACTTGCTCTTCCACTTTCTCTCTCTCTCTCTCTCTCTCTCTCGCTCTCTCTCTCTCTCTCTCTCTCTCTCTCTCTCTCACTCTGTCATCCCACTTCCCCTCTTCATGTCTCCCTCCCCCTCTTCTCCTTTCATAACTCTCCCCTCTGCAGCTTCTCATGAACTCTTTCCTATTATTTTCCTCTTCTTGCTTGCTCATCCTCTCGGTTTCTTTTTCTTTTTTTTGATTTACAATTTCTCCCTCTGTTACGCTCTCCTCTTTCTTATTCCTCCTCCCTTCATGTTCATATAGAGGAGAGTTATAGAGGTGCACAACACTTCAGCGTGATAAACGCTGTTCACTGAGTGCACTCCATTCCAGCCAATGTTGCACTGTTATGCAAACTAACACGAGGGCCGCGAGAGAACTGAGAGTAAATGTTCAGCAAGAGCAATAGAGTAATCCGAGGACACAGAGGGAAAGAGACGCGAGAGACGACAACATATAGAAATCAAAATTTCAATATGTTTCCATTTGATTTCAGGCCCGTAGCACGATCTTTGAGCATGTATGCTGGTGTATTTGTGTGGGTGGATGAGTACTTGAGTTGGTCTGGATAACAGGTATAACTGATAACTGAGTTTCCAGTATAATTGGTTAGTGTCACGTAAGCTACTGCAGTGTATTACAGAAGTCCCACTACAAGGTTATAATAGAGATGTGTGGAGTCATCTGTGTGAAGGCAAATGTTTGCTTACATCTAGAATTGTACAAAATGATGCTATTTCTATCAGTCAGGGGAGACCCCAATGTAACGCTCCTGTAACATGTGGCAGGATAACCGTCACTGTGTCGTTTGAGGGAAGGGTTTGTAAACTAGTAACTGAATGTAGATTAAACAACAAAAATCTCCCTCCTCTCTCAGTCTCTCTCCATCTCTGCATCCTTCTGTCAGCTCGGCCAGAGGCAGCAATTTGATTGGCTGTCCATGCTGCTGCGCCATTTGCTCATTGGCTCACTGAGGGGCCATGTGCTGTGAATGCTGACTCACAGCAAAAAAAAAAAAAAGGAGGAGAGAGGAGTGTGAGCATTACTGTGTCTGTGTTTTGAGACGAAGAAATAAAGAGGATAGTGGGCGCTGGATGCAGATTTGTTTGTGCGGTTGTCTGTTGGAGAGACAGACAGAGGAGCGCGTGGCCATCTGTAAGCAGTTTAGCTGAAAAATAGGTCACACAAGTGCACCAACCAGATTTCCTCTCTCGCTCTCTGTCTCTCTGGTTTTCTCTCTCTCTCCTCCTGTACTGTCAAGGTTTCGCCTTCTAAATATAGGTGCATTTTGTCTAGCTCTCGCTCACTTTTTCCTCTTTCTCTCTCTCTCTCTCTCGTCTGTCTTTCTGTCTTACTGTCCATCCATGCTCTTTCTACCTCACTACCCCCATTGCCTGTTGTTGCCATGACTACCTTGCAGTATGCTGGCATGCACACAGTGGCGTTGGATACCTAGGTGATGAGATGCTCAAATAGATCATTACAATTCCACTGACTATTGTGTACGTGTGTCGCCTGTGTGTGTGTACTGTTTTTCATGGTGACTTGATCCCAAGTGGAGGAAATCAATAGTTTGTCGAGTGGCCATGAAGTGGTAAGGTCAAATTGGGAAAATGGCCACATAGCTCCCACTCTGCCATCAGCCATTTAAAGATTCATATCTCAGCCAGATTATTATGCTGCCCACTACCTGTTACCAAGGGGAGATAGAAGCAATTATGTCTCTGCTTTATTTCCCTCGTCGAATCTTTCTATTTTAAGATTTCATCAATGTACTTGAGATCAGATCAGATCAAATCTACACGAGCACAAAAGTATGATTTCCATTCCTTATCTCCATTCAGTGGATTGATGTGCACATCGAAGACCTGTGGCACAAAACCATACAAGATATTCCCAGCCATGTGACCTCTTACATCGCTATGACAAATGAAAGTTAGACAGGAATGTCTTGGTTCCTTTTTTTGTTTGTTGTTCAAACGGGAATTCGTCTTTGTCCTCAGAACAAAATGTCTGCACTGATTTGAAAGGACCTTCAACCATTTAGGGCAACACAACCTGTGATGTAGCATCGGGCTCTGTTCAATCAGTCATCATATTCGGTCTGCCCCTTTTGAAACACAAAGAGGAGTTTTGTCAGACCAGGACATGGCTGGTCTACAACCAAAGCAAATAAAGCCTCAATGGGTTATTTATGCTATTAAACATGATTAAATGTTCACATTAAAAATCTTACTGCTGGTTCTATTGATTTTCTTTTACTTCTTCTTTTTGTTTCTTACCGTTTTCTTCCTCCTCAGCTAAGGATAGGTATCCACACAGGCTCGGTGCTTGCTGGCGTGGTCGGGGTTAAAATGCCTCGGTATTGCCTGTTTGGGAACAATGTGACACTGGCCAGCAAGTTTGAATCAGGGAGCCAGCCAAGGTGTATCAATGTCAGTCCCACAACTTACCAGTAAGTAACAGCTCTTCTCTTACCATGACGAATGGACAGAAAACATAAAACATGATCTCATTTTTAACCTTGTTGCTATAACTACAAATACATGCCTAAGAATGCAATGTGGCTTCTTTTTTCATTCAAACACACACACACACACACACACACACACACACACACACACACACACACACACACACACACACACACACACACACACACACATATTTACAGTATTGTATATAGGAATATATATATATATATAATATATACATATACATACATATATACAGTATTGTATGTGTGTGTATATATATATATATATACACACACACATGATTTTACATGAATTGAATTTTTGTTTTACCTTCATCTTTGAAGAATTGTCCTCTCCTTTTGTCAACAGGTTGCTGAAGGATGACCGTTCTTTTTCATTTGTCCCTCGGTCACAGCTGGAGCTTCCAGATAACTTCCCCAAAGAGATCCCAGGGACATGTTACTTTCTGGAGGCAGGGACTTCTCACAGCCACGCCTCGCTAACCAGCTCTCGCTCGGCTCCCCCGGCCTCTATGAGGAAAGTCTCCTACAGCATCGGGACCATGTTTCTAAGAGAAACAAGTTTGTAGAGTCGGCGCACAGACTTGTTCTAACAGATACTCATTGTGTGAGGAACAACTTTTGAACGTGTTTTAATGTGCAGGAAATTGATTACACAGATCTATGGATATGCAAATGCAATGGATGTACACTTGGATTCAGACCTGGGGATGACCTATACGAATGAAACTTTAAAAGATTCTCTCAAAGGAACAAAAGGCCCTCATCTTTCTCAAGAAAGGGGGACATGCTCCAATCGACTCGAGAAACAGCAGCTATGCTCGTTTCACATAAGACCCTAAAACAAGGACTGACTTGGTCAATTAGCAGAGAAACCTAAATATAAAACTTCACGTTCTTGCTGGTTTCATGAGCTTCATACCTGGTATCTAGCTTTCTCCATTGGCCCTTTGTCCCCGGTGGCTCAAAGGAGAAAACCTGGACACAGACCGCTGTTGCACTCATTAGAGATCAACAGAATTGCGTAGAGAGAACAAATCTGCTTTCAATTCAAAAGTGGATGCTGACGAACGACGATGTATGAACTTTCAAAAGATGGCAACATCCCACAAATGTTTGCTGTGCATCAAGGCCTCTTGTACAGGGAAGTCAACTGCTAAAGAACAATATAACTCCCCCTCATCCCTTCTAGCTGTTACTAAATCTTGTCATGCTCTACCAAACTCAAACTCATCTGCTGCTCGTTACATCAACACACAGTAGGACCAGATTGTGGGGTCGGGGGGACACACTGAAAGGCACGTACAAGTAGATGTTGTTAAAAGGGTTCAGGACATGAGATGCCGAAAAGGCTTGGACTAAGCCAACCTCAGAGCCTTTTCTGCTTCTAACCCATTGCAAACTATAGCCGACAACAGTCCAGCCAATTCATAGCAAGTAATATGTGAGGACTGAAAATTAAACCCAGCTCTGTGCCTTTTTTACCGCTTAAATCAGGACAAGTAGAGGATGAATACATTTGTAATATTTGAACCAAATAAAAAACAGGGAGAGCTTCATTTATCAACTTTCAATTTGTTGAATATTTTTTACATTTCTGTTCAGCTACAACAGAGAGTGAACCTTTTTCATGACAGTATGGTGCCAAAGGTTAAGAGTCACAGGAGTGAACTTGCAAAGTCAACTTATGGCCCATCCCATCGAGCTACCAGGACACCAGCTGTGTCTGACTTTGAGATATAGTAAGATATAATCAGCTCTCCTTAAATAGTTCAGATATTAGAAATTCTGTTTTGTTGTCCAGATCAACCAATACCAATAACACCAAGAAATAATATGCATAGTCAGAGGAAGCATGCTCGACATGGTTCCCTATTCTCTTTTTTGTTTTCAGCTAGGTGGATAAAAAAGCTTTCACTGGTCCCCTGCCAACAACATTCACTAAGGAGGAACATCATGCCTCAAGATATGTCAACATCGCTCAGTTACCTACAAAAAAACGGTCACACTCTTTCTGTCTAAGGGATTCATAAAAAAACAAACAAAAAAAAACAAAACCTGAAAGTATTTCACAGACTGGGCATGATTGGATGATTTACACAACACACATACATGGCTGCCATTCACTCTTTGACATACATGGATGTGACGTCTACAAGCATTCGTAAAATGTCAACAGAAATGTTCTCTATCTCATTTGTATGCAAACCTTAATCAAAATCACGTTCTAGTTGCAGCGTATTATCGTTGAGCTTGGATAAAATCCTCTAACAATTTAGTTAGTTTAAATTAAGACAAGTGGTATGAAGTGTGTGATTACCCCCTTAGGGAAAATGTTTTTAACGTGATCGTACAGTGACAACGTCATACGGTTTAACTGACGAATAACCTCAAATGATAAGAGCTTCTCTTTAAAATTGCAATACATATTAGTGACATTAGCAAACTGTGGAACTGGTTTAAATGAACGGAACTAAACTTCCTGACAGAATTCCTGCTGAATGGGAAAAGTGTGAGTTGCGACAGTATGTCACTACATTTGCCAAATGACCGACGGGTTGCTGAACCTCTAAATGAAGACATGAAAATGTGCCAATTGATTTCTCCAGCACAGGGTAATGTTGCTGCTAATGTGTGCTACCTGCTGTCATTAGTGTACTTTGAGGACCAGGACATGTTGACACTATTTCAGCTCTGCGACGTTTAAAGGGGATTCATTAGGAACATGTGCTGGCTATGCTAAAACACAGCCAGAAGGAAAAAAAACATCAGAAAGATAATTTACCTCTGACACAAAGACTAATGACCATCTGGCTCAGTTTTACTGTCTAAGAGACAATGTGTCCTCTAACTGAGATCAACACCAGCATAATTCATAAGTGTGGCATGTTCAAGCAAGGATAGGAGGAAGAAAAGCAGTGAAGGTGAGAAGGTTTCTGTGTGACCTTCTGACTGTTAGTGCCATACATTTGCAACAAGTGCCACAAAACTTCAGTCAAGGGTCATTTTATATATATATATATATAAAACCAATGACTAGGTGTAATGGTCACCATTGAAGTTTTAAGATTAGAAAATATTTACAGTATATAAATGTAATTAAGACAAGTTGAAACTCAAACTCTAAATAGGCAGCTTAATTTCATTTTGGAGTTTGCTAACCCTGTTGGAAAGCAGTGAGATAACTTGCTCTGTTGTAGCAAAGCCAACATTTTTCACGAGACAAAGGAGGTCATAATCGTTGTGTTTTTTGTGATATAATAGAAAATCTGATCTAGCAACATCCACCTGGGACATCTAAGACATTGGTTTATGTCCACTGTAAGTGATTCAGAAGTAAGGCACTGATTCAGTATAAATGGTCATACACACTAGAGAGCTATTCTTCAGGTTTACCCAGAACTCAGGGGAGGTTTCCCATGTCTGTACAGCTTGAGAAAGTGGATATCAGTGAGCCTTAATTTAACCTAAAACCAAGTAGAACTTCACATCTGTTTAGCGACCACACAGACTGTTAGGCTATATAGAAAACAAGAGGTTTCAGAGAGGTTCCTAAAGTCTTAAGAGGTCTATTTTAGTTTGATCAAAAATTCCACATTGACCAGTTGGCGGTCCCTCGAGCATTAGCTCACCACAGTGGAGGGTTCAACATTAATCACTCGATAAGAAACAATGACATGTAACTATGTGGAGATAGCAACACAGCTGCGTTGTGACATGTCGACAAGATGAGATAATAATTGAAGAACAGCAAAGATGTTCTGATGATTAGTCATATATGTCATGAGGGATGGCAATTGTTTGCTAGCTTAGCTGATGAACTGCCTTCTCGAACCTTTTCTACATTGTGTCTGTTTGTTTGAGAGGTTCTTCACATATTAAAAATGATTGTCTCTGGTTTTGAGTTGCCACTGACCCCAAAGTATGTGTGACTGTTGGTTGAAAAATGAAGCCAGTGTAAACACTTTGAAATCTGCCGCGAGGGACTGATTCTCCTCAGTGTCCTTGTAAGGTATGTTAACTGATTTTAAGTGTAATTGACAGTGATGTTATTGAGCTCAGGGTAACGTCTTCCTGAGGCAGTCTCTGACACATATTGACACACAAGAGTTCCCTGCCTGCAACCCTGCTGCAATTTCTACCATACATACATTCATTATTAGGTACAGTGCCCGAACACTGTTGGAGCTTAAATGTAATGCAGGTGTCATTTACATTCAGCTGCACCAATGCCTGAATTCTGTGTCTAGGCTAAATTAAGTATTTATTTATTAAAGGACAGCGTTACACCCACACAACTTGTGTGCACTGCTCACATCTCCAAGACAGTCAGTTCTTGGCATTATATTGGACGTTTGTTCCCACATTTCAAGTTTTGCTGATATAGTGCGGGAGAGTTGCAGGTGCTGGTTCTCTCGTGTTGTGTCAGTCAGTGCAGTTCATTTTGTTAGTCTCTCACACAGGCCTAAATCATAACCACAGTAAGTACAACTTAAATGTGCTGTACAAGCTGTGTCAAGTCATGGACATGGACATGAGCGTGAGGGTTCAATAATTAAACTGCCAACACAAGCAAAATCATTGAGTAATAAAGGCCTATGGCACCCTAAAGAAATCAGTACCCTTTAGATCTATTTAATATATTCAATGGAATAAATACTGGTAGATTCACAACATTGTTTAAATTTATCACATTTTCTATCAGCTTTTGTTTGTATTTCAGACACTTACTTCATTTGACTATGTGTCAACAAACCAGACTAAATATATATAGGTGTACTAAAGTACAGGATCAGAGTAGATTTTTGGCAGGAAACTTCACAGACATGTTTTGGGGGAGACTTGTATAAGGTTAAAAAGGAGAATAATATGTGACCTTTAAGCAATGTTTTTTTGTTTGTTTTCTTTTTTTGCGGGGGGGGGGAATGAAGAATAACTAATGTTTTTTTTTTTTAATGATCTTCCCTAAGTCATGGCTTTATAAAACGTTTTCTCTCCCCCCCTCCGTTCTAACAGCAGAAATCAAACTGGTCAATGCTTGTCATACATACTGTAGACTGGTCCTCCTAATGGATGTGTATTACTCCACAGTTCCTATTCTATAGTAGTTCACAGGAGAATAGTAGCTTCAGTGACTTTAACTGATATTTGATACTAATGTTTGTAAAAATCCTACAGCATACCATTTCACTGGCAATTCTCTTTTGGAGGCACTGTTCCATGTCAGCGTTTTTGTATTTGGATGGCGTGTAATAAAGATGGAGAGCTGACCCTGGACATGACATGTACCTGTTAAGAGCCTGTGTTTGGAAACGTGTATGTAGAAGAGGATGATGACAGCTGTTGGTTTCTGACTGACATTAAGGGCACATCTTCTGTCTTATATTATGTAAATAAAAAACACCAAGTATATTTAATAAGGAAACAAGACTGTGGCTGTTACTGTGCAAACATGTATTTACACGTGTATACCACTGACAAGTGTGTGTATGGATTTGAATGTGTGATGGTAAAGAATATAAATATTATAGATATATAGATCCTGAAATGGATTCAGTGACAATAGTCTGTTTTGTTACTCTGTGCATATTTGTATTCCAATTGTAACTGGATATGCTGTTAGTAAATAAGTATCCAGTTAAATAAGGCCAAATCATCAACCAATCTCCACTCTCAAAACATGTAGCATATCATTTGACCAATGAGTAGAGTAAGAGTAAACATGATGGTCAAGCTAATCGTGGCAAGCTGTTAGCTAGTCATGATGTGTGCCACAATTTCACGTTTTGGCCTCCTCTTCTTGGAGTAGAGGCAGATGTTTATTTTTGTACAAGCTTTCTTACCAGACGTGACAGCTATTGTTCCATTCCATGTGACAATTCACATATTGAGCATCTGCAGCGGCCACTCTGAGGTCATGGAACAGTTTACCTGTCCACATAAGAACTGCTCAAGTTGCTTGACACATACAAATATTGGGACATACAAATACAACCACTCGACAAAATACAAGTAACATGGCAGGTCAACCAAAATCAGACAGCACAACCAAATGTGGACAAAGCAAACACTAACATGCTGCAGGTTGCAAAGATCTGATATATTTGCAGGGGAAATGAAATCGTGTTGATTAGTTAATGCAAGGATGGGGCCTGTTCCTTTGCTGGTTTGTTTTTGAAGCTGGCTTTACAATAGTTAAAAATGAAATGCTGATGATCAGCCAACAAGGACGTTTATTTTGCAGCATCTCTTGTATCGTATAAGAAGCATAGAAAGTAAGTTGTCATTTTTTTAATACATTAAGCTTATTGATTTGACTGTCGAATCATATTCCAAGTGTAAAAAAACAGTCACTTTGTAACTTTGTGTTACAAAATGTCTTCGTTCAGGTTTTATACATGATAGAGGTTAAAAAGAAACAAAGCAAATCCATAATCCTTTGTATAGTGGTCACATATTGTACACAGTTACAGAAGGTTGTTGGCTTATTGTGTGACCAGCTGGACCAAAGAGGTCCAGCGGAAAGACATAACAAACCGCCCCCAAGTTCTCTAATAAAGACTACACACAAAGAGATCAGAGAGCATCTCCTCTACAGATGTCTCCATAAATAATGGCTGCATGATTCAATGTGATGCAGAGTGATCTGACACCCACACACCTACACACACACACACACACACACACACACACACACACACACACACACACACACACACACACACACACACACACACACACACATACACACACACACACACCTCACAATAACTCAGCACTGCTTCATTTGGCTAATATGACAGTCACACAGTATAAATTACATGACCTCTATTCACTCATTCATGCCATCAGTGTATCAGTGTGTGTTCTTGTGTGTGTGTGTGTGTGTGTGTGTGTGTGTGTGTGTGTGCAATGTTATGCCGCAGCCAACACTCACCAGTCTGTGAAGCGATGATAGTCCATGTGAAATATTCAGACCTCCCAGAGCCAATTAGTGTAATGGGGACTTATTTGCATATACAAAGGGTCTAAGGGGGAAAGAGAAAGGAGGGAATGATGGATGGAGGACTAGAGGGTAACAGGAATTACATGAGAGACAATAAATCTGATGTAAACGAACAACATTAGTGAAATTGTTATGTAGTTTTGGCTTCTGTTTGAATTTCTTCAAAGAGGTGCACAAGAAGGACCAATATAACAGGTGGCGAAAGAGAATGGGCCCAAAATGGAGACGTGTAGGACCCCACATATAAGTAGGGCCAAAGTTATAGAATATATGCTGATATGTAACTTCTGTCGGTGAGGTAGGATTGCAACTATTTGGGGCCAGTCGGAAAGGAGCGTCCTGTAATACACGTATCAAAGGCAGCAGCCTGGTCCAACAGCACCAGAAAAATTCTGTTTCACTGGAAAAAAAAATCATACAGCTGGAAAGGAGCTGAGTCTTTTTTCTGCAGTTCATCAGAAAGTTATAGAAAATCTTTGTTTGTTTTTTTCTTGTTCCTGTTTGCTTTTGGAAGGTTGTTTGAGGTGTCTGAAGTTGTTTGAGTTATCCGTGATTGGTTGAGTTGCCTGTATGTGTTTGAGTAATCTGTATTTGATTGTTGTTGCTCTTTGGTTGATAAATCTGTATTCAGTTGACTTGGTTGAGATATCTGTACTGTACTTAGTTGAGCTCTCCATATTTGGTTTTGTATGCATGGGGTTGTGTTGTCTATATTTGGGTCGTTGGTTATGTTTCTCACATTATTTTCGTCTTATCTGGTTATGTTTTCTGTATTTAGACGTGTTGTTTGCGTGTGTTTTAAGAGAGGAGTTTCATTTCATGTTCAGTCATGATATTTGAATTTGGTTATGTTGTCTGTATTTTGTTGGGTTATCTGGTTGTGTTGTTTATTTGTTTGCCTAATCTTTATATTGGGATGTCTGTATTTCGCTGTGTTTCTGTTTCATTATGTTTCATTTAGTTACATATTTTTAATATAGCATGTGTTTTCCCTTTTTTTTTGCATTATTTATATTAATATGTGCTCCTTTTAATCAGTGTGCTCTCAAGACCTCAGTGATTATTAAAACGACAAGCCCCTGTTTGTCATTGTAGTTATATATGCATAAAATTCACAGAAATAGGACAGAGGACCGTTCACATGACCTTGGTACAGTAAATGTCCTTGCCTCTGCTAAATTACATAAAACTAATATGAATGCTAACTTCAGAGACAAAATAATTGTAGGATAGAAGATATACAAGTCTTCATAAACCTTGATCAGACTTATTTATGTCTGTGGGCTGTAAACATGTAGATGAAGATATATAAAGGAAGGACTGACCTTCGTCTTCCTTGTTTTCCGTGTAAGGTAATAAACTGTCACACTTGGATTAATGGGGCGTGTCAAGTTACGTCCTGTGCACTGCCCTGCAAACCTCAACATGTGAGTGATTGTTAGTGTTTTTATCTGTGTATGTCTATAGCTTAGTGGAGGGTGTTATCCTTATTGATAATGACTTGATTTCCCTTTTTCATTTTTTTTCCTATTCCTCCTTGCTGTCAACATTTATTTCATGTCTTTCTTTCGCCCTTTCTAATCAGCGTGCACATACATCTCTGCCGTCTTTTGGTAAATTTAAATCATATTTATTCAGACAGTGGCTCATTTATTGAAACTAAAATCCCTTTTTAAAACTTGTCTTTCATCAAGGTTGCCATGCAAAACATATTTTTCATGATTAATGTTATTGACTATACAAGGACTGGTCTTTTATGTCACATTATTTACATTTGTCTAATACTTGTGGCAAACTGAAAGTTAGAAATCATACCAAACGTCAAATTGAACCTGGGGAATTAATGTCTAAAAGGATGCACATTTAGACAGTTAGATGATTGGTTTCTGGAATGATGCAGTCTTAACTCATTAAGTAATGGGTTTAAATATTTACAAGGTTGTAAACACTTTTGAGCCAAGTAATAGCATGCTGATGCAAAATGTATAAATATGACAATATCTATAAAACATCATAAACAACTGTTCCAAACAGGGAAAAAGAAACAAGTAAAATATTATGGGAGACAACTTGAAACCTCACGCAACTTTAGTCAAAACAAGCAATAATCCACATTTCCTGCCTCGCTCTGATATTTCCCACCAGGGTCACTAGAGTGGAAAGAGACGAGCAGGATTGGAGGATTAGTGTTGATCCATGCAAATTAAAAGATCATGGAGGCAACCTCACAAGGCCGTGTGAGTAGGATGCTCTTTGGGTGAATCTGCATGTGTTTGTGTGTACAAGTGTAAGTGATTTCATAACCACCCCCCATCATTTACATCTTCTTACACAAGTGTCTTTTTACTGTCTTTAATCGATGTGATTCAGCAGCTATGAGATGAATGAACATTGTCTGTGGTCAGCTATATGCCAAATCCTCGTGAGTCTCAAACAGAGTATTATCTACAGGATTATTTACAAAAAAAACACCATTATGGAAGGATTCTTTTCAAAATAATGAAGATATCAGAAAGATATTTATCCCTCTTTGAGAATTAAGTGAATAAAGTAAAGTTATAACAACTTTTAGCAACTATTGAATATCCGACAAACAACAGAGGAGAGAGAGAGAATAAAATATTTTAAAGAGCATTTTCTGAAACATTGGGTGAATTGAGACTTTCATTCTGTCTCCGGTCTTCATGCAAGGCCGACTGGCTTTACAGCCAGTGTTTCTTTATTATATTAAAGTAGGATTTTAAAACAGCTGATAGCCAGTTGGAGTTCTGATATGTTATTTTTGTACAGAACAGACATAAGATGTTACACAAAGTCCTTCGAAGTCAATCAATGGATGTTCAAAATAACTAGCAGGAGGCAGACACACAGCTGATGAAACAAACTGCATGTGACTTTGGGTTTGTGTTCTGTTGGTGTGATTTAAGGATACGCTCTCAGGATCCTCCTACTTCCTGGAAAATCATGTAACTTCATTACCATGCTGTCATTACAGACTCATTTGGACCAATCTGATTGCTCTGTAATCTAATCATTTCACATAAATAATGAGAGAAATCTATAATTACTGCAAATATCCAGCCAATTGGAAAAAGGACGCAGCACCTGCTTCTTCTCTTTATTGTTACTATTTTCTTGGTTATTTGCAAGACATAGATGATCCTCACCTCCTTGTTAAACTGGTTAAAGTTATAATGAAGAGTAAAAGAATATATGCAAGTATACTGTACTGATGTCAGCAAGAGTATATGTGACCATTTTGACATGTGGCCTGTTTTACCTCCTAATAAATGTCTGGCTCTGTAAAGTGAGAGCTACAGACTGACGGTCATCTTGACCCAGTATGTCTCCACACGCAGTTAGGTTTTGTAGTGAGCAGCGGGTTGTTTAACTTGCCATTAATCAAGGTGGCTCAGAAAGTCAGTATTTGCGTTCTCTCTCTTGGGAGAACACAAACACTCTAGTCTATGATTATCTAATGTGGGAAAGGGTTTATTTTTTTTTAGAATGATACTTGGGGCTTTTTTTTCTTTTACAGCAGACAGGAGCTTCTGAGGCGATCACATCTCATTTAAGTGAGCGTAAAGTGAAGTAAAGTAGACAAATGGGACTAGACAAAGGGAGGAGGAAGGCCAAGAATGAGTCCAACAAAACAGGAAGGAATACAGAGAGGTAAAAGCACGAGAAAAACAAACACAAATCTTATGCACAATAAAATCAAATTTCTAATACACCTCTTTATTAGTTTGGATCGTTAACTTGGAAACAAACAGTTTGAATGAAATAAAAACTCTCTATTATCTCTATTGCTCATATAAACATAACCTTTAGAAAAAGCATCCTGATCTGTCAACTTTTTATTTCAGTAAATCATGTAAATGTAAAAATACCTCTTTAAAAGGCCCACATGATCCTTTTGTAATTTACTTTTGGGCTTTTTCACAAAAGAAAGGAGCCACAGTTCTGACTTCTTGAGCCCAGGCCACCTGAGGCTTTTTACGTCTGTACGCAACCTTTCTGCAAGGTCATCTGCGCTTTTAAATAATCCTTTTTCCACTACTGCTCAGAAAATATTATGTCCATGGACAGTATTAAAGTGAGAAGTTTAAGCAAGCTTTAGTAGCCTTGTTGCAGTGTAAAAAAAGAAAAGAAAAAGCAAAGAGCCAAAATGACACATTAGAATTCAAACCCTCTGCCAACAATACTGATATAACTTATTACTCAGGCAGCACTGTATTATCAGATAGCCCTGGCTTGTCCTTTTCTGTGTCATGAATTGTTTGATGGCATTCTAAATTTAAACATTAGAAAAATAACACACAGGTTCATAAATCATGAGAAGATTTAATTAAGAACTGTGGATTGGAATGTTTCTTCTGCGCCATATTTCCTCCAGCACCCCATGTCTATTTTCTCACAAAAGCACATATAAAAACTTCAATAAATACATACTGTGTGTAAGATGTTAACATCTTTCATGCTTGTGCACACATGAACACGTACAGAGCATTTCCCTAGCCTCTTTCACGTTTGACCTTGAAGAACTCATCTGCTATTAGTACTGTCTTCCTCAGCTGCAAAAACAACTCTGTGTGTGTGTGTGTGTGTGTGTTTGTGTGTGTGTGTGTGTGTGTGGATGTCTGTTTATGTTCGAGAAAGAGTGTGTACAGTGTGCTTGTACGTGCATTTATCCACATAGAGAATCCAATTGGAATGTTTGGATGTTTTTTTTACATTTTGTGATTGGAACAAGGAGATAAAGGTTTGTTGTGTGTGTGTGTGTGTGTGTGTGTGTGTGTGTGTGTGTGTGTGTGTGTGTGTGTGTGTGTGTGTGTAGGTGTGTGTGTGTGTGTGTGTGTGGTGTGCGTGCGTGTTGGCTTGTAAAAGCCACTACGTAATGTGGCCGCTGACAGTGTGATAAATAGCCATCTTAATTTTCCAGTTTTATTAAATACTGTACAAAACACATTCACATTTCTAATGCACTGACTAAATGTGTGGTGAAACAGACCACTTACATTGCAATCTGAAGGATAATTTGTTTCTTGAACTCCTCTTTTTTATTATAGAGATAACGTATTAGGACACTGGAATTCAGTTTGTGTGCAGCCAATGTACTTGGAAAATTATTTATAGTCCAGTTAAGGACGCAAAGCACAGCCCTTTTACTCACAAACCTCCCTTGTTGAAAAATGAAGCAAACCCTGGAGTTAAAAACGCGGCAGTTTCATTGGTTTCCACTTACATGCAATAAACTAGTTTTACAACAGAAATTATAATTTTTAAGGACTGTACGAGGGGTCATTTTTTAAAAATCCCTCTTTAAAACTCATGTCTCTTTGCTTACCTCTGGCTTAAATGGAAATAAGTTGGAGTCAGCATTTTGCTACCCAACGGCCCTGTTTTATGCGGAACATGATTATTCTAAAAAGTACTTCAATACAATGATTGCTGAGGACAAGCAATCACAGCCACAACCCCCTTAACTACAAAACCATTAAAAAGAATAGAGAAAGCCTTTCCTAAGACAGAATGGATAAATAAAGATAAATTCTCCACATATTTTTTAACACCCTAAACACCTTGACCTCTTTGATGCACAGCATGTGTCTCTGTCAAAAGCTGCAATCTTTATTTTGTAGCAGGTTTGCTTAAACTGCTGGAGGTCACATTCTAGTATTGTTTGGTTAAAAAAACCCAACGTATTATAATGTTATAATATTTCACAGTGACAGATTGCTGTTTGGATGAGGATAATCCATCACACACTCAGATTTTAAGATTAAACAGCTGGTGAATGATGTTTTATTCTAATGAAGATTCGACTGGTTGATACAACAAAGAAAGGTCATTTAGAGTAAGTAAATCTATATTAGGACTGAAAAAACGACATGAGAAAAAAATACATGTGCTAAGTCTTCTGTGTGTGCGTCTGTGTGTGTGTGTGTGTGTTTGATGTCCATGCCCTTTGTCTCCTACCCTACAGTGAGGTTTATTTTGGGGTGATGCATGATGGCTAGCTCCCACAGGATCTTCACTCTGTCAAAACAATTCTCTTTGCATGTGTGTGTGTGTGTGTGTGTGTGTGTGTGTGTGTGTGTGTGTGTGTGTGTGTGTGTCTGAGTGTGTGTGCATGCAGGTGTGGATGTTGCTGGTTTGTGTAACAGCTTATAGTGAATGGCCATGGATAAGGATGGATTACTTAGTGTATGTGTGTACAGACTGAAAAGTATTTCATAAGCACAGCTGTTGCACTTGCTGTCTAGTTATTTCAGAAAAATTCCTGAAGTGCATTAAAGTGATTTAAACTTCCAGCAATGATACTGTGCTGTATTCCAAAGCAAAGTACAATCACAAAGGCAATTCACGACTTGGTCTGATAGATTACCATTACAAACAAATCCTCAGTTTGTAACAGCACATACAGTTCACATTATTCTCTATTAAGGTTCATTCAAGTCAAATTGTCTGTGTTGCAAATAATGTTGAGCCAACCTGACTCTGCAGCTACACCAGTCCAGCATCCGTTTGTAGACATTTTTCCACACAGTTTTCATTTTTAGGTCCATATAGTCCAGATAGTTTAGATCCCAAAGGCTCCTTATGATATAACTATGCTGAAATATCTTACAAAAGCCTTACTGTGAAGTGTTCGATCGTCAACAGAACAGCAGAGTGAAAAAGATTTTAACACACAGCAAGTAAAGGAAAAATTACATTTCTTTTTTCTCAAAAGAGTACAAGAGAAATTATTACTGGACTCAAATCAATTGGTTGGTGAAATAGAGGACTCATATTTCCTTAACTTTATTGCCTAATGTGTTCAAGTCTTTAAGCAGTTATTTCATTTATTTAATGCAGGTTTAAAGGGAATTTTAAGGCCATACATTTTGGGACTTCCAGCCAGGAAATCCCCCCCCCCCCCCCCCCCCCCCCCCCCCCCCCCCCCCAAAAAAAAAACACATTTAGTTTGGCCACTGACGTGTTCTTCCAATATTTGGTCACTTGAACAGTGTGCATCTCGTTTCTAGAATCAGGTTTTACTGATTACAGGGGGACATATGCAGTGTCATGAAGCACAATTGAATTTTAATCCATTTTGCTGTATTATTATATTATTTAACCGTTGACTTCCTGTTCATTATATTATCTGGATGTGACACCGCAGAAGAAGATGCTATGTTAAAAGACCTCTTTACTTCCTCTGCTTATTAAGGCCTCTCCTCATGTGTTTTGTAACCTGATGTTTTTGTCTTTTGCTGTCCTCTGCTCAGTTCCGGCTGCTTCCCTGCTCACACCGGGGATCTAAAAGAAACTCTCCTGTTGCCCTCGCCCACCTTTTTTTCCCCTTCATGACCTTATGACTGAATCTAGAGTTCTGCCTGCAGCTCAAGATGGCATTAGTGCAGATGGCTGTTAACACACATACATAAACGCACACACACGCACGCACGCACGCACGCATGCATGCATGCACACACGCACGCACACACACACACACACACACACACACACACACACACACACACACACACACACACACACACACACACACACACACACACACACACACACACACAGACACACACATACACACACATACACACACACACTGGTTTGTATTAACACAGCTGGATGGATGTAGGTGTCCCAGTTTCATATGGAAAATAGGACAGCGACAGCAGTTATGATTAAGTTGTATGAATGTGTGTATTTGTGTCTTTAGGCCACTTCTTCTACATGTGTAACAGAAGGGAAAGCACATGGTGGCTTTACAGAGAAACTTTTGGATGTCAAGTTTATAGAAAAAGTAAAATATTCAACATTCAGTCATTTGTATGTTAGTATGTTGTCACGACTCAAAAGAGCTGATATCTACTCATGTAATGGGTAAGGTTAAAGGAAGCATTTCTGAAAGATATTTTAATTTGAATGCACAATGCAAAGCTATTTTGCAGTAGCTTGCACCACCATTCAGTCTGTTATCAGGAGAGGATAAACTTGTATTTTATTCTTTAAGTGTAGCTTTGTACACAAGTAGGAGACTTCTAATATCCTGTAATGCATTGTCAATAGACTACACACACACATGCACACACATTATGGCAGCAGCCATGGTCTCTTGTTCATTATTGGTGAATGGACAGCACTTTTAGCCTTTGTTTGATTTTAGCCTTTGTTTTGTAGAACATTAGGCAGAATAGGAAATCAGGGTCAGGGACTGAGTGGGGAATAACATACAGGACAGGAGCCAGGTCAGATTCTAACCCTTGGCACTCGCATGGAGGACTATAGCCTCCATACGTGGGGCGCAACCTAACCTCAAGAACATCAGCACTCCATCACTCTATATTTTACCCCTGCTTTGTTTGCACTGTGCAGCCCAACCCAATGCGTGATTATCAAGTTACGCCACATTTGACACAATCAAAGTAGTACACACTTGAAATACACAACCACAGATACACAGACAAATCAACTGACACAGTCAACAAATGTGATACACAAACAATCAGCGACATGTCTGCACTTTCTGACTTGTTCTGATTACAGAAGCATCCATCGTGACTCTTGGCTGCATGCTAAAGGTTTATATGAAGCCTGTGCAGTGTAGCACAGGGTTTGTCTGGCACTTGAGGCAAAAGCAATCCAGTCTTGTCATCAGATGCAGTGACACCGTTTCATATTTAAACAAACACTAACCTCAAAGCCTGAACAGATAAAGGAGCGCCTCACTCAGGGTAACTTCAGCTGACTTCAGGCTGCCGGCAGCATCAAAGTAACTTTTCATTCCCTTAAAAGTATCACTGAATCGAGTATCCATGAGGGAAAAAAACCCTTTGAATTTGTTATTCTAAACCAAGCCGCCAGACATAAACAAAGTCGGCTCTTGACAGCACAATAAATCATCTCTGCTTAAAACTTCAAAAAACTGTAATATTACTCTGAGGACCTCGTCTCTTATACATTTAACTACCCTTTCCTGATCATGTAGAAATTTAACATGACTGTGAGACGTATATCACTTGCTTCTGAAGTAATCATATACCTTAAAAAAAAACAACAACAAAACAGTCAAAGTGTCTATGCAATGATGGCAGTAATAGTTGTTTGGCCCTCTAGTGGACAGTTGGATAAGACGATTAATGGAAGGCTAAGGGAAATTTCGACAAGAGGAACATGGATTTAAATTTATCCTGAGATAAGTAGCTCACCAGATATAAGTTGGTTGGTCAAACTAATAATTTTGGACCCATGCCACACCTGGATATCGTTCTGGTTACGCCCCTGTAACGAACCCATGTTGCTAGCATGGCTTAAGGGTTAGAATTGATAACTTTTCAGCTAACGAGAACATTTCACCAGTCAGACATAATATGCTATCGTGGATAATTTCATCTGATAAATAACACTGTGTAAAATACAAAGAGAGATTCATTCAAGTGCCGTAATGGTTATGGACTAACAAAGGTGTTTCTCTTAAAAACACTGTTTTAAAAGCCAGGTGTTTTAAAATAATGATGTGCTAGAGATGGTGCAAATATCAGATTTTCTCATCAAGAAGAAGAAACTTTGCTCTCAGCTTCAACAACAAGCTGCAAAGGGTCTTATCACTTCTTGGTCCGACTGCGTAAATTCTGTCTGATGCCAGAAGCACTTTTGTGTCCATACGACATCAAAAAAGAAAAAAAAAATCCATTACCATGGTCTCCTCTTAGACACGCCAGTAAACCTGAGGAGACTAAAAATGGCCTCCCTCAGAGGAGAGCCTGTGTGACTCCAATCTGACCCCTTTCCCCCTCCTTCACCGCCGCAGAGAACACAAGATTTAAGACGGTGAGGAGGCAAACTAATTCTCTCCAGCTGGAGGCAACGTGTGAGTGTTTTCAAGCCCTATTTCTTTTACTCACAGCACACAGAAACGCACTCGCAAAAACATGCACTTTAAGGACTGCACTATTTATCTGCCATGCTGTCTACTGTGTCTCACAGACAAACACAAACCAAGGACCTCAATGAACTTCTTAACACCACGGTTGCCATTTCATACATAATTCCCTCTTAAAAAACTTGGGTTGCAAAAGTACACTTTAAGGCAAGAAAAAAGAGAAAAGGTAATCGAAAAAATGCCACAACTGCTGGAAGAAATCAAGAGAGCAATATCTGACATGAGCAGCGGATGTTCAGATGTCAAATAACAGGTCTATGTCACACACAGCCCTCGTGGGGGTCAAGAGGCAGAGTCGTATGTGTGAGGGGCATGCAGTTCACACAATATTTGTTTGTCAGAAACATAATTATCTATAACTTCCTGACCCTGCACTTTGATCTCTGACAGACAAAGAAACAGAGAGGGACGCACGCGAGCAGAACGGAGGATATTAGTAGCCATGCAAATAAAAGAATAGCAATAGAATAAATATGACTCACAATACAACAAAGATAATAATAATAGTTGCTGTTATACAACACCAATTCTGTGAAAGGTACAAGTTAAAAACACATTATTTGAACTGGGATGCATACAGATAAAGAAAGAGGTGAGTATTGAGATGTAAACTATGAAGCAATATCTCAGATTTCATTTCAAGATTTTATTTTGACCACAAACTAACACAAGGATTTGACTACCACTATTGTTCTTTTATAGATGCTGTACATACATTAATGACAGTTAACCTTCAACCTGCTCTAGTAGAAAGAGTGAAAGAAAGAAAAAGTGAAAGAAAGAAAGAAAGAAAAAGAAAACTTGTGCAAGAGGATCAGAGACAAGGAAGAAGAGGAAGTGAGAAAGACACAACTCGACGACTTCACACACGCAGGCACGCACACAATCATAAATACAAGACGGCAATAATGTTCGGTTTTTTAATAAGTTTCTAAAAAGTAAGTTCTTGTGGAGTTCATCTATGTAACAATATGACGAAAGTGACTTTTTCCACTAGTGGTCCACTGTAAAGCCTCATGTGGTTAAAACCAATGAAATATCTAAAACAAATGCTAATAGTGTTCCATTGACTTTACAAAGGAGAAGAATATTCAATAAGAATATATTTATTTTAAACCCAGCTCGTTGCACGTGCATGTGGGAAAAAAAAATGATGGGACACAGCACACAGGTAAATGAAACACTGATCGTTTATTGGTGGTCTTACGCTGAACTCACAGAAACAGCTGGGGAAAAAAAAAGCCTTTACGAGAAAAAAACAAACAAGGAGCTCAGAGCATACAAAGCATTATATTGTTAAAATTAAATTGTATCCTTTTCAAATCACTGGTCAACAAGAAATGTTTGGATGTACAGCACGGTATTTGAGGGCTGCTTCTTATGAAGTATTTCTCACATTCTTATGATACAGGAGAAGGTGTCAGGTGCTGTATGGATTCTGAAGTCCTCCGAGACAAACCTGTGATTTCTGATGCAGCTCTCCATTTCAGTCTATGTCTTTCTTCTCTGGGAAGAGTGTGTAGGTATAGCAGGTGTCAGTGTGAGACAGGAGGTTGTTGTTTCTGTCTCTGTGGCGCTTCGGGTTTCATCTGGAAGCTGTCCCAGTAGGCGGGGTCTTCCTCTGTCAGAGGGGAGGCGGAAGCAATGAGGTCACTGAATGACAGCAGTGTGAACGTGGTGGGAAGGGATCGACGAAGAGGCTGAGGAGAAGACAGAATAAAGATGTTAAGTCTGACAACGATTATCCTGACACTCAGATATTGTAAAGTCTCAACTAAAATTGATACAGTGATGTCTGACCCAATATAACTTAAGACACCTCTGATATAAAATCATTAAAGATAGGGGGGTTTGTATACAGCTCTTCAACATCTGCATGATTTTCAGAGCACAGATGGAGATAAATAACATTTTAGGCAGTGAGGATGAGCAGGGCAGAACACCCAGCATGATCTTCACCAAAACAAATAGAATAGTTAACTTTTTTTTAAAATCTTGCAACGTATTCATCATGTCTCCATTTCAGTTGGAAAGTCAGTCTTTCCATCTCCTGAATCTCTGTAACAATTTCAACAAATTTACCTGGGGGGGGGGGGGGGGGGGGGGAATCAGCGTATATCCATTTATGAGTTGATTGTGGGTTTTTTTTTCTGCTGCTACTGTAAATATTTACAGGAGGTTTCTGGCATTTCCTGTTATTCCCTCCAGCAGATCACACAGAAAAAGAAATGAAGAAGTCCAAGAGAGCAACAAGAATCCGAAACACGGCTGTGATGTGCGATAGATTTCTTACGTAATATCTCCTATTTGCATGTTTTGTAGTCGCAAGATATTTTTTTCAGTTTAGTTCTGGATGCATACAAAAATCAAGAGGTAGAAAAGGGTTTTATGACAAGAAGAAATACATCATCAAAATCTGTTTTTTTTTTTTCTGCCCTTCATTTTTTTTTTTTAAAACACTACTTACGCAGGCCTTGGAAAAGTTAGCAATCTTATGGCAGCAGAATAAACGTCTAAAAATGATCTGCAACTTCCATTTTGATCACACGTCATAGGAAGAATTCAACAAATGTAAGACGTTCAACATGCAAACGTTATGGCTCCTTACTGCAGAGGCTGCTTCACCTGCTGGTCCCAGTGCTACTGCCACATGATGGTCAGCATCCAGTAAGCTCTCCTGCAGGAGAAGATACACATGGAAACATGCACGCGTCAAAATACAGCTTTCATCTCACACCGAGCAACAAATGTCATGTTACACTCATTTGAATTGATATATCATTACATAAACATATTTTTTTTTAAATCAGCTGCATGCATCCATGTGATAAATGGATGTGTGTATCTTGTATCTAGCTGTTGAAGGTTAAGACCGATAACCAGCTGTATTTACATGTCACACAGTGCTTTCCAAGCTGACACACGAAACATCAAGTTTCAATACCTTCACTGAAATCAGTCAATGTTGAACGCTTAAAGATACAAATCCATTCTACTGCACACAGGATTAATACAGGTTGCCAAAACAACCTTGCTTTTGCGTTTTTAGTCTTGCAGGTTACTTTGGGCCTTCTTTCTTTTCTATTATCTGATATTTTTGCGTGCTATATTCATATTTTAAAACACAGAGTTTGAAGCCCGTTGCACCCACTGTCAGTTTATCCTGTTGAGGCGATGGGACGATTTATTTTTGGGCTTTTTGTGCCTTTATGGTAGAGACAGGACATTGGATAGAGTTTAAACTGAGGGAGAGAGAGATGGGGAAGGACGTGAGAAAGGAGCCACAGGTCGGATTCGAACCCAGGCTGCCTGCTTAGAGGACTCCAGGTTACACACTTGGTTTGGAAAATGTGTTCACTCAGACTTTTTGTCTTAAATATGAGTAACAATTGTCATTGTTAGCATGCTGACACACATGTACCCAGTCCACATTGGGTGTGTGTGTGTGTGTGTGTGTGTGTGTCTGTGTGTGTGTGTGTGTGTGTGCGTGTGTAGGAAAGAGCTTGGCAGAGAATGAGCTCACACAGAAACAAGTTCAATAAAAAAAACAATACAAGAAGGGACATATTGTTTTGAAATGTATAAACCCATTTAAAAAAAAGAAGACTGGACTGGCTATGTTTAATTGTGTATGAATGCATGTGCTTCGGTGCCTGTGTCTAGAGGCTGCGGCGATGACATCATCAGAGGTCAGCAAGAAGTGATAGCGACCCTCTGATTTAGCAAATCAACACACACTGATCCAGAGGACATGCGGTCAACAGCCCCGTCGCTCCTCTCATCACTCTGTGAACACTCAGAGGTCTGAGCGTGTCTGTCTATACAAGAGACACATCCAAAAAAAATCGATTTTATTTGAGCTCGTTTGACCTCTCCAGCTCTCTCCAGTCTGTCACTGATTACAAATAATGATGAGTGTCCCTGTTCCTAAAGGTGGACTGGGAGATCTCTGGCTTCACCAAGGTGTGTTCAGACAATGTTTATGGATGTGTGGTCTAATATGCTCTTTTTTTTGTTGTTGTTTTGTTCTGTTAGGCTTTTACAATGTTTAAGTTGAAGAATCCCATTTTCCTAATTATTGCAGAGCATATTTGGCTGTCTGCCTTACACATAATCTGTTATCAGCTCTCTATCTAGTAATCAAAATGTTTGCGTTGTCCTGACTCTTGCTGTATTTTTCAGATTGTTTCTTGTGGTTATAACATGGCTGTGTTAATCACTTGATTCCGATTGGCCAATTGAGCATAGGCACAGTCTGCTATCCCTCGATAGTACATTGTTAACAAGACGAATAAAACGGTTACTATGAAATCAAGCGGTTGCCGTGGACATTGCTAATATGCAAGGCTTGCAGTTAATACGATTTGATTAGATAGAAGGGGGGGGGACAAAGACAGGACAGGAAACATAAAAACATAAAAACACAAAAAAAAAGCTAATTAAATGTTGAGTAATAATAACTCCAAAGTTAAGAGTTACTATGGACCCAGCTTCAGCTCCAGATTAAGATGGACTATTTATTAGCGGAAGGCTTTTATTACTTTTGAATCAATAAAATCATTCCCAGATCACTCTTTTTAGTAGAAATAATGGTTGGGCTCATGCTCTGGGTTCGATTGTTCTTTAAGCCCCCCCCCCCACTAAACATGATCTCTTATCTTTTTCAAACATACTATGCATACAAAACGTCTATCTATTCCTCCATTTGATGGACACTTACATCCATCAGTACGATGGTACTTACATCTAATGCACCGTTTGTTTCAACCCGACCATTTTTCACACGAGCAAAACTATTGGAACACGAGACTGACAGCTGTTTCCTGTCAACCAGAGGTTGCCTTTAAGGTTGATTGTTCAAACATTAAATAGTCCTGCATGAGTAGTCCTGAATAGTACTGAATTTTGTGTTAAAGAGGATAAACCAGCACGAAGATCGGAGAGCTGTCTATTGGAGAAAAGCAAGCCATTTTGAAGCTGAGAAAAAAATGGAAAATTAATCAGAGCCATTGGACAAACATTGGGCATAGCAAGCACAACAATTTGGAATGTCCTGGAGAAGAAACTACTATTGTACCGAGCAACAGATGTCGAACAGGTCGGTCCAGGAAAACAACAGTCGTTGATAACAGAAATATTGCGAGAGCATCAGTAGGTCACATCACCAACAACCTCCAAAGTGCAGTGGTGAAGGTATCAGAATCCACTGTTCGAAAAAGACTCGGCCACATGATGTAAACCACTCATCAGCAGTAAGAATCGGGAGGCCAGATTGAGATTTGCAAAGAAGAGCTGCAAAAGTTCTGGAACAGAATCTTACGGACTGATGAGACCAAGATTCATCTCAGCATACGAGCTTATCTGTGAAGCACGGTGGAGGTAATGTCATAGCTTGGGCGTGCATGGCTGCTTCTGGAACAGGCACATTAATATTTATTGATGATGTAACTGATGATGGTAGCAGCAGAATGAATTCCGAAGTGTACATAAACATTTTGGCTGCCGATTTATGGATACATGCATCCAAACTAATCAGGAGGAATTTTATCATGCAGCAGGACAATGACCCAAAGCACACTGCTAACAAAACAAAGGACTTTAACAAGGGGAACAAAGTGGAAGGTTTTAGACTGGCCAAGTCAATCACCTGACCTTAACCCAATAGAGCATGCATTTCACTTCCTGAAGAGGAGACTGAAGGGAGAAACCCCCCCGAAACATGAACTAAAAGAAGCTGCGGTGAAAGCCAGGAATCGCATCACAAATGAAGAATGCAACAGTTTGGTGTCATGTCGATGGGTTGCAGGCTTATGGCAGTAATTACAAGCGAGGGTTATGCAAACAAATATAAAATGTTATTTACTTTAACATTATGTTCCTTTATTTTTGCTCACCTAAAAATGCAGTGGTGCAATACAAACAGTGATATATCCTAAGTTCTTAAACGCATTCAGATGTAAATACCAGGAGATAACAGCCGACACTCTGAACTCTTGTCTCATACTCATCTTTTGATCTTAAACCCAAATCTCTTCAGTGAACAACAAAAACAAGGGATTTTGCCTTGCTGTTCCAATACTTTTGGAGGGGACTGTATGCATTCATTTAGTAACATGAATCATGTTTACTGAGTTACATCAAATCTGTTGCAGTGAATTTGATATCCAAGAGGACATTATTGGAGTCCATATTTGCACCAAGGCTACAAGAAAAAAACTTTGTTTGTGCTGAAAATCTTCGTTATGTATCATTTTTATTCCTTTCTTTTATCCTACAAATGCATTGCCATCTGCCTGCGATCGATATGGGAACGCTTTTATTGTCAAGTGTGAAAACACGGACACTAAAAGAGCATTAAAGCTTCACCACCCCAAGAGGCTTAGAGCGAGAGTGAGCGAGAGAGAGAGAGAGAGAAGATACAACATCAGGCTTTTTGACGCAGTGGTAACCTTTTAGCAGTCACTTGTTAATCTCTCTGCCACTGGACATGGTGGAAAAAGTGAGGGGAGAAGTGGCATACAGAGGACAAACATGGAGGTGGGGGGGATGAGCAGGCTGTCGAAGAGAGCAGATACAAAAAAAAATGACGGAAAAAGGTGAAGATAGAGAAGAAAGAGGATACGAGAACCTATCGGGGGGGGGGGGGGGGGTGAAAGTAAGGAGGTAAGACAACAAGAGCATGAGGAGCAGAGAAAATGGAAAATAGAAATGGAGACGAGTGACACCAACAGATGAGTGTTCTGCTCTGGCGCTTCTCTTATCTCTTGTGGTGGTGTTTGGAGGGTTTGAGGGCCACTTCATAGCTCCCCTATTGCAATCTTCTGTGTGTATTTCTCCGTAAGACCACCTGGGATTCACTTTGAACATGCATTCAAGGGGGCCCCGCCACTGGGGAATGGAGAATGGACGACCCCTGTTGAATCCTTTGTACCTCTTCTTTAAGCTCATTGATTTCTTAAAGGACTTGTCAAAATGCTTCTCAACATCTTCCTTTCTTTACAAAAAAAAAAAAAAGGTACAGCAACAAAATCGGGTTTGCAAGAATCAGGGCAGGGACCAGCTTTGAATACTCAGGAGGATAAAGCCTGGTAATTGGTGACCAGTGATCCGTTAGAAGACAGGTTTAGTTGGCTCCAGATGTCCTCCGTTTTTAAGTCTGTGCATTACGGTAATTTGAACGAAGATATGTTTGCTTGTTGTATTCTCCCATATTTCAGTTATTGCATTGAGGTACAGGACACCATGTTTATTGCCAATACTTTACCTCTGTACGTGTTAGAGAAAAGAGCATTAAGACTCTACACCGGGTTGAAGGTTAGAGAACATACTAACAGTGTGTTCAATAGCTCACGTGTTGAAATTTAAAGAGGCAGCTGATTTAAAAACATTATCAGTCATGTTTAAAGTCGGAAATAGATCATCACCTGACAAAGATGCAAATTTCATTTTAAAAGTCCATTTGCATGTATCACATGAAGAAAAAAAAAGTATTTCAATAAATAGAGGGAAACTGTGGAATTCTTGACACTGACTTGAAATGCTGCTTAAATATTATTCAACTAAAATAAATGTATAAAGAAAAGGTTATGGGCAATTCTGAATATATAAAACAGATCTAACTCTAAGATGATTGTATTTGATTTATTCAATGTGTCGAGTTACTTTAAATATGAATCGTGGCAGAAAACGTCAACAACAATTAGCCATCCGATTCTGTATCAACATTAAATTGTGATTAAAAAAAGAAGCAGGTATCATAAGTTTTCCTTATTCCTACTCCTGTTTGTTCATGCACAGTGTAGAAGTATTCACAGAAAATATTGTAAGATGCGTCCTATGTTGGGCTCCAATTACATCCAAAAGGAAATATGGCATTAGGCAGGATAAAACGGTGAGAAGAGTTCAAATGCAAACATCAGTGAACGTCACATAAAATCAAGCTGTTTGTTGTGATCACACGTCAACAAACGTAGACTGCATTCAGAGCAACGAATCCTTCTGTAAGAATCAACTGCTGACACAAAAACCTTCTGGAATATTTTTGGAATGTTTTCCCGCCCATTTCAGTCGAACAACAGACTAAATACTGTTGTTCATCGTAATGGTTTTTATCCTTATTTGTCCTCAATTTCAAAAGAAATGTAACAAATGCTGATTAAATCAATCTTTCAGGTCGTTTAATTGTCCTTCTCAATGTAAGCATCCGCCTTCAAACTGACTCACTTCAAAAATCCAGTCGTCTTCCTCATTTTCATCTAGATGCATCTTAGTCTGGTGCAGAGCATGGCCCGGTGTGAGTGGCTCAGAGGTCAGGTGAAACTCAACCCGCTGCAGGTTAAAACCAAGGCCTGTGCCGATGGCTTTGATGAAGCTCTCCTTGAGGGCCTTGGTGGAAAAGAAGGGACACCCAGTCATTTCATGAAATCATCACATAATAATAATACTCATAATAATAATCAATGGCACTTTGAAGCAAAATAGGGACTTTTGTGTGTCTCACAAAGCGGAGAAGGAAGGTCTGTGTCTTTCATGTGTGTGTTTCAGCTTAGTAGCAAAGTAACTTAAAACCACAACAGATGGGAATCCATGCACACATGTATAACAGTGTGCATACAAAAGAGATACTTTGTGCTTGTGTGTGTTTGGCCCAAAACCCCTCTCGACAACCAATGAGCCACAATAACAGTATTACTAGGCTAATTGCCATGGCAACCATGAAACTCTGACATTAGTCAACAGTGTGATGATGATATCAGAGCTGCTTGACGTCTCTGTGCCACCCTCTCAATCTCACGACATCTTTACTTAGCACCGCCGATTCTGCTGATGTCCATCTGTGTGTGTGTGTTTGTCTTTTCTGTGTGTTTTGGCAAGGGAGAAAATATAACAGCCAAACAAAAAATGACAAATGCCAAGAAAAATAAAGACTATTGTGTATGTGTGAAGAATAAAAACTAGGACAGAGAAGAACAGAATGTGAGATATATAAAAAGAACACAACATGTATTAATGTGTGCATTTTGTGTGTGTATGTGGCTCAAAGGCCATCATCAATGTTATTTTTCTCCCTACATTTACTCCACATATGTGTGCAAAAAAAAGAGAGGAAAAAGCACTGCTTGTGGGGCTAAGAAATGCAATGTGACCATAGGGTAGTATGGTTGCCATGGTTACCCAGTGGCGGTAGAACGTGGCGAGCTGCTGCTGCTCTGAGCTGGCTGATTGGATGACGCTCCACTCGTATGCTGTGAACTGACGAGTCATGATGCGGAAAAACTCCGGCACAGAGCTGCTACCTGGAGGGGGGGGGGGGGGGGGGGGGGGGGGGGACAACGTGGCAGAGGAGGGAGAGGAGAGGAGAGTTGTAAGGGCCAAGGAAGAACGATTAGAGAGAAGATATCAGAAGTAAAAGAGGGGAGGAAGTAGAGGGAAAAGCAGAGTATGATTTAAGATGGATGGAGGCAGATTTCAGGTAAAGCTAGCGAAAGATTATCCAAAGAACATTGAATGCACCCATGACACACGTAAACACACGTACACACTCAAAACTAAACGTCTGCAAACCAAGACAGCATTGGCCTTGACTTTTTACATACACAGGGCAACAGTGAACCCTTGTGGTGAAGTTTGATATTTAAAGAAGAAACAAACAAAAAAAGTTTATTTTATTGTGGGGACTGGTGATTATTTAGGCAGATGTGGCTGTAAATAATTATTCTAAGTTTAAGATGGTTAAGATGGACAGCTGAGATAGAAGTTTTGTTTTTTTTTGTAAATAAGATTTTGCCATGATCCAAAAAGCAACATCTGTAGACATTTATGTTTGTTTGACGTGTTTGGGTCTTGAATATTTGAATGTCCCCTGCTACATCAACAATGATAATATATATGTATATATATATGTATATATATATATATATATATATATATATATATATATATATAAAGACATAGGAAGGACCTGCAACTAAACATCAATGTGTCCTAAAGTCAGGCCATTTTTGAAGTTGAAGTAAATATGTGCAGATATGGATTTGTCAAAACCTCAATTATCACCTGGCATGGCAGTCTTCATGATATCCACTCCCACCTGCATCCCCTGCTCTGCAGCGAGCACTGCATAGTCTCCTTGATGTGATAGGTTGAAACTCCATGCAAGCTGTTCAGGGCCTGAATCAGAACTGACCTAGATGGACACACAACGAGACAGCCATCATCAAATAAATATTATAAATCATATGACAACAAAAATTATTTTAAAACTATTTTAAAAAATGTGTACTTTATATTAGGCTACATTGAAGTTTTAAACTTGAGGTCACAGTTTGACCTGTACCACTGTAACTGGTTCATACTGTATATCCACATGTGTTATGGCCTTATGTATTTGTCTTATCAATGTGTTCAAACCCAATAAACTTGCAGCGCCATCCAACTTTATAAAAAAAATTACACTTGTTGTAAAATGTTAAAAACTTACTTTACCACACAATTTAAAATAGCTTCACTCAGTGGAAACATTTGATTAACAACTGGCATGAGATGAAACAAGACATGATGAATACGGTCAATGTGTAAAAAGCTTTAAAAGAGACAGGTATGTTAAAAGGGACAGTGGGACTGAAAAAACCCCAGAAAAAATAGATACAGAAAAAACAGAAAAGACAGCGCCAAACAATAATAATTTTGTTTGCTGGAACCAGTTTAGTCACCTTCAGTGGGGCTGCCAGGTAAGGTTTCCCTCTAGGTGATCTCTCTAGTCTGATCTCTGACCAGGGGATCCCCATCCTCTCACACACAAATCTCCTGAGCAGCAACCTGCCGGCCTGGTAGGGCATCAGAGAGACAGTCTGTGAGTGTATTACACATGTTTATTTGAGGCTTTCTGGCCCTTCCCCGTGAACAAAGCAACAAAAGCTGAAGTTGTTTCAGCCAGGCTCACCATAGATGATTTGGCATCCTTGGCAAACACAAACATCCCGATCCTGTCCTTCTCCTCGCGCTGAATGCAGCGAGCAGCGAGCAGCCAATCAGATCTGCTCGGTGTCCACGATTTACAGCGGAAAGCCCACCGAACAGAGCCCATCTCCTCCCCTATACCTGTTCACCTGGACCACCCCAGAACGGCAGAAGTTTGCTATGTTGTTAATATTAGCATTTTGAATTTGGCTGACACACAAAAAAAACACTTTTGGAAAGGTTCAATCTCTGACAATCACTAAGCCCATTGTTCATAAACATGGGTGATGAAAATACAACACAAAACGCTGCCACGGTGTTTACGTTTTAGATTTGACAGCAGCCGTGCACATGCCCGGAACAGTTTGGCGAGATTTAATGTCGTCATAAGTGGGCGCGGTGGATGATTGACCAATAGCAGCGATCGAAACTGTGAGCAACCAACGACACCTTCTAATACCCTCTGGAGTATCGTAAATACCCACACACTACCTTGAGAAACCAATTAATTCATATTTTTATATGATTAAGTTCACAAGAGTTTTTTTTAGAAATCATTTACGTGAACAGTGCAGCTGTAAAGATTGTGTTACTCAACCCTTCCTCTCTTAAACCAACGTGTCTTAAACTGGCCACATCATATGCAAACAATTACCTGTCTCCATTCTGCACCGATTTGGAAGATACATGTTCAGCGTTGCTTCAGAAGGCGAAAAA
The DNA here is from genome assembly GCF_947650265.1 of Symphodus melops. NCBI lineage: Eukaryota > Metazoa > Chordata > Actinopteri > Labriformes > Labridae > Symphodus > Symphodus melops. The sequence goes on from NC_136700.1 coordinate 13,332,103, forward strand.
CTTTTTTCATAGTTTGCTCTGATGTTTAATGCAATTTCTTTTATCATACTGGCGCCTGTCAGTCCGTGCAATATACAGCTTGAAGACGTAGTGTTTACGATTTCCGAGTCGACAGTGAATGTATCACTGAAATTATACCTCTAGGATGTTGTTTTCATTGCAGAACATCTGTGTGTAAGGTGAGATATCTTCATCATATTTTAGATTATGTTTAAATGCAGGCGGTGATGGTCACATTGGAAGCCAATCAGACTTCATTACATTTTTTGATATTGATGAGGATTTGGGTTGTGCGCCTCAGATTAGAAAAAAAAAAAAAATACTCGTAGCGTAGCCTACTATTGCTGGAAAACACTCCGTTATTTTAACCAGAACATAATGCGTGTAAGGATAACGTAGAAACACATCTGTATTGAAGGTGTCGTCTTTTTTTCTATACATATACAGTATACTAATACATGTGTCCTATTCTGTTTAAAGATAGGCTATGATATTGATATATATTTTTATTTTCTGCTTATTATCTCAAATTGGAGAGGGTTTTTTTAAAAATCTTTATTAGAATGGTTATTGTTGTTCCGTAGAAAATAGAAACAGTTAAGTGCAAATAGCAGTATGACTGGATATGCATACTGTATCCCTCTGCAATAGGTTTGATCATTATTGATACATGTTTAAGACAAGGATATATCCCCTTCTAAAGACTTATATGTAAAAAAGAATTCTCCCACTTCGACCCATGAAATTACACTGACATTTCACTGACACTTGCTACTTAGTCTATTGCATGTAAGATAAGATAAGATAAGATAAGAGGAGATACACTTTATTGTACCCAGATGAATGTGTCTGTCCTGCAGTTGCAAGGAAATGAAAAAGTACATGAATAGAGATCATACACAACATGTAACAATTCCGCATATACACAAAACACCTTGATAACATCTGGAAGGGGCTGGAAAATATGGATGTCCATCAACCAATACTGTATTTGTTATAGAAAATCTGCATATTCTGTGTCCTAATAATACACAGTGGTCTGCTGTTCTCTGTCTTTACTACAGGAAGAAGGCAGCATCCTGTCAGCCTGTGATGCTTCTCTCCCTGTAAGCTCCTCTGGCAGCTGTATCCGGAATAAACAAAGGTCAAAAACCAAAGTTTCATCTTGATGACCTTTGTGGCCTTAGCTTTATAAGAGGAAGAAGAACCAAAATCCAGGCAAAACTCCCTGTCCATCTGGAGACAGATTTGGATGATTAACTCCACAAGCCAACCAGCTGTGACCTCTACAGTTACAGTACTCGTTTGTACCTTCCATCTACACCTCTCCATTCCTCACATGCTGAACAGGGACTTCCACTAGTTCAACAGCTGGGATCAGTCTCCCAGGTGGAACACTTCACAGGGACTGACAGAGCCACAAAGGGATTCCTTGTTGATGAAACTGAGAGATGGCGTAACCTTTGCAAGTAACATAAAAAATCTCTCCATCTGAGGAAAGCTGTGCCTGTGCTCCATTTTTACCTTCTTTCAGACAAACTCTTTCACCTCTACCATAAGTTTATTATTTTTTTTCCAGTTGTCTCTCCTTGTCTCTGTTTTGGGTTTTCTGACCCCTCCTTTCTGTCAAGCTGGATTTCCTGCAGATGAAGCATCTGAAGAGAAAGAGGAAGAGCAACTACAGTGTGAGAGAAACACAAACTCTCATCAGAGAGATCCATAAGAGGAGGGACGTGTTGTTCTCCAGGCAGCAGGTGAAGACTTGATCTTTTTTTTTTTTTTTTTTTTACCTGATAGCTAATAAGCATACATACACCAGGAGCTAATGAAGCATTACAAAAATAACAATACATCACAAATAAGTACCACCATGCTATGCTGCCAACAAATGATACAGAATCTTCTGCTGAGCAGGATGCTTTGTATGAATTTGCAATAATGCTGATACATTTAGTGCACTTCGATCAGTATGTAAAAAATAGTAGACAAAGGACTTTCTGTCATCTCTGTTCTCTGAAGTGCAAACCAGGTCGGATAAATCATCAACAATAACAACTACTCATATACCACAATCACGTCCAATAAGTGACTTTTCCAAGTCGTCTTCAAGCTCTTGTAAAATATGTTTGCCTTTTTTATTTTTTATTTTTTTTAAATCAGTATACTTGTATCGCTTCTTACTGGCTAATACCCAGCACATATAGGGTATGTAAATTAGATGTAAAGTAGAGACAGATTTTTCTTAGGGGGCTTTAACAACTCTTCACTTACCCAAGAGCAAGGCAGAAGCAGCAGACAAACACTTGACTTGGACCAATCAAGCAGTTGCATTTGTAGCTGGGCCCATATTAAGACTCAAGTATTGATGATAAAAGTTAATGCTTTGTACAAAGAAAGTGCTTTACAGAGATGCCAAATATATGTAGAATAATTTTAAAGTTGAATCTCCATAACCTGGGTTGTCCACCAGAGAGCACTAACACTATTCAGGTTTTCAGTTGAAAGATATTAAACTCACATCTTCAACAAAACTCATACAAACAAACAACAGGAATACTAAGCCACTTAATACAGCCATTACAAACAAGGTTGATGGAAAAAATATATATCTGTCAGCCAACTCATCATTTTTACATTGTTTTTATGTCAGTGTTTATGCTGCTATTTGCCTGCATGACTATCTTGAGGCTCTACATCAGAGGAGGATTTAGTCTAGCATGGCAGCTTTATAATGCTTAATGGAAAACTGGAATTGATACAAATGATATATTGTTTTAGTGTTTTTTTTTTCTTCTCTTTGTATTCAACAGAATACAGCCATTAATGAGCTGAAGAGACAGGCATGGGAGGAAGTGGCACAAGGTGTCAATTCACTGGGGGAGGGAGAGCTACGCACTGCTGCTGAGGTATATTTAATTATTTGTTCAAGTAATGCTTTTACTTTTTAGAATCTTCTCCGATCTTTCCCCCCTCTAATCTCTCGTAACAATTGCCTCTTTCCGTCTTGACCTTCTGCACAGGTGAAGCGCCGATACCTGGACTGGCGTGCACTGATGAAGAGAAAGCAGCTTCAGGCTGAGCTCTCGCTCTCATCCTCCTCATCCTCCTCATTGGTCATGAAGACTGAGTATGATCAGTCGTCCCCTGAGCACGAGGCAGCTTCTCTGGGATCTGGCTGTGACCAGCTGATTGACCTCTCGGGCCTCTCAAAGGATTGTCACTGCGACTGGCCGGAGCTTGAGGGTCTTAGTGAACCGAGCGGACAGGCCATGATAGCACCTCTGGGTGTGAAGATGGAGGATGACGTCTGTGAATACAGAGTAAGAAAAACAAGCTTACGGTTCCATAATAATAATTATGTACTGTAGGCTATGTAGAAATAAAAGCCTCTGTAGATTTTGATTAAACTTAATCAAAATATGCATTTGAATGCACGTATGGTGGTTCTGTCAAATCATCTTTTGTTACAGGGCTCATGCTATTAACACTGTTACAGGAGGAGAATCTGTTCTTAAATGGCAGTATTTGCTAATTAGCTTCAATAATGTCCTCATTAGCAGCAGTTATATTAAACATATCACAGTGATTACAGCACATTATGTGACTCAAGTGGCCCTTGTTAGTCTTGTCTTTTAATTGAACACTGTAGTTCCACAAGGCAAAGATCAAATTTAATTATCAGGACCATTTAATTTAAACATGACGTTTAATGTTAGTTTTTGCTGATTGCATTAAGCTCTCTTTCATTGTCTTTTCATATTGTGGGCCATATTTTTCTTCCACAGTAACTCCATTAGGATCCTGCAATTTAGTCTGAACAGTGTTATTATAGTGTTTCTGGTTAAATGTTTCATGTGAGCCAGAGTCTTTGCAGCTGAGAGTGCAAAACTGAGATCATAACACTGAATGAACTGAAATGAACTCAAAAAACACAACACATTTTTTCCACATACAAACCCTCCAACTATATTCTTTGAAATGATTCTAGATACAGTTGTTAACTGTGATTGTTACATATAAAACTCTTAAAGCTACAGATGCTGGGATCCTGATTTTTTTTAGGTTCCCATTATGCCTACGACAGGCCATACTTAGAATATGGGATTCTTAAAATCATTTTAAGTCTGTTTAAAAATCACTTAACAGATATGTTTTTTTTTTTTTTATCAACATGAGTACGTTATAGTCAGCCTTATGGGCCAAAAGTTTTTCATCGCTGATGCTAACCCTGATAATTTTGGTTGAACATCAGGATACTAAGGGATGAAAACTAGATTTCTCTTTAATTGTCTAGGACTTAAAATAAGCTACAAATCAACCTGGAACTCGTTTTGCTCGATCCCAATCTAAGGTTGTGCAATGCTTACTCTACAGCAACATCATCATTTTTTCCATATGTTGATTTTTTTGTATCGCACATGACCAGTAAACAGATCATACTGTGTTAAAATGGGTAGAATTTTCTTTTAATGACCTCACTCTTTTCCTCTAGCTGAACGGTGACATGGGTGATGGGGAAATAGATGAGGATGACATCCCTTCGCTCCTCAGTGACATCGAGTCACGTGGGGAGGGGCATGCCAGTGATGTTTACTCCCACAACGGGGACTTGGGGATGCTCACCTCCTGTAAAACTCCAACCTCCACATTCAGCAGAGACTTCACACTCCCTGGGGGCCCCATGGGGGGGCCCGGTCATGTTCTGGGTGGAGTAACCAATCATGAAAACATGGGGGCAGGTTTTCTGTTTGCCATTGAGAAACAGCGATTGGAGCTGGAGAAACAGCGCCTGGCTGTGGAAACCGAACGCCTGGGGGTAGAGAAAGAACGACTAGGCGTGGAGAAAGAGCGTGTCCGACAGATGGAGGTAGAGAGGGAACGACTGCATCTGGAGAAAGAGAGGCTACAGGTGGAACGGGAGAGGCTGAGGCTCCAGCTCCTCAGCCAATCAGAACATGCTGACTCCTCCTTTAACCTGCCGCCACAACAAGGCCCGCCCTCGTCCTCCACGCCTGCCTTGTCCTCCACTCACTATGAGGGACAGAGGGAGAGAGAGAAAGAAAGTAAAGGCTGGACGTCAGTGGTGGATCTGGAGACAGAAAGGCTTAAACTGGAGAAGGAGAGACTGCAGCTGGAGAAAGAGAGACTGCAGTTCTTTAAATTCGAGGCTGGCAGACTGCAGATTGAGAGAGAGCGCCTCCATGTGGAAAAAGAGAGAATGCAGCTGCACAAAGATCATCAGGGCCATTGAGAGAAAGATTTAAAGTCGAAACAAAAGAAGAGAGATTTATGTTGAGTGGCACAAGCAGCTGCTCACTCAAGCCTTCCACGCATTGAAATTTGGCCAAGGAGAAGACTGACACTTAGGGCTGACATATTTACGACCATCACGATAAAGCAGTGCCTTATGATGTCTTCATAAAATGGGTAACTGGACAAAAAAGATACCATGATCATAAAAATCATGAACTAGGATTCGTTTGGCACACACAGCTGGACAGCCCTAAGCATCTTTGAATTTTAAAAAGTGTCAAGTTTGAACAGCTGTTCGGTGCTCTGACTAAATATGCTAATGCAAAAAATGTGCAAAAACAAAAGCTGTAGTATGAATGCAACCAATGCTTGTCTAGAAACTTTTCATATTAGAATATGTGAATAAATGGATTTGTTGTGTCCTAATCTCTATTTATGCAGCAAATCAGTGCTGCATAAATCTACTGCATGATTGCTCGCCCTTTTTTTTTTTTTTTTACTGATAGTTTTATGATACTATCAATGCTCTTAAACCTCTGTTTTAAAATGTTCACTGCATGTTAATATTGTGATTTTGTAGGCTGACTTTTAACCTGATATTACACATTATGTTACAGCTGCCAAAGCACTTTTTAGAACAAGAAACTAAAGCAGCTACATTTTTCCAGCTGTCATGTTGTCTTTAACACCTGTGCTGTTCCTTTTTTAAGATTAGATCTTTCTGGGCTGTTAAGTGATGTGGACTTAACGTCTGTGACGAGCAGTTATAGCTCAACGTATATTGGTTGCATGCAAGAAAAAACGTTTTAATTACTGATGTCCAAAAATATACAAAGATATGTTACAGTGTCACTTGAAGAGTCTATCATCCAACACAGCACTTTGTGATATTACTGTTTTTAAATACTTTTTTTACATTATTTTTCTCTTTAAATATCTTGATCAGAACACCTGACCTGACCAGCCACCGTTTCTTATAATTTTTTTTTTGTATTGTCAATAACTGATACATATAAATATCTATCTATGCATATCAGTTGTCATATTTAACTCATTCCTTGACTTCATGGTTGTGAAAAGAAGACGTTTATCACTTCAAGAAGACATTTGTTATGATCAGAGTTGAATAAAATCCAGCCCAACTACCGCTTTTGATGGCAAGCCTCAGTAGTCTCTACCATGTCTTTATGTTCCCAGCGCTGCCTTCGGAGAGAGATATTAAAAGAGAATCAAAAGATGATTACATTTTATTTGTCCTCTGTATTGGTACTCTCAGAGAGCCCATCAGGGGTTCTCTGGATCAATGCAGGCTAATAAGAAGAGACAAGCGTTTAAAATCACTCCTCGAGCATAACACCAAATCTTTAAAGAGCCAACTTTTGAGGATTTTACTGAAGCTGATGTAACCTAGTGACACAGGGCCTTTTTTTTATTTTATATTTAAATGTTTTTATATCACAGAGAAATGAAAGTGCAAAATCTATGAAGTGGAGCTCTTAAATAAGCAGAGATAATAAAGGTGGCCCAGTCTGGATGATAGTAAAACATTTAAATAAAAAGTGGGAGCTTCTCTGAACTCTTAAATAACACGAGCCCTGCCAGATCCCAACACACACATACTGTAATTTATATGTACACACACATGCTCAGAGCCGCCGATAGTCATAAGGCAAGGCAGGCAACTGCTTAGGGCCCCAGCCCAGTAGGAGACCCCAGAGGGCTGACAAAATATAAACAAAAGCAGCGACCCATAATGTGCCAATCTTGCAATGACAATTGTAAACCTCCCTAAGGGGGCTCCATCTGACAGCATCTACTTCCATTGTCCTGCTGAACAGTTGTTGGAGCCACTGCACATACATACTACAAACTGAAACTCAAAGCAGGAGGATCAAATAATAAAGACTGCTCTATTTTCTGTCTGCCTTTGAGCTGATACCTGTACATAAAATATCTTTTGCTGGCTTCAGGACTCGTGTTGAATATCAAAAAATGGTCCCACAGCTTGGGAAGCCTATAGCGACTCTCCTGACTGCTGAGTGGACTGTATGAAACACACCAGTTGAGGCAAGAGACGGAGACAGAAATAAAGTACGATTTCCTTTCCAGAGAATAAAAAATACAGGTGACACAGATTGAAAAGAAAAGCTCACAAACCTCACTCTTGTCCAGATCTAAGAGCTCTTTTACCTTGAAAGCATGTCTGACATTCAGGTCACTTCGGTGTTCTGAGGTTTAAAAAATAAAATAAAATAAATATGGACGGACTTCAGAGCTGATCTCAGGTCTTTGTGAGCAAGTGGTTAAGTGGTTTTTCCCTTTGGACATTCTATTCAAGATGATTTGAGATTAAAAATGCTGAAGGGATATTCTGATTTTTGCAACCTCCTTTAGAAACTTATCTTGATAAAACGTTGTACATTGACAATGGAAAAGCTAAGGATGTCTTTTTCCACAAGCACCCATACTTTCTCCTGTGATACTGTGATGTAATGATGGTCAGTGGTCTCTCTGACTCCTAGATTACCTTTAAACATGGTCAGAGTGTACCAGGAGATGAGGAAACAGTGCTTATTCACCGTGAGCAAAGAGATCTAAAACAATCAGTCACTCTTTAAAGATGGCATGCAAATGAATGTTTTTATCCTAATTTTGTTGGAAAATGATAGTACCAGCTTAGAATCACAGAAGTATGTGTGTATTTGCTCTCACCATGTCTTCTCTGTATGACTCTGTTCTTACAATATTTTATTTTTTCAAAAGTACTTCTCAGTAGTCCTGAAGTAACTAGACCACAACACCACCAACAGCAGCAGCAGTGACAACAGAACAGCACCGGGGTGAGCTGCTAGCAGTGATTATAGAATTCAATTTCCTATATCCGATGAAAGAAAATGTGTGAGCTGTCGAGGTGGTCATGAGGGGAGAGGAGCTCTAGATGAGACTTCATGGTATGAGATGGATTCCCGCAAGAGAAAAATGCAAACAATGGAGAGACAAGACAGGTGGGGGATGACGATGAGCAAAAGACTACTGAACAGAGGAGAAATAAGGTGCAGGATGAACAGAATGAGGGAACATACAGAACTGAGAGAGAGAGAGACTGAGGAAGAACAGATGTAATGAGCCACTGAAAATCAAAAGGGAAAAGGGGCTGCTGTGTCTCGGCAGATGAAAGACACTGATTGAAGATGTGCGCGTGTGCACGTGTACAGTTGCATGTGAAGGTTGTGAGGTTAAAAGGTTGGCAGAACCGCCTCAGAATTGTTATTTTACTTCATCTTCGGGTAAATGGGAAATACTTGTCTGTAATAACCCAGCGTGGGAGGTGAGTGTGTGCTTGTTCGTCTCTGTGTGTGAGAGTGTGAGGGGATATAATGGGAAATGCTTGTCAGTGATGGCTCTGCATTAGGAGTGTTAGGTCTCCCTGGACTGAAAAAAAAGGAGCCCAAATAACACAATCCCAAAAGAAGTAGCTAGAAAAGAGACTTTGGGTGTGCATCAGAAAAACTGCATGTGCCAAATTTATTGTCAGGTTGATATACACCTCTACAAATAGGTTGACAACAGGCACCTTTTCTGGGGCCCCAAGCAGTTGTCTACCTTGCCTGTTGACAAGCAGTGCCTCTGCAGACGTCACACTGACATTTGACCTGCTGCGAAATACATGTGACTTGGCCCTTGTTAAAATATTCTCTTAATAGCTCAAATTCCTCTTCCGTCTTTTGGTCGTAGTTCTCTCAGCAAGGAAAGTGAACACTACAGTTGCCTAATAAACAAGAAATGACATAAATGACGTTGCTGAGGCCTTGGATTTTGTCCAATAACAAACAAGTAGTATATGCCTACCCTTTCTGGTTTGTGAAATGTAATTAGCAGCCGGTGAAATATATTTTGCAGCAGGTCCAACATATTGCACAACAGGTCAAATGTATTTTGCAGCAAGTAAAATATTTAGACAGTTGACCTTCAGGGCCAACATACTACAGGGCTTTAAAAAAAATAAATAAATAATAAATTTAAAAATAAAAATTATTGTACATCTGAATTTTCTTGGGTGTGCCAGCTTCTACTCTGGGTGACACTGGCACACCCGTGGCTATGTCACTGTCACAAAGGGATGTTAAACCCAGTAACTGCTGGTCTAAATTACTAGAAACCATGCAGCATCTGGCTTAGAGATGTTCTTTAAAACATCTCGAACACTGCTGAGTAAGTGAGTTGTAATCTGGCTTTGATTTGTTAAAGCCTGTCTTCTTTGTATTTTAATGTCCTTAATGGGCACAGCTAATAAACAAACCACTGAGCTAATTAGTAGTTGTACTTTTTTAACATAAGTTGTTCATTGCAAAAGATAGTTTTGGACTTAATTGTAAGTCAGTCAGTCCACCACCTTGGTCCAGGGGGAATATATATATATATATACACACACATATATATATATATATCTATATATATATATATCTATATATAGATATATATATATATATGTGTGTATATATATATATATGTGTGTATATATATATGTGTATATATATATGTGTGTATATATATATATATATATATATATATATATATATATATATATATACACTCAACAAAAATATAAACGCAACACTTTTGTTTTTGCTCCCATTTGTCATGAGATGGACTCAAAGATCTAAAATTCATTCCAGATACACAATATTACCATTTCTCTCAAACATTGTTCATAAATCTGTCTAAATGTGTGATAGTGAGCACTTTTGCTTTGCTGAGATAATCCATCCCACCTCACAGGTGTGCCACATCAAGATGCTCATCAGACACCATGATTAGTGCACAGGTGTACCTTATACTGCCCACAATAAAAGGCCACTCTGAAATGTGCAGTTTTGTCTCACAGCAAAATGCCACAGATGGCGCAAGCATTGAGGGAGCGTGCAATTGGCATGCTGACAGCAGGAATGTCAACCAGATCTGTTGCTCGGGCATTGAATGTTCATTTCTCCACCATAAGCCGTCTCCAAAGGCGTTTCAGAGAATATGGCAGTACATCCAACCGGCCTCACAACCGCAGACCACGTGTAACCACACCAGCCCAGGACCTCCACATCCAGCAGGTTCACCTCCAAGATCGTCTGAGACCAGCTACTCAGACAGCTGCTGAAACAATTGGTTTGCATAACCAAAGAATTTCTGCACAAACTGTCAGAAACCGTCTCAGGGAAGCTCAACTGCATGCTCGTCGTCCTCATCGGGGTCTTAACCTGACTCCAGATCGTCGCCGTAACAGACTTGAGTGGGCAAATGCTCACATTCGATGGCGTCTGGCACGTTGGAGAGGTGTTCTCTTCACGGATGAATCTCGGTTTACATTGTTCAGGGCAGATGGCAGACAGCGTGTGTGGCGTCGTGTGGGTGAGCGCTTTGCTGATGTCAATGTTGTGGATCGAGTGGCCCATGGTGGTGGTGGGGTTATGGTATGGGCAGGCATCTGTTATGGACGAAGAACACAGGTGCATTTTATTGATGACATTTTGAATGCACAGAGATACCGTGATGAGATCCTGAGGCCCATTGTTGTGCCATACATCCATGAACATCACCTCATGTTTCAGCAAGATAATGCACAGCCCCATGTTGCAAGGATCTGTACACAATTCTTGGAAGCTGAAAATGTCCCAGTTCTTGCATGGCCAGCATACTCACCGGACATGTCACCCATTGAGCATGTTTGGGATGTGCTTGACCGGCGTATACGACAGCGCGTACCAGTTCCCACTAATATCCAGCAACTTCGCACAGCCATTGAAGAGGAGTGGACCAACATTCCACAGGCCACAATTGACAATCTGATAAACTCTATGCGAAGAAGATGTGTTGCACTGCATGAGGCAAATGGTGGTCACACCAGATACTGACTGGTTCTGAGTCCCCAGACCCTCAATAAAGCAAAAACTGCACATTTCAGGGTGGCCTTTTATTGTGGACAGTCTAAGGTACACCTATGCACTAATCATGGTGTCTGATGAGCATCTTGATGTGGCACACCTGTGAGGTGGGATGGATTGTCTCAGCAAAGCAAAAGTGCTCACTATCACACATTTAGACAGATTTATGAACAATGTTTGAGAGAAATGGTAATATTGTGTATCTGGAATGAATTTTAGATCTTTGAGTCCATCTCATGACAAATGGGAGCAAAAACAAAAGTGTTGCGTTTATATTTTTGTTGAGTGTATATATATATATATATATATATATGTAAAACCTTATAAAATTAAGTATAGACAGTCATGGTTTCCAGATGAATAAACCTATTGATTTTGACAATACTCTTTTTTGTGACCCTAAAACCGGTTAGACTTTTTTGGTTAAACATTTTTGGTCATGTAAGAAAATAATTTACAGTTATTCACTATCCCCTTTGAAAGATATGACTTTGGTAACGCTGTGACTTTCCAACTACACAAACATCAGATCCATTGTGTTTTTAAATTGAATTTGGAGACCAAATACTTTGAAAACTGAAAATAAGTTTTGTAGCCTTATTAGATGTCAGCATATTAACATGCTACTCAATAGAAGTAAATCATTGTGGCCAATCACATCCTAGCATTATGAACATACACATTTTTATTGAATTTTGAACAACAGTTTATTTAATTTAAACTGAGTTATTTGAGGTAATTATACACAGATATGCTGCTCAGCATGGCCCCTGTTTGGAGAGGATGGCTGCAGTAAGCCTGTACTGCTATGAACTGGACCTAGAGCTAAATACAAAAAATGTCACCGAAAAAAGGCTAGCTTTTTAAAAAAAAAAAAAAAAACAGAACAAAAAAACACTTTTTTTACACAGTGCAAGAAGCTAAAGCTCTGTAAGGCAACGATCCTCCAATGAAAGTAAGAAAACTACTAGAATCAACAGTCTGATCTAAACACACTCACAATTGGATTTTTAAATCACCTTAAAATCCATTTTGAAAATGGAATTCAGGCATTTTACTGCATTTTAGTGTTCTGTACAAGTTATACACAGTGTTATGCCCATACATGTGATGTATTAAGCCTATTACGTTTCATATTATATTTGCACTGGATTCACAGTCTGTTGTGATGGAAGTGTGGCAAAAAAAAAAGAGGTCAAGTTTTCACCAACACCTCGTACGGACTGTTAGACCCGGGACTCCCTTCACATGATCAGGGGTACCAAGAGTTGCTCTATCTTGGTGTTAACATTCTTATGGTGATTGTTTCATGAGCAGTTATATAAATTGATTTCTCTCAAGGTTATGCAGTTAGTTTGAGATGCAGTGTATTCGCTCTAAAATAAAACAAACAACCAAAAAAAGAAATCACAAAATCATCCTGTAAAAAGAGTCTGCAATATGCCATACATGTCTTTCATATTTCACATGATATTTGATTATTATCATTAAACTGCATTGTTTTAAGCTATAACACAAAACATCATCAATGTGATGTGGCACCAAATCAAATTCAAAATCAATTATATGACATGGCTGTAGGAAAGGACTGGTTAAGGTTAACAAAAAAGGAAAGAAACGGTTCATGAATAACCACACAGAGAGACCATGTTTAGCATTGATGTTTTACTAGAAAAAGAAACCAAATGGAAAGACAGAAATAAAGACATAAAGTAACAGTGTGTTAAAGCCAGAGTGTTGACAGCTCAGCAGTCAGCTTTTCACCGTTGATGCATGAAATCTAATGTTCTGGAGTTGGTGAGAAACAACACCGCAACAGTTTCTTTTAAAGTTTAACTGCCAGGTGTGCCGGTGTCCTGATTGTTAAATCAGTGATATCTGTCTTGATAAAAGTAATTTTGCTCTAAATCCACTATTTGCACTATTTGTTTGAAGCTGGATTACTGCAGTACTGCTGTACTGATCCCAAGAGCTAAGGAGAGGTGATTGGAAACAGTCTTCCTTATTCCATAAGATACCTGTTGTTTTAAGATAATACAATTCATATGGAGTTTAACCTGAACATATTTGATGCAAAACGGGTGCATTGGAGGTGTGTGTGTGTGTGTGTGTGTGTGAGAGACTTTATCAAAGAAGTTGAAGTTCTTCTGTGTGTGATTCTTTGTTTGCAAAACGTTTAAGGTTACAAAGTAAAATGCTTTGCAATGTTCAGAAAAGAGAACCGGATGAAGCTCAGATTGTCAGATGGTGTCCCAGATCTAGAATTCAAAGCTATCCTATTATTTTTGCAGTATAATAGGGCAGAAAGTAACTTGTCATTGCTGAGATGCACTTTGTACAGAGTTTTGTCTTATAGGAGACAGAAGCCATAAGAAAGGAAAGGGGAATACAAAACAAGAAAAAGAGCAACAAAGATTTTAGAGACAGGAGGTAGGTCACAATGAAAACTGAATAATAATTAAAAAAAGACAATAAGGGAGAATTAATCCTCACATGTTGTATGGCACAATCTCTGTGCATGCTTAATTGTCTTTGCAACAAAAGGAGTAAAATTGCACTAATTTCCATAGAAAACCTTTTTTCTTTCGCTAATTGTTTCTCTCAGATATTAATGCAAGAACAGCTTTGTCTCCTAAAGGCTGGCAGCAAAAGGATTTGCCAAAACAGGCAGCCATATGGTATGTTACTAATTCTACTTTTTAGAATTGAATGGATCCAATAATGTCCACAAGAAAAAAAGAGCATACCCGGCTCAATTATGATTCCAATCTTTACCTTCTATCTTCAATCTGTGACTTTGGATCATGTTGGATTTTACTGTGACAGCCCCGCATCTGGTGAGATGACAAATAACAAAGAGCACAGAGGCGATAGCAAATTTAACAGAAATGCTACACTCTCCAAATGTCATACAGCTCTGTTTACCTACTGCACTGAAACCACAATGGCCTGAGGCCACCCTAAAAGTGTTATGGTCTCCAGTGTTGAAGACTGTAATCTGCATGCTGTTTCAGGGTCATATAGAGCCCAGAGACAGAAGATTACAGGAGTAAAAACAACAGTTGGACAATGACAAACGGTGAAGAACTACTTCCAAAAATCAGACAAACAGACTAAAAATAAAAATCGCCCAAACGTCGCATGGTGCTGAAGCAATCACTCGGAGCTGACCCTGTGTATGCAACAATGTGTGTGCGTGCCTTTCCATCGTACGTGTGTCCGTGTGAGTACGAGATGGACATTCAGTGTTGAGCTGGACGCACAAAGACAGTGGCATATTAATATTCTCAAGTTATCAAAATGAAAACAAAAAAACAAAAAACCAAAACAGCCATATAACAGAATGTACGCCATGGCCTCTGACAATCTGTGATCAATGTCTTCTATAGCTCTCTATAGACGTATAGATATATATTCATTTGTATTATATATAATATGTAGATTTATAAAAAAAGATCTGATCTTAATTACAAGTTGTGGCATGTTTCTTTTATATTCATTATTGCAATGAATTGTTATCTAAGATGATTAAAAAAAAAACTGGTGACTTCTGTTTTGCTACGCAGTTATTTACAACAGTTTTAAAAAGCAAGCTTTCTGATATGGGACCTTTCTCCAAACACTGGATAAAAGAATGAGGATCTCACATGACGACCAAACTGCCCGTAAGAAGGAAAACTGCCTCTAAAGGTCTTCAAGTAGAGTGGAAGTGCACAAAACATAGACTGGTGGTTCTCAACCTCTGTATCACCCTTGACATAAATAGTTTTAACTCAAACTGTTTTGCTTTTTTCAGTGTCTGTAAATGTGCATCTTTATTCAAGCAGACATAGACACAGAGTCTGAGTCCTTTATGACAGGCTTGCTATCGCTTATTTCTCTCTCGAATCATTTACTTTGCAGTCTTTTATAAGGTCCCGGTGTGAGATTGATATGCACTTTGTTAGGTAGTCATATGAGATCTGCTCATGTGGTATTTTTCATTTCCCAACTGAATATACAGTTTAAACCTTGCCTTTACCTCTATGCTATTTAGCATATCTACTGCCATGAAGATGCTGTTGATGGACTTCTTGAATTACTACAGCGTTTTTTCTTTTCTTTTACAAACCCCTGTGAATTCTGCAGCCGAGTTCAGCTGTAGGTCTGTGTTAAGAAGTTACTTCTGTCCTATACCTGTGTGATTATCTCACCAGAATGGGGCAAGAAATCTTTCTATATGTGTAAGAAGAAAGCCATTTCATTCAATTCAAACAGTCCATGGCAAAAAAAAAAAAGGAGTGGGTTTGCACAGTCTGAACGTTCAAGGTTACAGTTTTCTGGTCTTCTAAGGGTGATAAAACCTGGCACTCAGTCTTTGCAGGCAAGTAAAGATGACCATGATGATGATGATGATGAAAATAATGTTTGGAGTCTCAGTAAGGCGTTGTCAAGGGGTGTGGCATTCTGGCCAACATCGTCCAATGACGACAGAGCAGGAGCAGAACTGTTTGGTTGTATTTTCTTTATATATACTGTCAGCTGTGATCATCATCTTTATCACTATCATCATCATGATCAGGTATGTGGTCATGTTCACAGCTCAGAGTTCATTTCACGTCAGTCTGTGCTGGCTTTCTGAAGGTATGTCGATATCAGGAGGGTTTCCTCTCCGGAAATAATTATATGGCTGCTGCAGGCAAGTATGAGAGTCAGAGAGGTCCTTTGTTATGCTTTTTTTATCCACTCTTCTCTCCATGGTTGTATTTCACTTGCCTCTTGTAAAAGAAGTCAATGGCAGCAGGAGAGTGAAATGATGATGTGCACTGTCTGTGTTCACTTTTTATAGAAGTATTTGCATTTAAGTATCTGAAATTGTTTTTTTATGCATGATAATGGCATGTATGCAATTGTATGTAAGTATGTGTCTGTTTGTTTATGTGTGTGTGTGTGTGTGTGTGTGTGTGTGTGTGTGTATGTATGTCTCTTCCCAGTCTGTATGTTGGTGTGTCGTTAAGGCACGGCAGGTGTTTTTGGTTTTCAGGGCAGTCCAGAGGAGACCACTGCAAGGCCGGGGTGTCGGAGAGGGGCGTGGCCAGCATGCACGGCTTTGGGGCAGTCTGGCGTCAAGACGCGGCCATTCTCCCCCACACTTCCTGTGATGGACAGACGGGCCTTGTTCCGCATGGCTTCAGAAAAAGACAGCTAAAAATGAAATAGATGGAGGAAGGTGGAAACAGCAGAGTGGAGATTTAGTTTAAAAAAACAAAAAACAAACATGTCATATTAAACAGTCCAACAAATGCCATCACGTGTGTAAAGACACAGCAGTTTCTATACAAACACATGCACAAACAAATGTTCTTACATGCTGGTGCCTGTGCACATACTGTACACCACTCAAGTATACATTACACATGTATGTGGGGGTGCAATCACACATCCATTTAGAGTTCACTTTTCAACTGGATTTGTTCGTCACGTTATGAATAATCTTGTGTTGAAACAATGGTCAAATAACGCAAGACATATTGGGCCAAATGAAGTTATTTCCCAAGCAAAGAAAGACAAACATTTGCTGCTGTCAGATTGATATGTTTTTTGAACTTCTAAGTATTCTTTGCACAACATATTTGTGCTTTTGATTTATACTATTGGTTTAAGAAAAATCTGAATGTATTGCCTCTGTAGGAACTTTTCATAACCATTTATTCACTACACATGCACTGGTGAATTAATTACATACATCCATAACAGATATTCAATTATGAAATGTCAATCCATTGCATTACTGTTAAAGCTGTGGGCCTTATTTAAATGGTCTGAAGGCCATTGTCTAAAGCGCCAGGCACAAAAGAATTCATGTCATTCTGCTAGCTATGTGGCACACAGTCTGGGCGACACGTTTATGTTTGCTTCTGCTTGTTAGACAGAACGCTTAATGAAGCGAGCACTTGTGAAGGAGGGTTCCGTGTTTCAGCTGGAGGTGTCTGGCCCTGTTAAGCTTGAGCAGGAATCTCCTTGAGATATTGCAGGCATCTAAGAGGTAGTGGTGTGTGTTTCCTCTAATTCTGACATCACCAGACCGAAATCATATTGAATAAAATGTAAAAATAACAGGGGACGTTTAAAACAAAAGCTTGCCTTGTTTCACCCCTCTGCATTGAGAAGTTGTCAGCAAATGCAAAATATATATTCTATTAAGCAGTGGGAGCACAGCGGTGCAGCCCTGTGTGTCGAACAGGGTTAAAGTCTGTGATGAACCTGTTTAAGTATGCCCATTTTTCTAACGAGCACTCTAAATAGCAGGAGCATACTGCATGACAGACATTGGACTGTGTCTTCAAGATAAGGGTGCGCCACCTGTGCACTTCACCTCACCTCTAAGACCCACACACCCATCGGCGCTAATTGGGTGCAAGTTTGCTTACTTTTTACACAAGGTGAGTTCTGGGGGTGAAAACTGCATCAGATGGGAAAAAAAGGACAGACACTTGTGCTGCATGCCAAGATGCTTTGTGCCTGGTAGATAAGGCCCTGTGTCTTTAAAGTAGAATAACAGAGACAGTAATGTACTTACTGACTGAACAAAAAACATGAAAGTGAATTTGTTGCTTGTGGGTTTTAAATATTGCTTTGTTTGTTTGCTGAACTACATTCACCAAAATTTGCTTGAAAAAGAACTAAGATTTTCATTTTTGCATCAGCTCAGTGTACATGTTCATTTTTAATGCCTTACAGGTTACATTCATTTCTTCAAAATGACATGGTGTGAATGCAACCCAAACTACACCTTTAATATTCCTCAAAGTGCTACAACACAGTGCAAATGGTACGGTCACATACTTGATATTTACTAAAGGTAAACAGTAAACATATATGCAGGCAACAGTCAACAAACATGAACATAGTGGACGAAGGGGATTTGGGTTGTAGACATCTGCATTTCAGGAGACCATGCATTTTTGGGTTTGAGTTATCTGACAAAAATTTGGGTGAGGATTTGAAAGCATAGGATTTGTAAGGTGAGGACTTTGGAAAGACAAACAGAGAACATGAAGGAGTGCTTTTTCCTTTAAGGGTTCAGATTTATAGAGAGGGAGTGACTGACTATACTGCTCAGAGTAGGGGGGGACACTTCACACAGGCAGGCTACTCTGTGATGTTTGAGTAGTGTTTGCACTACTGCTGCTGTGAGGGGGAAAACCTCAAATTTTGGAATGTTAGATATTTTTTGTACATTTTGATAAAAGTGTTAAAGGCTAAATGGGTTTTGCTGCGGCTGTGATCGAGACAACCACAATCAACATCAATCCAGTGTAAAGAACCCCTTTAAATAAGTGATTCTGGAGAAAAGAAATTGTTGCTGCTATGCCTTTGAGGTCTAAAATTTAGCAACTGGAAGATTTTTCTTCGGAACTAATGGCTTTCATACAGCATAAATATCTAAAAAAGTTTACTCTGCAGTAACAAACATCCCGCTGTGTGTGGTAATACATTAGCAGAGAGACAACAGCTTACCCTCTTCCTCTTTTAATGAGTGCTGTCATGCTGATGTATCACACAATTTAAACAAGAAAGAGAAAACCTGTTCTCTAAAAGAACATCCTCGACCATTTTCAAGAAAAAAATATTTTTGTGGCTTTTGTTGATTTTTTTTTTTTTTTTAACTCTTTTGGATGAAAGTATTTTTTGAACATGGCAGACATCCAGAGAGTTTTGTTGCAGAATGATAAACAAAAAGCTGTTAGTGTCAGTGTTACTGGGGGAAGGAGCAATTTGTAGTTGCATTGCACTTTGTTTGATGTTGACATTGTTCCCCTTATACAGATAAAAAGGCAATATTTCAACATTATCTACATTAAGCTGTCTTTACCTCAGCATCCTGATTATTGATCCTGCTAATTGTCTCAAGGTGATTATCAAATATGATCTTATTATCTCTCTGAAAGGTTCTCAAATAGTTTCTTTTCCCTTCACTTAATTCCTCTATTACATCAATAAATGCTTTTACAACCACATCACAAAGAAGCCGTTCTATATGAAGTGTTCGCTTCATCAATAATTCCTCTGCATTAACACAAAGTAACTGGGCTGTTTGGTAGTCGGGGCTGGAATAAGTCCGAGAGCTTGTTTGGACTGTGTTACACAGAGACGCACAACTCCAGATAATGGATCGCATATTGAAGACACAATATATGGAGAGAGTTATTTATAGTCACCAGAGCTGCAAAAGTTAAAATTAGCAGGAATAAACATTTAACAGTTTTTTTCTAGTGGCTCCATTTGCAATTAAACACCTAATGAGTAAAGACCAATGAGTGCATACAAGGTATCCCTCAAAGAATGAAGCAAGAGGGACAAGTTATTACTGTTTTGTACAGTGTAGAGGGATTCATAAAGATAAAATAATCCTTGAGTTTTAGAGCATGTTGGCTGATGTCTATGATCAAAATTAAAAGCAATTAAAAACTGCTGCTGGTTAAAAAAAAAAAAAAATCCTCCGCCTGTTTCATTTGTTCCCCTCACCACTCAAACTTCCCTAATTAAAAATGTTACCTTAAGTGACTTTAGAAAAAACCCAGCATTTTAAGCAACATTTTGACTTTTCTCAAGCTGTTAGAAGCCTCAGCCTCAATTTGCTAAAATTGGCTCAGTGGCTGCAACATTATTTTTTTTTTAACACCCATGTGTTTGTCTGATACTGCAGTTGCATTCATGGTACTGCTCATCTAGTTAGGGAAATTATCTTGGGATTCTTCTGATATGAACAACTTTTTCATTCCCAAGATGTCGATCACATAACATAACATGTCGATCCAAACATTAGATATAATGAACAATTGGCTCGGAGCATATTTTAATGAGGACCAAACTTTTGATCTCAGGATTGTACATTTTGATGTTTTTCAAACATTTCAAGACAATATTTTTTAAGTATTCATTTTTTTAACAACACTTGAACTATTTCAAGTTATATTTAAGAGGGTCTGTTGCTAGTCACAACTTTTTTTGTGATTGTTGTTAAAAAAGTGACCTAAGGTTTACTGGGAAGCTACTAACTGATTGCACATAAACAGTTGTGTTTCTAGAAAACTTTTACTATGATTGTTAGATTGCTCAAATGCTTAACTTGCATAACTTTGCTAAACCCTGGTTTTATATTCTTTGAGTTTTTGACTGGTGTTTAGACAGCACAGTCCATACTTTAGAACATTTGGCAGATTAAAATTGAATACTAAAGATGATAGTTGCATCTCTGTTGTAGATAAAGTATATATTTTATTTTTGCCTGTGAAGTGGAGTTGTGCATCTCTGCTCTGTCAATGTTTAAGTCTCAGCTAAAGTTACAATGCAGGTGCCTATAGTAAGTCATCAGCCATGAGCATCACCATGAATGTCATCATCATCACCACCATCACCACCACCATCATCATCATCATCATCATCATCATCATCTGCAGCCAAAGACGATGGAACCAAATCTGTAGTCTAACAAATCTAACCCCAGTCTATCCAGGGGATAAAAATAATAACCAAAACAAAAAAAAACAACAAAAAAAAACATTTGGACCCCAAAACTAAGAAAATAAATGCCCAATAAATAAAGCAAAAATTGAAAGAAAAAAAAAGGTTGGAGAAATATAAGAAGCTACATTGGTTCCACAATGCTTGACCACATCGTCATCACCACATGAAGTACAACACGGTTGCGATGGGCTGCTGAGTCAGCCTCTACATTAACAAAACAAAAATCTACAGCACCACCACCATGATCAACACCACCATTACCCCACCTATATGGGAGCCGCTAAGTCCTACCCCTATATCTTGACCCCCTCGGAGCCGTACACGTTGTACCCCTCCCTATAAGTGGCTAGATTCTGGGTGCTGGGGGAGGGGCTGGGGCAGTGGGGGGGGCTAAGGTCCACCTTCATGCGTTTGGCTTCGGCTCTGGACTTGTAGCAGAACTCGACCAGGGCCACCAGCATGGCCAGGCCCAGGCCGCCAACAAGGATGTAGAATACCCCGGCCACGTTGGACAGGCTCAGAGCCTGAGACGACTTGTCCTGCAGAGAAGGAACAGATATGTGTGTGTGCGTGTGTGTGTGCGTGTGTGCGTGCGTGTGTGTGTGTGTGTGTGTGTGTGTGTGTGTGTGTGTGTGGGGGGGAGGGGGGGGGGGGGTGAGTGGAAGGATGAATCAAGACCCGATGTTGAGGAAAAAAAAGGTGATGAATGCAAAAACAAATGGGAAGAGTGAACAGGCAGGGTGATGATGGAGGTTTAAAAAAAGATGTGTCATTATGAGAAGGTGAGAGAATAAAAGCAGAACGTAGGATAGAGAAGGAAGTAATGGAGGAGCAGTGAGCAAAGACAAGCGAAAACACAAGATGTGAGAGGTTGGGGAAAGAGGTGGGAAAAAGCAGAAAGAGAATGTAGGCAACAGTGGGTTAGAGACAGAAATGAAGATTATAACAAAAATATAATTCAGAGACACATTCTGGTTCGTTTTAAACACTGCTATTATATAGTAGCTACGACAATTACAATTGTTATCAGTCACTCATTTACATTCTACACCTACAACTATAATTAATACTAACATCATCACAACAGCTGCTACATACAGTCTAACACATCCGTAACAGTCACTACACACAGACTACATTTCTACAACTTTAACATTGAATGAAAATCTTATTAAAGTCAATAACAGTAGTAAAATGAGCAGGCTTAATTCTGAGCGGTGATGAAACTTTTTTTAAATATAGTTTTAGATGGATTTAAAGGCTCCAGTTAACTTAAGTCAGCTTAATACATTAAAAAAAAAGTATTTGAAAGTCAATAGTTACAAATGTCTTACCTAAGTAAACAACGTCTTATTTACAAGACAAAGCTAATGAATATTATGGTAACAGTTTATCTTAAGTGTTAATAATACTTTCAACAACATTTCTGAGAAGCTTCATGAAAGTTTACACTTTCCTTCATATGACCTGTAGTTATTTTTTACCCCAAAAATATGTGGGTCAGCCAGTAAAATAAAGCATTACCATGTTGTACCCCTTGTTATGGTTACAAATGGATAGCCTTGTTCTGATTAAATATTAAAGCTGAGGGTGAAAACTATGTTCTGCTACTTGGCTACAATCACTAAAGCTTATGCTTATGTTCATACATTGAGATAAAAAGTGGCAGTCTGGATAAGTTTCAGGCTACAGAAAAAATTTCTGTATTGAAGATGTAATTGTCGCAGGTTGGTACAGTAAATTAAAAAGGATATACAGTAAATGTCATATGATGTGAAAATGCAAATGTGGTCAATATGTTGCTCAAAATCACTTGGTGGATTGTAAAGTGTACTGTGGACATTAAAGACATGTGTTTAAGGCTAATTGAGAATATTTCTAATGCTAGGACAGTAGCTGGAGTAATATGAAGGGTATTAAGCATGTAAGTTTTAGGCTAACGTTTTGTGGGCCGCAGCAGGGTGAGACTGACCTTACTTCCAGAGTCCTTGGGTCCACACTCTCCCTTGTCATACCACCATTTGTTTTTCAGTTTGTCTAAGACGCCTGCTTCGCTCAGTTTCAAAACTGCAAGGTTTACTGGGGTTCTTCGCGTGTAAAAATAACATAAATAACATCATAGGACATGTTATTTTATGTTATTAGAGTATTTCACATTTGCATTGCATAGCTCAGTCACATAAAAAAAATAACGTTTCTTCAAATCAAGTGACCTAGCATGGATCCCACTGAGTACATGTGTGTATGCTCGATGAGTAGGGGCTGGGGGGGTCGCATGGAGCTAAGGCGAGCTACAGACATATGAGTGGGACCCACCTTTGTCACTTCAAGTAACACACCCATACTGCCCCAGCTGACCGTCTACTGAACAAGAGGCAGGTACTGTTAAGCTAGGACTATTAGCATTGGGCTAGCACTGTACCAATACTGGGAGAGGAAGCTACAAGGAGAAAGGTTTTGATTTCAACTGAGTATTTCATAAACTTAGCTGACTTCAGGGCCATCAGTGAATCCTTCCTTCTTAAAGGTTGTGACTTTACTTGATGCCCTTCCATCACAATTAACAACCTTTACAACATATTTTACTTAAAGGCAACTTTCAGGTCAGTAAGGTTGGCTAACATTGGGGCACGATGAAATATGTCCAAAATCTGAGGATAATTTGGCAAACAAATTGAACAGATATTGATCTGTTCTGGGCACTTGGCAATTCGTTGACTCTCCATCTAGCGCCAACAGGAACAAATGTTCATTCAAGAACATAAAGTATCTTAGAAATATGAACTTGACTTGGCACAGAATTTTTGTAATGACATCTATGGTCCACTGAAATCTCACCTAAATGACATTGGATATCCAGTTATACCTACTTTACAGAATGAATTATGAACTTTGATTAATGGTACTTCTTGGAATTCGTTTAGTTTTCAAAAAAGGGGGGACATGTTTCTTAAATTTCTCTTTGATTGTTTAATATAGAAAAGCCGGATTTTTAGAAGTAGGCTACATGAATCAGGCAACGAAGCAGGTAACGACTGCTTTCAAATACAGAAGACAACAATAATAATTAAAAGAAAGTGGACACAGAAGACTGGTTCAAAATCTGGAATCAATATAAGTATTGAAATCCAACTAAAGCACATGGGAGAATGATTATCTGGTTTAACTGCTGCTGTCTTCCATTCTTACTCTTTTTAACGTCTCACTTCCTTCCTTGCGTCTCTCCCCAGAGCTGCCACTAGAGGGAGAATGTTCCTGCCTTGACAGTAATTGCTCTCTTTATTTTCCCACCTATCCATCACTGAACCCGCTTCTTATTACCCCTCACTCTGTCCTTTCAGAGGGGCATTACCAGATCAGTGCCAAACACATTTGAAATGGTTATTATCACGAGGAGTGCTTGATTTATAGTGCGTGGCCCTCACCCGCAGAGACACATTCCTCTTTATCACTTTGAAAAAATTCTCATAGATGATTCTTCATAAAATCCTATTAAATATTAATATTTTAAAAGCATTTTCATTATCTTCAGGGCCTGTAAAAGGAAAACAAAAACTAATTGATTAAATTTAAAAAGGTATTGTTTATATCAGAAATGCAATATTCTTCTATTCAGTGCTTAATAAGCTCAAGTGTTGTATCTTTGCCACTGGGTCTGAACCTTTTATTGTATAAAGGCACACACTACAGACAACAGATGCAACATTTTGCATACTTTAAAGGTTGATGGGTGTTTAAGGACATTTTTTGGGCTTTTTTGTCCTTCCTCTTTGCTTCTTGACTTTTTACCAGGGCAGATGCGTGGTTACACTCCCAGGACGGGGGCCGTCGCAGGCTGCCAAGCAGGTGAGCGGCCCCCGCCCCCCCCCCAGTGGTGGGTTTGGGCAGACAGAGAGGGCTAACCTTGGAATCCCCTCCCCCGCTGCCACATTCTCCTTTGTCATACCACCACTTGTTTTTCAATTTGTCCAACAGGCCCTGCTCGTTGAGCTTTAGAACGGCCAGGTTGACCGCGTTTCTTTGAGTAAAAAAAAAAGGAGGGACAGATAAGATAGTTGGTCAGAGCAGAGGATGGAGGGACAGACAGACAAGATGGACAAGGACCACAGCCGGGAGGAAGAAAGGGGGAGGAGGAGAGGGAGCAATGAGGGGAGAAATCAGAGGAGATGAAGGGACAAAACGTAGGTTAGTGGTGGGGGATGTACCCCAGACAACACTCCCTCTTACTCTCTCTCTCTGACTTTCTTTCTTATCTTTTTTTCTTATTTTCGTCCTGTCGCTTTACTTTACCAAGCTACACTTACACAGGATGCAGTACAGGCAGAGTCAGATTACCTGTTTAAACTGTTAACCATTTCTCTGCAGTCTGCTAATGGTGCTCTTGTCCCCTCCTGCTGCTCACTTACCTTTGTACTATACTGTGTGTGTGTGTGTGTGTGTGTGTGTGGCTCCAGTTTCCTACACTCCTGCTCACACCCATGAAGCGATTGACCTCTAAACAAAATTCAGGGACACAATTTTCAGGCATTCATGTGGCAGGACCACATATATTCAGCAAGGATTTATATCTAGGATGTTTTTAAGAAAAAAAAAAAGCTTCATCACAGTTTTTAGTTTACTATTAAAATTCAAAGTCATCATTCTGCAATACCATATCCAACCGTTTTTTTTTTACATTTTTAAGGTTTTTCAACACTGTGATTAAGAATCAGTGTGCTTTAAATCTTAAAGACGACTTTTTCAGACAATTTTTGGCTCTCCGATTGTATGCAGGGGCTAAATGACTCTTCATACTTTCTCTGTATCTCTTCCTTGCTTGCTGCACTTTTTCTTTTAAAAGTGAAAAACCGTCCTATAGTCCTTTTCTGTTACCACTCTCTGCTGACCACCCTGTTGTTTGTGAGATGCGGCTAATCTCTACAAAAAGGTCACTGCAGTTGCTGCATGTTTGCTAATCTACCCTCATATCTGTGCATCAGCGTTTCTGATTGTCCCACCAGATCTCAGAATGTGTTGGTTGGACAGGTGATAGTATGAGCCAGACTGAAAGGGGCATATTCAATTGGCTTTTAGGTATGGCTCTCTAAATACTTAAGTCAAGAGATTTAGAGAGAGACAGTGTTTTCATGGGACATGACTAATCTCATCAATGTCAGAAGTAGGAGAAAACAGATCAAACATCTTTTTATAACAGTTACATATACATGATCATATCAAAAGCAGTTATTCTTCAGAAAGCATACACTCCTATCATTCATATTAATCATCAGGGTATTCATTTTCCTTAATGACATCCTCAGGTTTGAAAAGAGCTATGTTTAGAAGGCCGAGAGGAAGGGCGGCATCACCTGACGTGCACACTAGTAGCCACATGTGTGTAACTGGTGGACTAGGTTTCCGCAGAGTGGGAGAAGCCAGAGACAACCGTGGATAGTCCTAGAAATGCTTTATGGCTTGGGAAGGGAGGTGGGTGGTTAAAAGGGATCCATCCACCCGCTGTCTGCCACTTTTCCCTCATAAACGGAAAAAAACCTTTGTGTAAATAACAAGGGATAACTAGGTGGCTTTTTCTGAGGGACTTGTTTGCAACACACAGGAGAAAGTTATAGGACAGGATGTGAGGCTGATATTCTGTTTGTGTTTTGCGTTTCATGAGGCTAAATTAAAAGCTGACTGAGAGACTGTGATGGAGGCAGATAGGAGAAAGAAGTGGTCCAGTTTTTGCCTTTTTAGTCAAATATTTTCCCACAGGAGGCACTTGAGAGATTGCTGAGACAAAATGTCTCCACTGCTGTCACAAACTCCTGGGAGATGAATGCATTTGCTAGCATACCCAATTGCCGACCATAAAGACTGTATCTGTAAGTTACAGGTTTACATGTAACCTTTTTTTAAAGGTCTGCTAGATTGTGTCTGTGCACACACATAATAGCTTATGTTCACCATTGCAGTCTTCTCTGATGGATTATGGTTATAATATAACAAGGAGTAAGTTCTTGTACCTGTTTTTTCTGAAGTGTCTTGAGATCACATTTGTCATGAATAAGCCCTATACAAATAAAGACTGATTAATTGAATGTTATTCAACTAAAAAAAAAACACAGTATCATATCAATGTCTTAAAAATAGTTTTTCAATTACGAAATAACACAACAGAGCTTCTAGCTACCGGTTGCAAGTTGCCCAATAAGTTCCTCCTCTGACTGGGCAAATTGCCTATACCATTTTAGACTTATGAGGTGGCATTGATCACATTTCCAGGGGCCAGGCCACACCCTCGACAAACACCTGTCGAGTTTATAAAGTTAACAAACAAGTGTCTCCTGAGGGAACAACCAAACAAAGGAGTTTAGGATTTCACTTTCTCATTCAATTCCTCCAGCTAACGCTCTCTTCAAAATGGTTAATCACTGATTTCCCCTTGATTTGGATGAATTAGGGGTTGGCCGATTGCCTATCATATTAACTGTTAAATTATTTTGAGCAGAATTGAAGGACTATTTTCTCTTCTCTTATGTGTTTTATTGTTGTTGTCATCAGATCTGATTTAGATGTCTAGTTCCCCCTTTTTCCAGGCCCCTCTACATCTTACTTTCCTCTGTTCGTCTATAAATTTCCCCTTGTGGCCCAGGATGTAGAGGCAGCAGTATGAAGTTCAGCCCCTCCTCGCGGTCATATTCAGTTCATAAAATCTCTACCATAATAATCATAACCATCATCATCATTATCACCATCATGACCACCATCTCTGAAGATGAAACGAACAAAGAGACGAGACAACGGAAAAATGGACAGAGTTACCTGAGAGGTGGCCCTGTGGAGAAAAAGAGTGATCAATAAAATGACAGAAAAGATGTAGGACATTAGGGTACAGACCGACGAATGACAATGACACAGGACACTGGACACAGTAATGGAGCCCTAAATTAACTGAAATATGGACTGAGTGAAAGGGTAGCCAAAAAAAGGAGGAGACCAGACTGAGGAAAATAAAACTCCAGGCATTAGAGGAGAAAGGGACAGTAAGATGAAACATATAGTCTGCATATTAAATCGACTTGCATATGGTGCTGCTGCTGGGTGAAAACCTTTAACTGATTCTTTATTTTTTCTCAGGTCACGATTTTTAAGGTCAAATTGAGAGATAGTTATACGATAAACAACCAAAATCCCCAAATTATCAAATGACTGTGATTTTTATGGACCGTAATCAATTGTATTTATTTTTCTTTGCATGTTAATGTGATAACCGCTGCTTGTATTACCAATAGCCCTTTTGGGACGATAAAGGTTAACTTTGCTGCATGACCTCACATTGTTGTGGACGGAAGATTTTCACCTGTCAGCAGTGACACTTTAACGTATGTTGAGTTTAAAAAGGCACAGCAGGGTAGATGGAATATTGCAGCAATAGTACAGCATCAGCTTTGCTACTGTCTGCTATTGTTACACTATTCCACCCACCTTAACTGTGAGCCTTTCGGTGTAGCAATCCCATATCCTTTGGAGTCCAGGTTTCCCCCGACTTTCATGGTGTCACAGGGCTTCCGCTGCTCCGTGTACTCATTCATGGTGGACTCCAGGAGGAAGGCGTACTTCCCCTTGGACTTGCGCACCCTCGCCACACCTTCGCCTGTGGTTTTGGTGAAGACAGTTGGTTCAGCAGACTTCATATATGACCACATCTTCTCGTATACGGCTATTTTGGACCTCTGGGATGGAGGGGAGATAAGGGAGAAAGCAGAGGTTAATTAGAATGGAACTGTCATCAATTTGCTAACATGCAAAGCCAGATTTTTTCACAGATGACAGTTTTCATAGAGCGGTGAGGGGAAGACTGCCAAGGGAAGGGAGATCATGTGGGCCAGGCTGAATACAAATGTTTTTGCTTGAGGGAAAAGAGAGCAGGTACGCAAGGTTTCTTGTCTTGCCGTACACCGGATGACGACGCATCAATTTAGTACAGAAAATAACAAGCGGGATGGGTCGTCAGACACCAGTACAACATTCCTTGCAAGAAAAGCTGAATTATGGATATACTAACTCTAAAAACACTAGCAGGAGCATTGATTTTAAGCCATCTTTATTATGCTGCCACCTTCTGCTAGAGTAGTTTATCACAGTCCCTAAAAAACTAATCACAGACTGCACATCTGGATGCTGTTCATTTTATTTGTGGAAACGAGTACGAAACACAAGATCGTGTATAAATCCACTTTAATCCAGTCAGACACATTCACAACCACAAAACTAGAGGCAGCATGAAAAATTGTATGTGTATATGTATACATGTATATATGTATGTATATATGCATGTATATATGCATATATATATGTGTATATATATATATGTATATAGATGTATATATATATGCATATATGTACGTGTATATATATATATATTATGTCATCTTAAATGGAGTCCAATATGAATAGCGTGCCATTTATGTTTACGTTTTGTTTAAAAAAATCTATCTAAAATGTATTAAAATAAGCTACGCATGGTTGGCTTTTAGGCCGATTTAACACTCATCTTTTCTGTCATCATAACACAGCCATACTTTGTGTTTATTAGTTTGCCATCGTCACCTTGCTGATCTTATTATTCAAATCAAAGTGAAGGGGATTGTTATATGCTCATCAGCTAGTTGTGAGGCAATCAGAGCTACAGATTAGAAACAACATGCCATGCTTAATGCGACAAATTGGTTGATCTTGAATGTAAATAAGAGCGCTGAAGGGGTGAAAACAAAGAATGCTATTCATGATGTTGACACAATGACGCTCAGTGCTGTATATTGATAAACAAACTCCTTTTCTCCTATGCTCTAAGAACAAAGCACGTCATCAACATTCAGTCTTTAAATATAAGAAGTGTTCTGGGACGGTTTTCTGTTTTGAAGCATTACATTTATTTCATCTTGTTCTTTAAAGGTGTTGTGTTTTTGGCTTTAACATATTTATTTGAAAGATAGGACAGTGGACAGCGTCAGAAATCAGGGAGAGAGAGACAGAGTGTGGAAAGACATGCAGTGAAGGAACTGCACACTGGTCTCGATCTCTACGGCCTCTGTACGTGGGGATCACACAACAACCACTAGTCTAACAGAGCCCCTCATCATTTTTTTTTAAATGATTATATAGCAGACTGATTGCACTGGTTCCAGTGGCTTCCTATGGTTCCTGAATAAAATGGTGCTGCTGATGGAGTACAGCGTCTTCCATCTTCCACTTTGATCGTCTGGCTCAAAAGGACATTTATAACCACATTTAAAATGTAACACTACGCCTCCTTTGAAAAGTCATCCATAAATCTTACTTTAACTGACTTTATGACCGGAATAGTGGCACAGTGATCTGGTTGTGCCATAATGAATTAGGTCACCTGCTGTAATACAAAATCTTTTTTAGAGGACATCTATCTGCCATGAAGCCCTGGATAGTATTATATCCCATGTATGCCATGCATTAGAGTGTATACAAGCAGTTTTGTGCACCAGTCTATGAATATAAGTTAGAAATAATGTGTATTCATGTGTGTGTGTGTGTGTGTGCGTGTGTGTGGATTCTGTGTACTCAAGAGTGAAAATAACAAGCAGGGGAGTCAAACTGTCATCCTCCACAAGCATCCTGCTCCCTTCGTGTCCTCCTCTCCTGGGGATAAAGTGTTATTCAGTCGCTCTGCAAGCCACTAGCCACGGCCTCAGCAAGTGAAACTCGTGTCAGGAGGGGGGGGACGATGTGCGTGCTAGTGTGTTACTAGTGCATGACGGACACCTATCCCATAATAATGTCACTTACCTCCAATCGGGCAAGTAGGATACCTTCCTTTATAGTCTATCCTCTCTTACTCTCAATTCTCAATCTCTACCAAAGTCAATCATTAATTGACACTAAAACGCCTTTAACCGTTCATTTTTTTGCATTTTTTGATTCAATACCTTATGTGTGTATGCATTTATATCTGCTCGAATGTGTGTGTGTTGAGTGAGAGTGAGTCAGAGTCCAGCTTTTGAGGGATGGATACATGACAGAGCAGTGTTAATCTTTCCAGATTCTTAAACAATAAAAGAGGCTTTGAGGGGGGAAATGAATGATGCAAGTCACCTTCAGGCATACACACTGTTTGCAGAACACACTGACACACAAGTCTTACACACACACACACACACACACACACACACACACACACACACACACACACTTACATGCACATATACATGCTTACATATGTGGCTGAATATGCATGTGTGCATGCCTACACACAAAGAAACACACACACACACACACACAGATAATTAATGGTGGTGGCGAATCCCCCTCAGCTGTGGGAGAGTAAATTGCTTTTTCACCCTCCACAGATTTCAGTTGCTCGTTATGTTGATGTTGCCTGAGCAGCTCACAGAAGCACAAACTGTCTGCTACAAGCTCCACCTTCCACTTCTCCACTCCCCCAAACATACACACACTCGCACACTGGTGCATACATCTTTGCAAAACACAACTGTAAGTTTGTATGCTTAGATACACACACATTGCATGGGCAAACAAGCAGTTCTGGATATTCCTACAGAGCTTGATTAGCTGACAGAGCGGCTTTGTTTCTGTGCGTGCTCGAAAACTGGTGTTTTTGTTCCAGTCTGCAAAAATGTCCTGTCTTCATCAGCATTCTTTGCACATGTGTCCATGCTTGAATGTATTTGTGTAATTGCAATCCAGTTAGGTGAAGAGGTCAATACAGGTCTCGTCTAGGCTACTCTGCCATTGTTGTTTTGCTTTCTATTTTTAGATATAGTTACCTGTTGTGTATCCTACTCAAGTTCTGTGTCACAGTAACCATTTATTTTAATAATTATCATTAAAATGATTGCTTTATATGTCAAAGCAGGTGTATGATTAAATGTAATGTAAGTGAGAAATCGTGGTCATGAGTATGCATTTTATACAAAAGTTATAAAAAAAGAAATTATCCAGGTCCTTTTGCTTCAAGTAATCAGTGTTTTCCTCTGAATCCTTGGCGCTAACTTTCAACACGACACTAACTTTGATCCAGACGTTTTCCAGAAAAAAGTAAAAGCCAGACATATCAGCATAGCATCAGTCGTCACAAGATTACAGCTTCTTGAGTAAGCCACTCCCTCCTCTCCCCCCATCATCCCATCTGCTCGAGTTAATTGGTTTTCACTATGATCAATCAATCTTTATTTCTATGAATCAATTTACAAATGCACACTACTCATGTCTCACCTGTCCTAGTCCCACCTACAGTCAGAGTCGACTTATGCAGCTCTACTTCTGTCTGACTTCGATAAACATGACAATTTTTCATCATGTGCTTCCATTTCCCTTCACAAGAAATTTTAACACCATTGTTTCTGAAAGTTGTAATCCCATTAAAAAAATGGTGTCCTTGTTAACCCTGTCCCTTTTCTGTACAGCCAACAAAAGATGGATGTAGGGGATATATATATATATATATATATATATATATATATATATATATATATATATATATATATACTGTATATGGGGGGGGGGGTTTGGAGTGTGGGGAGTGTTGTGAAGTCAGCAGCAATAAAAGGCACAACCCTTCAGGTCATTGTTTTCAGTTTGACTAGCAACTTGAGGTATAAAAATGAAATGGAAAGAGGTTAATTTATAGCAAATTATTCATTGCAGTGAAGCTTTATTCAGACTCTCTGCACTTCAAGTGGTCAGAAACTTTTTAGTATGCTTGTTTTCATTGCCATAGATTCTAAGGTATCCTAAAACTCTGATAAACTTAAAACAAATAAATGATTGAGCAGTAATGGGGTATTATGTATAAATATCAACAGCATCGCCAATATGGGTGAAAAAAAGTTTTCTCTCTCTGAAGCGTCAACATTTTCACTCATTCTCAGCTCTACAACAAAATAAAAAGCCTGAAACCACTGAAAGAACTAAGAACATGCAGCTGTGTGTTGAGTTCATACCCTGAAGAACTCCTTCGTAGAGCCTGCGTCCAGCGTTCCGTAGGCTATCTCTGTCTGTTTGGCCAAATCCTCAGCACTCTCTATGGGTGACACCATCCTCTCCACCGTGAGGAAAGCAGCCAGGTTGGCTGTGTAGGAGGAGATGATGATGAGGGTGAAGAACCACCACACACCTCCAACAATACGTCCAGACAGGGACCTGTAGAGAAGAGGCAAGGGAGACAGAAAAAAAGTATAAAGGGAGTGAAGAGGAGAGTATAGGCAAACAATTGCAGATGAGAATTCAGCAGAAGGATGAGTGGAATATAATGATGAGTGTGAAGGTTAAAGGGATAGAAATGAAAGACGAAGAGGGGTAAAAACAACAGGGGAACATAATTAAGGTTTGCTCCTCAGAGATATGCAAAACAACGCGCTGTAGTTACACAAAGCTTTTTCCACACCAGTGTGCATGACTGTGAAAATGACAATGCTGCCGATGTAATTGTCTTCCAACCCTTGAACCAATTCAGCTTGAACAAAAACAAAGGCTACATGAAACAGATTGTAATCTGGGCGCTCCTCCATTCCTCTCCTCCTCATTCCCTTCCCATTCTCATCTCTGGGCTCCATGTTTACTCTCTTTATCTTTCAAATGTGAGCACAAGCATCAAACTAAGAGGCAATTCATTTTGTTTACATGAATTTGTTTTCACCTTGTAAAAGGGGAAGAGAGCAAGCAAGAGTGAGCACATTAGAGCAAGGAGAGGCCGATAGAAGAACAAAATCAAATGTTCAGTTTCTTTTAAGTGCTGCATTCAATAACAAACCTTCAGATTGTAATGAGCACAAACAACAAAATATCCACACTTCAACATGGTGAGAAAGGAAGTGAAGAGGCTGTTGGACAAGACGTGTACTTTCAGGTCCACAATTTTCTTTTAAATTACAGCTTTTATAAGCTCATTACATTCACAGAGAGTGAAGCGCAACATGCTCGGAAGCTTTTCCCTTACAGGTGCTCCATTCTGTGCTCAGAAAATAAGCAATGTTTGAATACACCATTAACAGTTACAACCAATGTTACTTTTCAGGTAAGTACTGGTTTAGATCAACTCCAAGTACAGAGCTTTCATTAATTGAATAGTTTATATGTTTATGTCACAATCATCTCAAAGTTTTGTTATGCTTCAATTAAGCAGTGCAATTAATTCAGTTTGTTTATTAGAGTTGGTACATTTAATTATAAATGCATTAACTGATTTTTGGCCACTCAAGGACAGTGAAAACATCTTTGACCATAACAATAATCCATCGGCCCAATCCGGAGCTACACTCGACAAATCCTACACTGAAGCCTCAAAGACTTAGATGATGGTAGGTAGTGTGAAAGTGTGTGAGGGCTTGAGATGGTTAATAAATAAGGAATGGGACACGCTATCATCATCACTATCTTTGATATCACCGTATGACTTTGTGTATCTTACAGTGAAATGTATTCCTGCAAATTATCAAAAGTTGAAAAAGACAAACGTTAATCATTTGCAAATATTTGACTGAAAAATATTTAAAAAAACCCTCTGAAAACCTTCTTTAAAGGTTACATTAATGTGTTCTCTTTTGGACTTAATTGTTGTGTTTCCCTTTGTGCCATTGCTTGCTTTGAATTCGACTTCATTAAATGTGTTTATATTCAGTGTAAAGCTAGACATTTTGTCCTGATTGTCACCAGGTTATCGATGAACTCTGGGTAAGTCCCACAAGAAAGTCTGCTGAAATGCAAACTCAAAGAAAATGTGTAACTTGGCATTTAAAAGTCTAAAGAGCCTAAACGCACTTATCTTTAACAGTGGGACAGCGACAAGCACAGAAATGTGCTTCAACCTTTGTAAGTTATAAAAATGGAAACTGTAATGCTCTTTTGTTTTTGTTTTTTTACCGTCTGGTTAATGTTTGTCACTCCCTTTTAAGCTTTATCATTCGGAGGAAAATGCAAGTACCACGTAATCATAAAGCAATAACACCAAACTGAAAAAGCATTTTTTGAAAGCATTTAGTCATTTGAGCCACCGACTGGTTTAACAATAATCTTGATCATTTCACAGTATGTGAATGATTTTGGTACACTTGCCCCACAGTGCTTGGACAGGTTGTGTGGTGACACCACTGGGATGTCAGAGAAGGAATATGTAAGTTATTTTTAGGGTGAGTTATGACACAGCACAAATTGTCAACTTTTAGATCAACTCTGCATTCTGCTGCAGTTCACAAGTTCATAAGCAGTTCATACACGCACACACAGACACACACAAACACGTTCAAATATGAATTGATAACGTGTCCAGAGGTATTGATCTGTTTGCCTGAGTTAATAAAGATGGTTTGTTCTGTGATGGATTTTTCTGTGAAACAGTTGTTAGATTTTGTTTTAAACTTCCAAAAATGGCAAAACTTTCCCCCTCACAAGGTAATGAAGAGCGTTTTGTTTTGTAGTCATTAGTTTTCATTCTTTTAAAACCACAACCTGTATGTGTGTGGTAAGTATCAGTGTGCTTCTCTGTTGACACCTGGACTCTTTGATTTGTTTGTTCATATTTATGGATTCTACTGTGGAGATGGTTGTTTAATGTTTACAGCACTATAGTCCAAGAAAACTCAGGCTCAAGCTCAGGTCAACAAACACAACCATGACAACTCATGGAAGAGACACACAGATGTTGTGTATTTGGGAACACTCAGTAGGTACTACAGGATCACCGACAGAAAACAACAGGGTTGTGTGATTTAATTGCTTTTAAAGAAGCAGTGGCATCGAATCATTTGAGGAAAGGAAATAAAAGCAAAACAAAGCTGAGGAAGTTGACATGACCGCTTCGTTTATTTTACCTACTCATTAACCAACTGTTAAAATAGAGGTGCCATAAATCGAAATATAAAATCTGATAGCTACCTTTTGGTTTGAGTTTTTTTTTGGTTTTTTTTGCTACAGCTTTAAAACATCCTGCTCATAGAGATTCTTCTATTTCGATATATTTCAGATGCATACTGGGTGCAGACTTCTCATAAGCCCACACACTCACAGCAAGAATGTACACACATTATTTTATAATGTTTGGACTGATGCCTAAAGAGGACAAACAGAGTATGATAAAATATAAAATACTTGATTGTGTTGTCTTTGCATGCAAAGTGAAGAAATGAGTCTTTTGGTTGCTGTGTGCAAAGAAATACAATAACCTTATTTCACCTGCTGTTCAGCTATAAAAATGTACTCATTTCATTAAACTAATTCTGCATTGGCAGAGTGAAGTCACATTTGGCACTTCAGCAACGCAGAGCTGCAAGTGATTTGTGCATATGTGTGTATGTGCTCCTCTACATCATTGCAAACAGCTAAATTAAACATTATAACATAACTACTGGTTAAACATACACAACGTAAACATGTTGAACAGATTGAAACCTCAATGCGTGGAGAACTTGCACTAGTGCTTAAAGCTGGAAATAATAAGAATTCTTAAGTGCATGTAAACACAGTCTGTTATGTGGTTTATCAAATGGGAGAATTGTCTTTTTTCTTGTGCTTTCATATCAAACAGAATAAATGCTTCATCAGACTGTGCTGCCATGTCTAAGTAATTTTCTTGACAGATTCATTTGTTAGGTATATAAAACTACCTGCAGCAAGTGAAGGCATACAGAACATTTTTCAAGGATATTACAAGATAAGATTAAACCTATACAGCTACCTATGAAAACATTTCCATAAAACAAGTGTAAGATAAAGCGAGAGATAAATGACACTTCCCATTTGTGGGGTTAAGTTCAAGAGAAGGTTTCAGAGCGACACTGATGCAGATGGAATAAATCAAAGAGTAAACACAGCAAGTAGAGTTAGCAGATTGCATCATTAGTAGAAGCCATATTGTTAGTGTCTGACAGAGTTTGTTATTTAAGAGATACAAGTAAAATGTTTTCTTTCTCAGGAGGCATGACAGCCAAGCACAACACAGAGATATAAATAGTCTTGAGGAGGACATGATTAACAGCATGTCTGTTTCAACATGTGTTGCCCTTGATTTGTCACCATGTCTCTGTGTGTTCTTGTGCATGTGGGTGTATGGATGAAAAGGTCGAGAGGGAGCAGTTTGGCCTCGGAGGGAAGTTGAGAACATGTTAACCTATAGGAGGGAGGTCGATGGAGCATGCTGGAATCCTATGAGACCATGTTCGAGAGAATGAATGTGTGTGTGCTACTTAATCTGTGCATAAGAATTCCTTTTTTCGATTGTTGCAAGTGCACACTTGGTGTGTGTGGTTGAGCTTTGGTATTGACGTCCTTTATTCTTTATGTGACACATCAGTGTTGATGTGCAAGTGTGTTACGCCTCAGTGTGTAGTTGTGTTGTGTGTTGGTATGCAACAGGCGAATCATTGTATAGCAGGTCATGTATCATCTATGATAGCCAACAGATTGCCTCCCCAATCCTCTGTGTGAAAGATTAATGGCATGCTGTTCCTATTTCTCTCTCTCACACACACACACACACACACACACACACACACACACACACAAACACGCGCACACAGACTCCTATTGATAGAGTTTCATTTGATCCAGTGCATCAGAATTTTTTCTTCTAAGAGTAGAAACAACAGTTTGAGGATGTGTGTAATGTTTTATTTTTATTCTTAATGAGGACAAATATGGTAGATTGGCGCTGACACGTAATATTGAAATAGTTTCAAGAGGCCTGCTTCGAATATTCTCCTGACATGGCTGTTCACATGTGCACCTGAAGTAAGACATGATGTAAAAAAAACCAAAAACCAAAAACGACCTGGAAGTAGCAGGCGAAGCAACAAAGTCTGATATATGACGCTATATTGAGAATATCTTTATATCATTCTACGTGCAGTAGTAAAAAAAGAGTTCTTTCTCACAAGCCACTTTCACACATGATTTTTTTCTCAACTCATCCGTTTGGATTTTATGAAGGATACAAGTCCAGTATAGTTTACCATGACTGATGGGTGTGATGTACTTAAAACCTGCCTGTTTTCTATTGTACTTTAAAACAAAAACTGGATGGACATTTGTCATTACCTTTGTTGATATGTATGTTTGATGTGTGGTCATTTTCTGTCCATTCGAAATAAAGATATAATTTAAAAAAAAAAAAAAACCTGCCTGTTGATGGGTTGACTAAAAATTTGGTTGAGATAGAATTTCCAGCAACGAGACTGCCATCAACCGTCTGCAGTAACCAATGGCTGACTTCACTCAGGTTTCGTCCACAATTACTTACAGTCTATGGTTAACACTAATTGATACTTTACATAGCAGCCTTTGATATCAATGTTTAAATAGGTGTGAATGAGTAGGTGTGACCTGCAGTGTAAAAAGCGCTTTGAATCATCAAGACCAAGTGTGATACAAGCTCAATAAGGCATAAAGGCAACTGTTGACAACGGCAACACATGGAAAATGAATTCTTGGCTGAACGTCATTTATTGCTAACTGATGGCTAGACTGGAAGCCCAGAAAAGTTTCAGCATTAATCCCATAGACATATAGCCAATGAGATTGTAGTAATATTAACCCAGAAACAG
The DNA here is from genome assembly GCF_947650265.1 of Symphodus melops. Classification (NCBI taxonomy): domain Eukaryota; kingdom Metazoa; phylum Chordata; class Actinopteri; order Labriformes; family Labridae; genus Symphodus; species Symphodus melops. Next base: position 13,370,366 of record NC_136700.1, read on the forward strand.
TCATTATTACGAAGGACTCCTTCTCATCCAGCTCACAGGCAACCCACTCCTCCCTTAGCCAAAACCGACCGAGTATTTCCAATTGTGAGAGCTTGTCTCAACGGAGCATTTCACGCTGTGGGGTGTACTTGTGAAAGGCTTGTCTGGAAAATTCAAACATTTTGAAATGACTTAAAATGCCAGGAGTTCATGTGTGAAAGGGGCTTTACATGGACTGCAGGTGTGAAATAAAATGAACAGACTGATGGATTTAAAGTCTTCAGAAGAAAAAGGCTGGACAAAGGGTGTGAAGCCAAACAGACACAGACAAAAGAAAATCCCATTAAACGATTCAAGTTGAGGTGCAGCAGGGAGATAAGAAAAAGATAATGAATTTAAATAATAACAGGGATCATGAAAGTAAAGCATAAAAGATAGGAGATAAGCCGAGGGAGATTAGTTTATTTGCAAAATTAAAAAAAAAAAACTATTAACTCAGAAGTGTGGGCTGATCAGTGACCTTGAGAGGAATAATAAGTCAGTAAGCATTAGCACTCAGCTGTAGTTAGTAAGTAAAACCATATAGATCTGAAGCTGACATTAACTATTCAACACACAAACAGCCGTTGAGTCAATACTTGCACATGACACTCACAAACACACGCACGCACACACGCGCACACACACACACACACACACACACACACACAGACACACAGACACACAGACACACACAGACACACACAGACACACAGACACACAGACACACACACAGACACACACACACACACACACACACACACACACACACACACACACACACACACACACACACACACACACACACAAAGTTGGGCCAGTGCTTGCATGCCCTCACCCGGCAGCAGACACACAAGCACGCCCACACACATAAACAGCAGCAGAGATCTGTAATTTCAGATGTTTATTGACAGAGACAGATCCAATCCCTCCGAGACGTTCACTGGTTATCAGTTTACCTTCTTTTTCTTCTTCTTCTTCTTCCTCTCTCTTTCTCTTTTTTCCTCTCTCCCTCCCCGGCACTTGTTTGCTCTTTTTCCACAGTGTACACATGCGCTTTTCTGCCTTTTTCACTCATTAAGAATTCCAGTCCTGTCACGTGACCATCCATCACTATGTTGCCACCCTTCATGCGGTGACCAAGCCTCTCTTCCCGACATTACAAACCCCCAAAGCCTGGGCTGAGAGATGACAAGTGTGTGGTGCAAATGCCATCTCAAGGTCATTCTGACGATTTGTGTGAGCGTTTGTGAAGGCGTCTGTGTCTGCTGCCAGCTACTACCTTCTTCTTGATCAGAAAGGTGAAGGAGCTCGTTGACATCTTTATAAAAAGGTACAGCATGTGTGTAGGAGACATTTTTTTAAATAATATGCATGCCGCAAGGTTTTTAAATTCTAGCTTTTCTCTAGCTTTTAAAGCAGGCTGAACTGAAATGAAGTTAGAGACAGAACAGTAGCAGATAAAGGCTGAGCGGAAGGAAAGGAGAACGAGATAATGGATAGATGGAGGGATAGAGAAAAAAGGAAAGAGAGAAAGTGGAAGTCTACAGATTGTGTGTTGTTCAGAGTCTCCAGACTGCAGAGATGACTGCAGCAGGAAGAGAGGCACCCACACTGAATACCAATGGACCTACTATGGCAGCTCAGTACACAATACACATGCATAGTCACATGCACACACCGGTGTATAAAGTAGAAGAAAAAGCTTTGCGAATCAAGGGCCATTTGACCAAGTGATGCTCATAGAGGTCGTTAAGAGACACACAGATGTGTGTTTTTAAAGATAAAATACAAGTACTTTTACACACACACACACACACACACACACACACACACACACACACACACACACACACACACACACACACACACACACACACACACACACACACACACACACACACACACACACACACACACACACACACACACACACAGTATAAAAGACTGAAAAGCATTCAACTAGTCTGTAAGAATATCTCTTCCTGCAGAGTGTGCCTCCTATTTATTCCCATCTCCTCTGTAAATGTCAGCCTCAATGGTATGATCCCCGCTGACCATCCGGAGACCTTGCAGGAAAGATATAAAGGATGAAAAGAGAACAAGAATGGCCATTCTATGGTCAGGCCAGACATGAAAAATGGTAAAAAAGTACAGACTATGTGAAAGAAAATTCATCTTCCTCTAACAGAGTTTAAAGGATGTAATGTTTGCCATCTGAACATTTTTCTTTTCTACTTGTGTTTTAAATGTTTCTGAAAGCCAGTGCAAGCACGTTATTTTCTAAACTTTTGTTGTTAAAATTTTATAAGATTTCCTTAAATATTAGTAAATCAAATGCTTCTTTTAATCAAAAAAATCAAAAAATTTAAAATCGGATTTTTTTTAAGAGTGTAAAAAGTCAATAATGTGCAATCCTTTTTATCGAGAGTAAAAGAAATAATTGTATGGCTTACATGCCTGTCTTCTTTTATCCATCTCTCTTTGCACATGACCAGAGTCCTCTAAATGCTAATGCTTATAATGTAGTACAACAAGAATGTCAGGGGGCTGTTTTGAAAAAGTAATGATTCACAATGATTTATGCTCAAATTTATCTCTCATGGACTTGTCTTTTGTCAGTAAAGGTACAAGTACAAGCATGAAGGGAAAGGTTTCTGCACTTTTTGAGGGGTGGGGGTTTGTGGTGGATAATTTTAAGAGTCATGGCATCCCAACATACTGACTTACTTTTAACTTTGTCACATTTAACTTACAAACATGGTATACCTTTTTGTAGTAAGGGACTCACTTCAAAAAATAAAGCACACAGAAGAATTGTTCACAACTGAGACCTGTATACACGATGAGTAAATTACTGGCAAGTAAAGTAAAGACACTAAAAGAAAAGTTCCCCAAATGCATAATCAAATACTGTAAATAATTTTCTGGTTGTGATATTTGATCAGATTATAGAAGGCAGGCAGCCACATTTCTGCTGTGAGAGGAGTTAGCATTATCCTTGACATTTGTCTGCCTGTAAAGGTGAACAAGGGAAAGTGAAATTAAATGTAATTTACTGTTGGGACAAAGAGATGATATAATATGCACGTAATATCTCCTTTTCCTAAGGACGTGATGTAGTGTTTCTGCAGAGCGGTGTCACTGTGGTGGCTCATCCATCACATGGTTTTATGGCAGGAAGCCTGGTCTGCAGGCTCTTTTCATTTCTTCATTAATGAATCTAATGAACAAGTTAATTTGTCTTCTTACATATTTCTTGACTCTTGCATAATCGCAAATTGCACACCACCAGCAACTGATATATGTTAGTACTTGATGTGAATTACAGTAAATGACGCCCACACACGTCAGTCAAACCTCATGGCCTTTAGCAAAAGAAGCCCACACAGAGAGATTAGGGACTGAGTCACTCCAGTCAAAAGCTACAGGTGAACATTGGGCTGGGGGTGAGGTTGCTATTTAAGCATGATGATGATTGATGATCAAGCTGCAGGGCTAACAGAGTAATGGGCCACAATGAGTGCTTACTAGGTTGCCTAGTTTGTGTTTTAAACCATCTCCTTTAAAAAAAAAAAAACATTATTCCCTTACATACGGTACAATGCCCTTTCACATCATATTGTTTTACGTCGTTTATTATTGTTTGGTTTCACATTGTACGGTATTGTATTGCATCAAATTACAGAGATCATATCCCATTGTAGCTTATCATTTTGCAATGGCGCCTATAGTATCACATAGTGACATATCATATCGTTTTGCATCAAACCATGACATCATCATCCTTAATGGGTTACTATATGACTATCAGAGGAGTTTTTTAGACCAAACAAATGCTTCCTTCAGACACACCTCCTCCAGACCACCTCCTCCTCCCTGAGAGGAAGGAGAGCTGATAAATAAAAATGGTGGTTGCAGTGAGAGGCAGAAAAAGCAGCAGACGAGTTTAAACATCTAAAAAACGATTCTTTGATCAAGTTCAGTAAAGATTTGCATCAAAGTTGATTCCATTGTTTTTTTTGTTTGTCATTTCAAGACAAAGAAAATCTTTCCTCTCTGTTGGAAAGTCTGTTGGTTCTCCTTCAGATGCACTTTTGCAATGACACAACATTTTTACGAGGTCGTCAAGCAAAAGTGAAGATCCGGAACATCCTAATGTCTAACTTGTGATATGATTTAGTGCCTCATATTTTGAAGCAGCCTCGTGTTATCAACATCTGTAGGCTACTGACTGTCACGTCAAATAAAGAAAGTTTCAGTAATAGTATGACAGCAATGTGTTTAATGAGCTGGAGGGTACTCTAATAACAACAAAAAAAGTTTTGTATTAAAAAAAAAAAAACATGTTAAAGCAGAAAATGATTTAATATTGAAATCAAATTTGATAATAAACGGTCTCAACAACAAATATTAAAAATGTAATAGTTTTCACATCTGTTCCTCTCTTTCTTTCCCACTCATATTTCACTCTCACATTTTCTCTTGTTCAGAGTGAGAAATTAGCTTCAGCTGGCCCTGTCAACATTTTAATGACAGTCAACCCCAGAGTCAGTGAAATGATTTAATGTTCTCAGAAAAACACAGCAACTTTAAGACAGTATTTTTGGCACAATATACATCACTAAATAATTGTTTCAAGATTCTAGTGGATCCATCGTACTTGGCTCTTTGTTCATTTTCTTTTGGTCTGGATGAGAGCTGGTATTATATCTCAAAAGTGCTTTATCTCGTATTGACGTTTTTCATTACCACTTTAATGATGATTGTTCGGGTATTGAAACATACAAGGCATTCTGGTTTTATACTGCCTGTGGGACAAGTAAACTCGTAAGAGTCTGGCCATTCTTGATTGAAATCTCTTTTTTTTCTGCACTGTCTTTTTTTCTAATATAAAAGCACACCATGTCATCTTTTCCCTGACTCACTCCGTCTCTCCAGCTGTGTTTCTGACTTCCCATGTCTGCTGACTCCTCTGTGTGTTTCTGCACTTTCACACTTGCCGTGCTCATCCCCCATGCCTGGTCTGAAGATTTGATTGGCTGAGTAGAGAAATGTGTGAGGACTTTGGACAAATGCTTTGATTTGTGACCTTCCTAGCTGATGAAACAGCTACTGTATATGTGAGAAATGCTGCGCCATTCAAATAGACTACTGTTTAAAATAGAAGCTCATCAGTACACATCTGGGTGAGGATAGAATGACACCTGGGTCCAGATTTGGACTCTGGTCCACCATTTGGTGATGGCTCTATAGACACAGCGTTTCTGGCTGGACATTCTGTATTTCCCACAATGAAAAAAACATGAGTTACGATACAACAAAGACTCGCAACACCATGGCTCCAAAAGATATAATTATTTATTTGCTATGTACATTAAGGACAACAACGTTTTGAGCCCAACAAGGCTCTTTATATGGTGCTGATGAACTAGTGAGAAGTAAAACAAATTGAAACATGCTTGAGCCTCTGGCCAAAACATAGTCTAGCTAGGAAGTACCAACCCATCCATGGGAGGTGAGAACAGCAAATCCAGAGGTAGTTTGACTTCACTCTCTTTCTAGGAAGTCTTTATTCCACTAATATTTACACAAGGTATATTTGATCTTTGTTACATTAAACACACAAAATGTAAAATCTGCCACCAGGGGCATAATAAGAAAAGATGACGTAGGGGCTAATCATGGTTGTTCTCTCTTCTCCCTTGTGTGTCTGTGATGACAGCTGCGGTGACAAGACATGTCTTGTTACAACTATAAAATAATACTTTTTTATGATTTTTTTTTTTTGAATGTAACATTGTCATAACATTTTACATACCACCTTTATTTTCAACATATACCTTTATGTTGCATAGTTCTTTTAAAAGTCACAGCTCATTCATTGAATAAGCTGAATAAGAAACACATCTTTAAGTAAAGTTTGCACGTAAAAGTAAAAGGCAGTGCATACATTGAAAATTAAAAGGAGAAGAAAAGAAACAAAATGCACACATATGATCCAGCTTCTAGACCTAAAGGAATCCTGGCCTATAGAGCAGCTGTGTTGTACTGAAGGTACATATCACAAAACTGTCTTTATGTTATAAGTATCACATTATCACTTTGATAGTTGAAGCTTACACATGCAGTGGGCTGTAAGTGACTGTTTAGATGTGTGCTGGTTTGTTGTGAGAAGCCACTGGCTTTTTTCTACACGTGAATGTAAGTGGTCTTTGTGTGTCAAAGCATTTTTGTGCACATTGAGTGTGTGTGAGTGTGTGTGTTCAGCTGGTGAGTGCTTTCCATTACGTGCGTTAGGGTTAGAATTGGAATGTCAGTCGCAGTAAAGAGGGAAGGAGTGGGAGACGACAGGTGTGCAGCAGCGGAGAAGAGAAGGAAAAGAGATGGATGAACGTTTAAAATGGCAGAGGCGCAAAAGAGAAGGAGGTAGAAAGTAAAGTTTGGGCATCAGATGCTGAAGTTTTGTTATTTTCCTGAAAGGGTCTCAAAGATGAAAATAAATGAAATAAGAAAAATTACATTGTATATCAGTGATATCATGATTTAGAGCCTAGGCTTAAATTAAAGATGAAATTGAGAAGGGACCTCTGAAGGTGGAAAGACTAAACCAACCATCATTTAAATTCCAATTCTGACCAATTAGAATTCTGAAGACATATACCATGTGTTGGGATATCCATGTGTTGAAACAAAGGTCAGACATGAAGCCAATACAGAAACCTGAACCTTTAAATGACTCTTACTCCCAACATGCTCTGCAGGAACCCTCACAGAATGCTCTGCAACACCTAAAACAAAGATATTGTTTGTATAGTGTAGGGTTTATAAAAACAGGTGTCTCCTATTATTCTAACTCTTCACATGCTTCCAGCTTCCGAGGGTACACACATCTCAACCTGGCCTACTTTTTTAGGAGTTTTAGTGCAATCAGTAACTATCTGGTTCGAGCGCTGAGAGATTCCTTCCTGTTATTCTCATTAACGTCAGTGAACGCAACTGGACAGGAGTGCTACAGACAGCCACTGTTCTCTGTAGTAGAATACACCGAGGAAAATCTGCTCCTGCCTCCAGAAAGACAATAGAGCAATGCCCTTGTCTCAAATCTGACTCCTGCTACCGTCTTTTTCTTCATATGTCACAGAATCCTGAATCTGCCTGAATCTGTTGATTTAAACATTCAACAGAGTGAAGACCGACCTAACTTTTTCAGCGACCAAGGAAGTGATCCCGGGTAAGAGGCTATAGTCTGGGCACAGAATAGTTTTGTTTTATTTTATTACAACTGATTATTGTTGACTGAACGTCACATGCTGTTTATTAAATGCTGTAAACTGCTGCATTTGTTTTTGTTGCTGAACCGCCACGTTCTCCTACCTATGTTTAATCACCGCTGTACTAGCTTACCCTCAGTTACTGGCTTCCACAACAAGACAAACCAGTATACCTGCCATTGAATGCGACACAATTAATCTGGGGATAAATCAGAAGTGGGGTAATGACAATCACAGTAATGTTGTAACAAGCTATTTTTTTGTGTGAGGAGCTGCGATATTATCACTGGAATGTCATGACTAATGAGATACACTTCTCGTTACGAGTAAACGTAACACATTACTAGTGTAGTGTTACCGTCCAACACTGAATTTAAAGGAGTGAAGTGCATGTGACAGGGGCCTAAAAATGTCAGAAATGTCCAGGAAAAGATCTCACCCATGAACACATTAGCCATGACTGCAAAACACAAACCACATCACACAGCTCCACATCTTTGATGAAGTGTTAAGTGAACATCCACATACTTTCCATCACTTCATATTATTCTCTCGAGCAAAACGCACATGTTACTCAAAACGCTCACACCGTCTCGCAGCCCATCCTTTATCACCCTCTTCTATCTGCTGCTTCTTCTCTCCTTAGATTTGCTCCCTTAAGGTCTTGAAGATGACTGCTATGAATATTTCACTAAACTGCATTCTCAGGTTATCAATAATAAAATGCCATATTCTTATAAATATTCTAAAAATACTGCTGGACTCTGCCTCTTCAGTGGTGCATTAAAGATTTATACACATCTAGCAAACTGCTAAATCACTAACACCGTAGTACACTCCATATGTATATAACCATTGGACTAGATGCAAGTGTTTTCCTCTCACTTGTGTTTTTGTGCGTGCATTATGTTTGTTTCTGTGTTAGTGTTTCTAGCAAATCTGAAGCTTCTGTCACACATTGTCTTAGAAAAAAACAGACCAGTTCTGTGAAAGCAAGGAGAAAAAAGAAGTGACTCACATAGTCAACAGTCTGAATCACCACTGTGAAATACTAAAGCACTTTAACATAACAGGCATTCAGGCTGACACACACGCTATCCCTGCCGACACAAACATCCTCCACACAGACTCAAATACTTATTCCCACTGTCTGACACACCTGGGCTCACAGATGCACTCAGTTGTCTCACACATTATATTTCTCTCTTACCGTGGCGAGATGTCGCAACCCTGTTGCATAAAGGCTCCCAGGGAGAACCAGAGGGAGTTGAAGATGCCAAACTCGTTGGGAGGCTGGTCAGTGGGGCCCTGCTCGGTCGTACCCTCCTCTGGCTCCTCGGCATGCCACTCATACGGACTGAAGCGACTCACCTGAGACAATCAAGGAACATTTACAGATTGTTTAGAGGTCAGAAGACAGAAAGCAAGACAGAAAGAAAAGAAGATATCAGAACATTGGATGAAACAGGTGCTAATGAGAAGAGGGAGAAATATATTACCATAGACATGATGCTCACAACAACTTAATAACAAACATTAAAGCAAGTAAGAATACGTTATGAAATAGAGCAGCTTGGTAGGTAATTCATTGTGTCAAAGTATTACATTGTAGCCTAAAGTCAGGTTAAAGTCAGTCGATGATTTGTCGAGTCGAGTGATAGTTGCATGTCCAAAAGACGAGGATATTTTCTGTTAGCGAACTTGATTTTGAATATTTATATGGATGATGTTCCAAAAACAGATGTTGCATCTAGCATTGCTAGAAACTTGTCAGTAGAGCCCTTAACTAACCAAACTAAATTGGAGTGGTGTCCAGATCGCCATATGCAGAAGCTTATAGGGTCACAGTAGAAAGTTTTGGGAATGAGAACTTCTTGTGTTATAGTAGTGAAGCTGACAAGATCACATGCGTTCCTTTGTGAGTCTTGCACACAAAAATTGTGTTCAAAAGTATCTCTGTCCCGATACTATATTTATTGAATTAAATCCTCTATAGAAATGTTCTACATCACCATAAAAGACATTTCAATTGAGGGATTAAAGGATATATCCTCAAGACTATTCCCCAGACTAACCACCAATATAGAAAGATCATCAACTAAAAGAGATCTTTTCTATCAAGCCATTAAAACTAAAAGTGTTCAGCTCTCAATACATCTCAAGCGCTGACATTTAACTCACCAAAAAGAGCACAACACTGACTCCGATGTACGCGAACACTATGCACATCCAGATCTCGTAGGCCAGTGGGTCCAGAAAGGAGAAAACTCCTGGTTTGGATTTTTGGGGCTTTTTGATCATGATGGAGATTCCAAGAGACATGAAGGGCTTCGAGAAGTCGATCACCTCTTCTCTCACCAGAGTGATGGTCAGTGGGGCCACTGCAATTTCTGCCTTCTGCAAAGATTAATTTGGGGAGAAAGTATAAGATTAGTGTAGTTCATTAAAAAAAAAAAAAAAAAGATTGTGATGGTGGAAAGGACTTCTCTAGAGGCCACATAAGGGGAAAGTCTTCCATAAAGCAAGGAGATATAAACATTAAAATAGAGGAGGTCGTTTAAAGTAGGCAAGTTTAGTCAAAGAGTGCGTGGAGTTTGAATCAGGAGCAACATAAGGAGGAGAATAAGGAATATAAGAAACGCACCGAGAGGGAATTGGTGCAGTGGGGGTGAGAAACAGGGGAGAGGAGAGAGTTGAAAGAGACAGAGTGGGTAGACAGAAAAGCAGTCGAATGACAGAAAAGTAATTCATACGTGGGCATGAAAGTGACACTGCTAGAATATAAATTGGTCTGCAAGGTCTCACACATTTGCATGCATGCATGCAAACACACACACACACACACACACTGACACACACACACACACACACACACACACACAGAGTCAAAAACATCATTCATTAAGCACACTGAGTATCTGTGTCGGAGTGGCGGTGCGTGTTTAAACAACGTCTGCAGTCTTAACTGGGGAAGAGGCTACAATAACTGCATTTCAAACGACAGTTGTTCTAGTGCATGGGTGAGGATGCAAGGAGGATAAACAGCAAAAGAAAAACAAGAAAGTCAGGAGTGATATGGAAGAGAAAACTGGAGGAGGAGCTGGGAGAGGAATGTCAAAAAGCCACAAGGAAGAGAGAAGAAATATACTTGAGACAGAAGGTGCGGGAGATGAAAGGACATGACACGTAGGATAAGGAGAAGAGTCACAAGGACATGCAGGTGTGAAAACAGAGCAAAGAGGAGAACTATAAAGTGCTGAAATTGTCTCAATGTGTTTTCTCTGTGTGGCAGAGGAGTCATCAGAAATAACTGTGAGTGTTTGGAACAAATCAAACCAGATTAGTGAGCGTGGTGGTTCTGCTGTGTCACCTTCCACTAGACGGGTTCCAGAGGCTAATTAATTCTGTCGCTGTTCTGCAGCAAACGTCTCCACTTTCGCTCGTCTGAAAAGTGACGACTGACATTGTCTTGTGCATGTTGATAAAGTTTGCATTCAGACAAGCAGTTAAATCCCAAAATGTGCATAAGCGTGAGTGGCATAATTAGTCAGGCTGCCGAATTCTGTAAGAATTGAGTGAACCCTTCTCGACACAGCTTCACTGCAGGAGGGTGACATGGGAGCTAAGGAGCTGAAGAAAACTTTAGTGCACCATAAGAGCTATTTTTAAGCTTTGTCAGCTACTTCTTGATGGCGTGTTGGGATCACAATAGCAGAAGCACATTTAATGCAATTTGAACTTCCTGCAGCACATATGAGCTATAGAGATAATAATATTCACACTCTGTCCAAGCCAGTGAGCTGTGATTTTTGTACTTTTTATATTATTATATTATTTGGAGCGGGTAGACAACATTCTGAAATAAACCGTCTTAAAGGAGTGCATAGTCTATTTAATTATTTTATCACTTAATAAAATGACTTGAATCAATTACACTGTTACTTTCTTGTTGTACTTATTTTTATAACTTTACATAGCTCTATCCTTTTTGTAACTTCTATGTTTTCTCTGTAATCGGGAATCTGTTTTCTCATTCATGTGACATCTCGTGGATAAGATTCAAATGTTTGTGGCGTATTTTAACTTGTAAAGGTGGTCAGAGACTCCTTTGGTGATGTCATCTATGAATAATATGAAGTTTAACTGGTCAAAGTGAATAAACAATAAATAAACAATAAAAAATCATCAAGGGATCTGAAAGCTTGTAGATTTCTTAAATGTTTGAGGAAGAAATAAACTAATTATCAGAGTAAAATAACACAAACTAGAAGGTTTAGTAAAGAATAAAGCTCTCTCCAAACTCACCCCATACACTAGTTCTCCCACCATGCCATTCCATATCTTCGTCTCTGGGTCTCTAGCTCCGTATTTCCCATCCGGTACAATGGATATCTTGTATTTGATTCCGATGTGTTTGGCGATCTCAGAGGCCAAATCTACACAGTATCCCTCGAACTGGTCATTTCCCTCGTAAAGTTCCCAGTTTTTCTTCAGCATCACGTAGGGACCCTCCTACAAAAGCAGAATAAAGGGAGAAATACAGAGCTGTTTGGAGGAACATGAGAGCAGCAGTTATTAAACGAAGGTAAATGGAGGATCACAGAATGTCTGTAGTTGTAAACCGTGTACCAAGTGGAAACACACATGCTGTACAAAGGCAAATAGTTAATAAAAAGGAAAATTATTCATGGTTAAAATATGAGGTCAATTACATGTCCAAAAGAAACATAGTAGTTTATCAAATACACGAAGGGAACCAACTCCATGTAGCAGAATTCCAATCTGCGACAGATTGACATAAGCATCTATGAAAGAAACACTTTGATCAAAACACGAAGATTCTCTGTTACACGTCAACATTTTTTTGGCATATCAAAGGAAGTAAACCTCTCACAAACACACCATGTTTTCAGGAAATGCTGCAGCCACAGCCTGAGAAGAACAGCTACAAAGTTCATATGACAGGAATAATATTAGAGCTGTTTTTAAAAAGGTAATTTCTCAGGTAGATGTTTTATATCTTGTTTTTTTCTGACATGCAGCACCTTGTTTTATGCTTTCATCCGACTCTACATTCCTCCACTGGGACCTGCACCTTACTTGTTACAGCTCTAATGCTTGGAGAAATAAACAGGAAGAGGAAAAATACATGGATACAGAGGCAAAAAGGGAAGAAAACTGCTGCTTTGTAAATTTTTCTTAAAGCCAACACACATGTATGGTCACTGAAAAGCATGCTCATACGCATATGCAGGATTTCTGTGAAAAAGGAAACACACATACACAGTTCTGAATGGCAGTGCATCCATCAAGAGCAGTGAGTTATGGAACTATGCCCAAGGCAGCTCACTCTGTAATCCACCAGAAACCAAGCCTATTAAAATGCTATCAAAATCTTTTTAATCAAAGACTAATCTCATCTAATTAATCAAACAGGCCCCTATGATATCCAACACTACTGTGCCAGGAAATGGTTTATGAAGATAATAAAACACAATAAAAAATGATAACATGTTGTGGATTGAATTCTTCAGTCAGGATATTGATTCACATAGAAAACAAGGACAGTTTAATCACAGAGAATTTAAGACAACTAACTTGTTTAAAAAGGAGTCAAACGAGGAATAAGATCCCTCTGATACAGATTGAGTAGCATCGACAGAACTGTTTCTATCTAGGAAATGCACTTTTGAAATTGCTTTGAAAAAAAGTGTAGATAAAACACAATCAGCAGAGGGGATTAAAACAAATCTGACAATGAGGTTTTCCATTTTTTACAAACATGATTTACCAATTGATCTTTTCTCTCTAAGTAAACAAAGGGATTAAAAAACAAAACAAAACAACAACACATTTCTTGAGTACTATGGAATCAATGTAAGATAAAATGGTAACATTGTAATCCAATGATTTTACATGAATTATGTTTCCATTAACATACTGTCATGGTCATTTTGAGCATATAAGCGTGCAATACACTTCAGAAAAACAGACATTTTCAAACAAACAAACAAAAGAAAAAGAACCTGCGCATCATAAACCAGTACACGGCCATTTCTTGAAACAAAATACATTCATTTCAAACATCAACCAAACAAATCAGATAATTTATGCTGATTTGTTTTTGTTTTGAAACTTTAATAACTGACATCATTATCAAAAGAAACATTTTCCTGTGTCAGAAAATACAAAAACATTCCTTGTCATTATCAAGGACATTAGCAAGACCGGAGGAGCTCATTCCATCGACTCTACATGAATCAAGATGTTAATGAGAAGCGGAACAGTTTCAAGTAAATGCTCTAATACATCCAGCCGTCATGAGCACTGCTCTGTGGCAGGGATAAATTGTATTGAAATGTGATGTAAAAATATGTTTTTTTATGTTAGTGTTTTCGTTGATGTTTTTGAGGTTTTCAACCTGCTTTGACTGTTAGGCTAACTAAAAAACCGTACATATATATATATATATATATATATGGACCTTATAAACAGTCCTTTAAGTCATTTGAAGGTGAAATTGTTTTTCTAATCACTAAAAATTTTTGTGTGACATCTCAAATACTGCGCCACTGTGGCGAGTAATGTTGTGGATGAGATGGTATTTGCAACGACACACATTTGCATAGGAACAAGGAAATTCAGCAGCTATTCTCTGAGTATTCCATAATTTACAAAGATGCCTATGAGACACACACACCATAGATACTGTCTTGATGGCAGTGCAGTACAGCCCCCAGTACTTTTTTACTATCCTCCTTAAGGACTGTTATCAGTTTGCCCCAGATGCCTTTGTCTCTGTATGAAGGTAGTGTGCCAGTGCTGTGTGTGAGTCTGTTTGTGTGTGCACTGGGATGTTAGTCTATGTATTTCCTGCTGGGAGAGAGCCATCTTGGATGTTGCATGTGGATTCATGAATAAGGTCAGGGCAGGAAAAGGGAGGTGAAAAGACAGAAAACATAGGAAGAAAATAGGAAAAAAGACCAGGACAAGAAAGGGAGAGAATATTAAAGAGAAATCTCGATGAAGAGAGATGAGACAACTGAAGAAAGATGAATGTGCAGATCTGAATACAGGGATAGATATAAGGGAAAATAGAAGATAAATATAGTTGAAAAAGGAAAGTGTGAAGAACCAATACAAGTAAGGTAAAAAGTGAAGAATGAGGAGTAAAAGAGGCAGAAACTGGGTGGAAACACAGACATGGAGAGAGAAAATAGGTGGAGGGAAAGAGGGAGCACAGCTTTGTAGAAGCAAATGGTCGAGGCTGATAAGACATGAAATACTTCCCACTGGAGCCAAAGAGGCACATAAGACTCTCTATGTAAGTCATTTAGTCAGCCAGTGTTAAAAAAACAGGCACCTGACTGCACAGTTATCTCACTGTCTGACCCCTCAATTGGCTGCCAATCAATCAATTCAGCTTTTTGAGAAGCCAAACTGTCACAAAAAGAGTCAGCCAACCATCGAGACATTTAATCAGCACATGAGATGTCCTGAGAGGACAGCCAGGCAGTCAGTTAGTCACAGCCTGTTTCAGTAAGTCAGTGGCCCAATCAGTTCATTCATTAAATAATTACTGCAATTACAGTAAATAATCCTCTATCCAGTCTCATATTTGGCCAGTGAGTCAGCGTGATTATCTCACAGCTATTCAGCCTTAAAGAGGGGAACGCAGTTCAGCCATCAGTCGACCAGTCAACCAGAGAGCAACTCAGTTAGTCAGATATCCCGGCCTGCCAGCTGGCCTGTTACCAATACAACCTGCCAGTTTAAAAGCATTACACAGTCAGGTAGCCTACTGACCAGGCAAAACAAGCCTTGTTCTTACCTGTTAAACGGTCTCTAAACCAACATACATATTATCCTAAAATTCCCTACAGTTTAGGCTGAACTTGAGATGTGGTTTTTCCGAAGCCGACATCATCAGAAGCTTGCATATTTTGTCTTCTGTTTATGTAATTTGACCTACTTGTTATCACTTTTCATCAATTATGTACCCAATTAATATAAATTTCTTATCTGTGGCTCTGTGTTGGAATGTCATGCATTCTGATGAGGAGCTTTGCAGAATAAGAACATGAACCTTTCATTTATTGACACACGAAGGGAGGAACTATAACAGCATGTGGACTATAGCCTACTGCAGTTTTTTGGCTCGCACTGTGTTTGAATTATCCCTCTATCATACAAAATGCACTCAAGTTTGATTACAAATCGGAACGTTTGAAATAATTGAATACTAAGTTACCGCCAATTAAACAAACAAATTGCAAATGGGGAATTATGTAAGCAGTAGTTGACTAAGGCTGAAGCATAATCAAGAATCTGTCATATCCTTCGGGGCTGCTCATAAGAACACTAAGAGTACTTAAAGGCAAATAGAAAACAATCTTACTGACTTAGCTTCACTGATATGGTGTGTATGCTATTTATTTCAGAATGTGTTCATATGTACTTCTTGTAGTTTGCATGCTGAAATATTTCATGTAGGGAGGGTTTCAGGGATGCCAAGTGAGTTCTTCAATAATCTGAATAAATCCATTTAAATTTTTCAGTCAATCAATGACAAAGCAAGTATTAGTGTCACACCAATTTAACTTAAATTAGAGGGTTGTTTTAAAAAGATTTATTTATGTGCCAGTTTTGCCATTAATTAGGAGAGCTTAAGATTTACAGGAAATGTTGGGAGGAGAGAGAGGGAGATGACATGCAGCAGAGGGCCGAGGTTGGATTCAGAACCCATGGCCACTGCGATGAGGACCTCTTCCAATGGGTGACACAACATAATCGCTAGGCCATACGGTGAATAAAAACTGTATTTTTAAATACAGTTGTGCTACATCTTCTCAAACCTTAAAATAACGATTGCAATGATGAAAGTAAAATAATGCATGAGTTGAAACAGTAATATTGTGAGGAGTGGGGATCTTCTAATGCCCCTTGTGTTGAATGCCTTTCCATTCAGGTGTACAGCTCTCAGAGGAGTTAAAAATGCAGTGGAGGAAAGCTGGCCGAGTAAGCATGACTGCGTAGATTTACAGAGCAACAAAGCAAAAAGATGAAGCACGAGTACCAACTAAGTTGTATGTAAAGGACCTGCCCATGTATCCCTCCCTCTATTCACCTTTCCCAAAAATTACAGGGAAAAACTGTGAAAATAACATTTATTTTAGTGTACGTCTATCAGTTGGTGAAGAGATGATTGTTGTTTCTTCGAAAGAAGAGCGACGAATTTGAATTAACAGCCTTGTCTGATGGTCTGCTGATTGTGTGCGGCCTGATGTCAAAATCTGACAGCGGGTACAGAAATCCCTTGCAGAGCTTGTATCCAATTGTGGCTTATGTCATGTGGAAGACAGGAGCACGGTGAGCAAGGCGCCCCAGTCCCACACAGGCTCAAAACATGGCACTCATTAATCTCCTTTTCATCTGGGCAGTCCCTCCTTGTCTCTGTTATTGTGTTAATGCGGGGAAAGCATCTTTTTACAAAATCAACACCTTTTCAAACAACACAGAGAAGAGAAACAGACTAAAGAGTCGTCGTATAAAGTTTTAGAGACACTCAGTCTATCAGTCTGTCTGTCCCCTCTGTCTTCCGACGGGGATGCGACTGAGGTGAATCTGTTTCAGTCTGTTGCTCTGCCTGCAGACCCCGCATCAGTGTCGCAGCAGAGGCTTCCTCATCATCAGAGGCTGCAAAGAGGAGGAGGTGGCTGAGCTAACGTTAGCCAAGGCCTGCTGAGGTCGCCATCCACAGAGAAATATGCAGGATGGGGGAGGGCATGGCGGTACAAAGGAAGGATTGAAAGACACAGTGACAGAGACAAAACAGAGAGAGGGGATACTCGTGTTGGAAAAAGTCAGACAACAGGGCAGACAGACATGGGTGGGAAGAAATAGGGAGGGCAGCACACATGGAAAAGAGGCAGTAATGCCAAACTCTGTTCTGCACACTCTCATCTTCTTTTACAACCACATAAAATGAATATGATTAGAAGAATCAAGCCAAATAGACATATCAAACACTTTGTATTAACACCTTACACATGTTTTTTAAAACAGGGGTAATTCGCTCTTTTTTTTTAACGTAAATTGTGTTGCTATTTGTATGTACTTGCATTGGGCCTCTGTGTAGGCACCACACAACATGCTGCACTAAAGTTTAACACATTGCCTGTGGAAGTGTGCATGCCTGGAGGAGAAGCTGTCACTGGGGACATTTAGTCTGGCTGAATTCATTTCTCTGAACCCTTCCTGCAGCATGTAAGGTTGTTTTTTCTGTGCAGACTATTTAGTACCACTCATGGCCACTAGAGGCACTCTAGACTTTCACTGTACTGTCAAATCAACATCTGAGCACAGTTGTCCATTCATAGGTATTTGTATACGCTTTCAAGAACAGCGAAAGATATTTTGGTCATACTAAGCAGTTTTCTGAATGAAAGACTGAGGCTTGAAGTAAGATGCTGACTTGCCAAAGCTCAAGTATCTGTGGCTTGTTTTATCTCTGGGCTGAAATTAGTCCTTTGAGTTGCTTTCACTTGCATCATTTCGCATGCCCAATTGAATTAGACTGATTGCATTTACAGGAAGGGGATGGCCACCATAAAAAGGCTGCAGATGGGTGAAGTGAAATCAAATGTAAGCAGAGGATGTGCACAAATCCACCAATTAGCCGTACGTATTAGTCAAAGAAAGAGGAATAATTAAACCAGACTGAAGACCAGTGTCTATCTGGAAGACATTAGAAGAGACAGGACTGGGGTCACCTCTAAATGGTGATCTCAGGTCAGCTTTAGATTTTCCTGCTAATGAAACATTAGTGTAATCTTCCAGCTGGACAAGTGCCACTTCCTCCTGGCTGTGCTCTGTGTGCTCACAACTCCAACCTGAAAATCTGCTACACAACAACCCCTTGCTGTACTTTACAACTTAGTTTTCTGACACTAAATGTATCATACAAGACCACTAAGGGATTTAAAACAATACCATCAAACCTTAGCTCTGTCTATGATCTGTATAGTAATCTGTAATTGTTCTGTCTGGAAGGCAGACTTGGAAGCCGTTAAAATGTTTGCTATGGGGCATTCGATTTCTATGGTTTATAACCAAGGTTGAAGGCTTGCATACAAATACATAAAAATGTTAAAAAACAGAGTTAGCGCAAAATCCTCAGTGGAAATATATTTATTCATATTTATATTTTATTTTTTACTGTTATCTCACTCTCCCAGAAATTACTGCACATTGGTTAAAGCTGCAACCAGTCCAGGCAAGCCATATGAACTTCAAACCAAGACCAAGAATGTTTCCAAAACATTCCCCTGATGTTCTTTTTTCATTATGTAGATCTAATTTTACTCACCTTCTTCACACCTAATGTGTCATTTGGTTTAACACCATTTTACGTATATAAAAACAAGCGCTACATAAGTCAGATTTGAGCTCAGAAAAATCAGATAAGTGCAAGCATTTGGTGAAAAAAAGGGTTGTGGAAGTAACTATAAATGTCAAGCCTCCGTCATATCCCCATAACCCCAATCTCTGCACAAAAGAGGGTACATTACCATGATGGTCGTCACGACTACCGTCCGATTCTCCATGGCTGAACTGTCATTGGATAGAGTACTTTCACTCTGGACCAACACAAGTTTGTCTATGTCGTTCCAGTAGCCAATCTGAAGTAAACAGATGAAGACGAAGCTTAGAAAAAAAACATCCAAGAATAAAAGTATCATCCAATCAATCGATCTTTATGGCGCACTTTGTGCAAAAATTAAACATTAAATGCTGACAATAAAAACAAGACAGACATGACACAAATGCACGTGTGAAATAAGAACAAAAGAAAAGAATTATAAGAAAAATTCAACAGAACCAGCTAACTCGTGCAGACTTCCCAAAGGAACAATACAAGATATTGAGGGATATTACGTTTGAGCCAAGAACTTTCAATAAACACACATTGCTGTCCGAGGAACACTTGAAAAGCAGGAACATGGTGTTATTTCTTTGTTAAAATTGCAACATATTTCTTTTTATTTCCAGTATAGAGAAATTATGACTTCTAACAACCTTCGTTTCGCTATTATAAGGAAGGATTATGTTCAATCTTTCTCCTGTACAGTTATATGTACCCCAGTTTATATGGGAGGTTCTTTCAAATGTAAACTGAGAGAAGCTTTTCATTTATTATTGTCAAAAGATATTTTTACTGCAGTCTGATGGTTAATACTCGCATGAAGGTAATCATGCTGTAAAAGAATGAAGTTGATGACAGTTATTCATCAAGAGGGTAAAAAAAGAAAAATGCAGCAGCAGTCAATGAAAAGAATTGTCCTTCAACAATAACGGAGAGTTCATGTCCTCTAAAAAAGGACACAACCTAGCAATTGCAAAGTAAATAGAATGAGATTTATCTATGTCTACGAAATGATGCAAACGTACCTTGCGTGGTCCGTTGCTCTTCAGTTCAAACACGTCCATGGTGTAGTTGACCCGCCGACCATAGTGATCAAACTGAATGTTCCCTGTCAGGCCTTGGATGCGCACCTGAGTTTAGAGCAACAAATACAGTACTTAGGAAACAATCAAAACAAAACACTACTCAAAGTTATTATTGCTAGTTTTATTTACTAGTTGCTGGAGCCTTTATAAACATCAGATGACAAAGATACCAACCTTTTTTTACTAAAAGCATACTTGTATGTGAGGCTCTTATCTCTGATTGTCCCTCAAAATGTGGAAATATTAGGTTGCATTTTATGGGAAGTGTATAATGACTCTCATTCATAAACTAAATACTAATAATTTTCAACACTTAAATGTCTGCATAGATTTTCTCTGCGACATGTTCTCGTTTTTTCATCCTAGATGTTTTAATGACGCTTCTTGTGCTTGTGTGTCTGTGCGTGCATCTATCTGTGTGAACATCTGTCCGAGCATTTGTCAATCTGTCTGTTCTAAACAACATCGAACTTGTGCCAACCTGTTTCAGAGCGCGCTCCATATCGATTCCTTGGTTCCAGGGAGCAGCTGGATTGGCCAGGCAGTCCCCAGCATTGCCGCGACGACTAATATCAATTTTCTGACGCCGAAGTGTTCGAAAGGCCTCAGCCATTACGAGGACGCCGTCATATGTTAGAGCTGAGGTATACTGCGGAATGAAAGAAAAAAGGAAAGAAAGCAATTAGGTAATTTGAACAAATTTTAAAACTGGGTTTGACAAAAATAAATTATTCTTGGTTTGTACACCGTAACAACAACTTATTGTCTAACCAGCAACTCTAAGGCAGTGGCAAAATAAATTTCCTTAAAATAAGGAAGATGTGAAGAAATAAAGTTTCCACTAAAAATCTAATGAAGCCTGATTTCATTTTCCTGGACATTGCTTATTTCTCAGTTTGTTTTGTTTGATCAGATACAGATAAGGTGTGTAAACCTTTAAACCTGGCTGACTTAAATTAGCTACCACATATCAGTAAGATTAGTCTTTAAAAAGGAACACAGGTATTTCAGTTTAGTCCTTAAATTATTGGAAACAGACGTTGTAATGCAAAAGCTTCAATAAATTCTTCTGAAGTGTTCAATAAACTTCAATTAAAAGCAGGACATGATAAATACAAATAGTGTCTGAATAGTTGCCTTCTGTAAAAATATGCCAAAGTGACAGAGCTACACAAGAAATCAGACTTATTTCTCAAATAGTAACCAATGCAATCCCATTCAACTGTTATACTGTATCAGTCTTATTTTCATATGAGCCAACCTTATACCAACATGTTGGACTGTGCCTTGAGGCATCTCACAGAACTGGTTTTTATTTGACTTCCACCATTAACACTGGTGAATAACCATCAACAGTACAGTAAATGTAACATCAGTGTACATATGCCAGTCTGAGAAAGGCTTATAGTTTTTTAAGTAAAGTCATTGAGCCCTTAAAACAACATTAAAGCAGTGTTAACCATTTTGTAGACAACAACAGCGATTTAGGTTTTCCTTCAGGTTCCAAGGACTTATTAGAGCACTTTCATGTGTTTTTTCTTCTAAAACGGGCAAACACTTTATTTGAGACCTTGAGTAAAGTACAAAACTTTGCAACAGCAAGTGAGAAAAGGAGTAAGAGATTATCTGTCTAAGGAAACTCTTAAAAGTCCTGACAATCTCGACAGATTGTTTGACAAATTAATTATAGGTAGCGCAGCAGGAAACTGCACCGCACACTCGGCTGCAACAAACCCACCCTGCTCACACACAGCGCTACGCAGACTGAGGCAGTCAAACACACAGCAGGCTGCCTTCACATCACCGTGGAGACAAGCAGAGAGATAAAATAGGAGGAAAGAGGGAAGTCAGTAGAGAGACTCTGCCGTATACTCACCACGCCACTGCAGGTAGTTTTTTTTTTTTACTATGACAGCCAGTGATTTAAATCGCAAAAGACGAGTTTTGGGAGGCTGAATAACCATGTCATCCTCCTTTTATCTCTTCTCTCCGAAACTAAAGCCATGCCTTCAGGTGTGCAGCTATGATGGCGATGATAGAACCCAAATCAAGGAGAAATAGTCAACGAAATGGAAGCATAGCCTACAGTTTTCTGTCTCTGTCAGAGGGAAGACAATCTTGGGGACACATACAAAGCAGTAGTGGCTTTTATGAATGTCAGACTGCGGAACCTGTTCAAAGGATCAGTTCAAATCTCTCTAGTTCAGGTCAAGTTGAGGTAAAATTCACCAAATTGGGAAACTTCAGAACTGTCAGGATGTAATGACTAAAAAAATGTACGCAAAACTTAATGTGAGGCCATTTGAGGAGAATGCAAGTATAACACTTACAAAGGAAAGAGCTAGTATGTTTCTAGAAGTTAAAAAGGGTCATATCGACATGGACAGTCCAAGGGGCCTAATAAATGGATGCAGCTCAATAGGTTGATATACAATATTTGCAGTAATTTATACATTTAGAGCAAAAGAAAAAAATATTTTTCTACTTTTAAGGATCTTTTTTAAGGAAGCAGGGTTAATGACTGATAACTGATGTAATTCTTGTTTTGTTTTTTATCAAGTGATGAGAGAAAACAAAAGAAAGACAAGAAAGCAGCCTTAAATCTGTATAGAATAAAATACTTCATTTATAAAGTGAGATCTGCATCAGTGTCATCAAGCATTAATTGAGGAGTATTGACTAAAGCATCCCCTTTGTCTTTGGAATATGTTAACAAAGTAATTTTATACATATCAACATTCATACTCCCATCAAGAACTTAGTAAAAAGTGTGTAAAAAAAATCATGCATAAATCATCCAAGAGGCTGTTACCTGGAAAACATATGTGTGATCCAAAGTATTATGGCAGCATTTGGATGATGTTAATATATTACTTTGCCAGGTCGCTGATCATTTTCATTACATTCCAAGAAAATCTGGAGGCAAAGCAGCTGAGAGTCACTGGTTTAAGAAATTCTGATTAATGGCCAAAAGCAGCAAACTGAAAATTCAGTCTCAAGAGCAGAAGTCCCAATAGTGCTTTTCACGCACACATTAATAGACTAGAGTTCTGTTTGGCCTGAGGCTACAAGCTGGCCCAAAGCTGACTTTTCTTTTTTTTTTTTTGTTACACAGCACCAATTAGCCTAGAGCAATTTGAAGGCATCTGTTGCCACAAGAGATATCTAGTTATGTGTTATTGTGTTAAACAATGAAAATTGTGTTTCCTTGGTAGACAAAGCAGAGGTTAAACTCCAGTGCGAATGTCAATAGTTTTGCTACCTTAATTTTTTCCAACTAAACTTTTCTCATGTTCATGTTTATCTGTCACACGCATTGCACTTTTTTCTCCATTAACACATAAACATTTCTGTGAAAGATAGGGGTCAATTGATGGAGCTGAAATCCTCTAATGAGATTTCATCCGGTCAATCTGAGGACGATGATGAGCCAATTAATTTGGTCCTTGGGTGACAAATGATGCCCCAATAGTGAAGGAAATCGCCTTCAACATACAAATGCAGCCCTGAAAACCTCTGACACACTCTCTGTAGATACTTCCCAATGTCTGTGAGTGTGAAGGCAGAGCAAGGGGACACAAAGCTGCAGTATAATGTATATTTAATAGGTAGGTGGACATATTTCCAGTTAATATATGCACCGATCAAACACAATTGGCTGCAGGTCGGCATGCGGTCAATAGAGGTGTGAGGAGGAGGGAGGAGAAAAGAACACTGATAGAGACAGACAGGGACATGGAGGAGAAGTAGAGAATAAAAAGAGACAAACATATTTAACCGAAAGGGAAATTGGCAGAGAGAAGAAAAAATGTTCAGGAGTGTGAGGAGACAGAAGAATTAAATGGGGTAACGGGACACCTTTATAAGGAATGCAATTGCAGATTTGTTCGCAGAACACGAATTAAAGGAGACATGAGGACTTAAGTTTGGAAAAGGGAGACATCATGGAAGATCATGCAGGTCAGACCATGGAAAAAATAATTTCATCCTAAGAATTGTTCTTATAAAATCTTTGACACATAATAACAGAGTCAGAGAAGACTTTATGTATCAGTCATTGTTTGATTAGGCAATTATCCTCATAAACCCTGAGGTCACACTCAGAACCTGTACCAAATGCACTCTGAATAGGTCAAATGCAGCTAATCATCTTGACAGTGGTTACCTGCATGAATCCGATTAAATTAAGGCACAATTTGCACACAGATGTCCAATGTTTGTGTGTGCACACTGCATAATTTGCATGTTTATGGATACACACATCGGTGTAATGAGGTGTTCCTATAGTGAAGACATCATAAAGTATAAAATTAAAGAAATTGTGCCTTTTGGATTCCTGAATTGAGAAGTCACAGTAAAATAAGGGTTGTTTAAATAAATACTGAAAACTTCAGTTATTTCAAATACATTTTTAAGAAATTGTAGCACTTTAGCCCCTTTGACACATTGAGTCTTCACCTGAAAATGTCTTTCATGTTGATCCACTGAACCAGAATTTAGGTGCTCTTTTTCCTGCCAGCCCAAGAGTCTGCATGACTGGCACACAGCAGATTTTTAAATGCAGCAGGAGATTGTCAAGGCCTCAGATGACGTTGTTGTTAACCATAATTATCACAATCTAATTTTTCTTAAAGCGGCTATATGTAACTTTCAAAAATACCGCATTTCTAGTGACACCAGTCGTTTATTTGTAATAACAAATTCTATCTTAGATTCATTCTCCATCCAGTCCGGCACAACTGTTCTATGTAGGTAGAGCTGTGTGAGAAGGATGACGAGAACACGCATAGAACATCATCTCCTGCAGCGTTTGTGGAAAATTGAACCCAGATTTGTCAAAAAATTTAAAAGTTAACCATTCTCTTACTAATAGGTGATAAAACACAATAAAATTAATATGTAAGAAAGTTACACATAGCCCCTTTAAAATAAATTAAAAAAATTATCAAGCACGATGAAAACACAGCCAAAATTAGCATAGAAGAAAGCACTAAGCCAGCTTGCCAGCTTAAGGCAGGAGAAAACATTGGTGGAAAGATAACAAGAAAGGACAACCAACTTAAGGAGTTTGGAGACATTTTGGATATTCACAGTCCAACAAAAACGGGTAACATGTTCTGTTAGCTGGGCTGAAGACGAGTGCCTAAGCGCCCCAAACCATTGTCAGTGTGGACCGTATTGTATATAATATTAACAGTGTATGATTTGGACCGTAGGCAGCGGGCCAGTAGTGTTACTGGCCAGCAGCTAACTGTCATATCAGCTTTTCCAACTCCGTGCAGTGAGCTTATGATGCTGAAATGTTGATGTTAAATTATCATTTGTCATGTTCTGATGATAAAGAATAATTAAACCATAACTAAGCATCTGGTTTATTCAACTTTTACTCAGGAGCAAAAATCCGCTTTTAAAATTGAAATAATCAATGATTTAACATTTATCGTGATAAATCGATATCGACTCATATGACATTTTTTTTATCGTGATAACATTTTTAGTCACCCAGGCGACTAAACTGAGTTTTACTGCTTTTGACCTTGGACTGATTTTCTCAGTTGTCTATACACCTTTGTTCAATTTAGCTTTCTTAACATAAATACGTCCTTATACATGTTGTGGGACCCCTCCGTCAGGTAGACCACATGGGCTGTTTCCAGACCAGAATGTATCTGACATGCACACTCTCCCCCTAAAATGCACAAATGAAAAAACGGAAAGCCAAGAAAAACGTCAGGACCTAATCGTCTGAAATTTGTCTTGAAATCTTATAAAGTTTTGGAGTTGTTGTGAGTGATACTGTACGGGACAGAATATTGTCATTACCTTAGGTGGGCTTTCAGATCCTGGGTACTCTCTCTGATCCAGTTTGTTCCAGCGCTGCATCAATTTAATAACGATAGCTCTGCTGAAGTCCACAAGCTGGAAACCAGTCACATTGGCTCCGCCGTGCATGAACCTCTCCAGAGATATGTCCTTAAAACCCTGACAGTGGCAGACAATGGTAGGAAGACAGAAAGAAAAGGTCAAAGGAGGCAACAAGTGCTGGAAAACATTCCAAACCGGTCACGGGGAAAAGTCAAATCTGATAACAAAGCCTTCTGATGGATTGTGCGCTGACGAATCACTCTCCACATTCCTCAACAGTTTACCTGATTATTTATAACTATACTTGATATGGAGTGGCTTCCACAGCTGCGAGTGTGACTTCATACAGAGTGACACTTTGTAGTTAAGTGTTGGTGGAGTGTTATCCATTTGGGAACAGGCCAGAGACAGAGGCAGAGCGTGCAACAATGTGAGGGTTATCCTGGGTTGATGGATGCTAATTGCTGGAAGCTCTAAAAGCCTATCTCCCTTGACCTAAGCTCACAAGCCTCTCTTTCACCGTCCCAGAGAGACTTGCATAGGAACAGATTTGGGAATTAACACTAAAACAATAAGAAATGTACAGATATGAGTTTGGGAAGCTACCATGGACCTCTTGAATATGTCCAGATATAAAATTGCTTTCTTCTTAGAGGAAGAATGGAAAATTGGCACTTTAGTAGCATTTAAAAAAAATACATATATATATATATATTATGGTACTGGCAAGCATTTTGTTGTTTCTATTTATAACTTCCAAAAAAGAACAACTTAGGGACAAGTTAAATGTCAGTGCAAGGTTTTGTACATGTCTCATTATGTTGACCTAAAAGATGCAGACATTGATTGTCATGGCTGACTTTTAAAGACCTTATCCCAGACATTTGTTTGAGTGTGTCCGTTTGAATCATAATGTTCTCTGTGGTCTCTCTTGCATATGAAAAATAAACTATTCACAGTAAGACTTCCTAAAGAAGAAACTTACTCTCTGCTCAATATGTCTCAAAATAACCATCTCTACTCAATATGTCTCAAAATAACCACCAAAGTCATTTCCATTCAGATATCTTACCAGATTTGCTATGATGTAATGGTAACCTTTTACATGTTTCCCCACGCTCACAGCCTGAAAAGAAAGAACACAAATACACAAAGAGCAGTGTTACTATATTGTAAGAGTGCAGAGAAAGGGGGTGTGGGGGCTTTGCCTAACAGGAATTCTGGATAACTTTAGCATTTTGCACAAGTAAGTAAATTGTCAGGTGTTTTAAAATGTCAACTGATCGAAGGCAGAAAACTTGTGTTAGAGATATACGGAAATGATCAGTACGTACATTTTATTATTATTTAAGCTTTCCATTCAAGATCAGCTCATAGTGCTTACAGCTTTACTTTGGCCATGACCTCAACTTCTTTTCCACTATGCTTAGCTTTGTGCAAAACTTATCACTGATTATCTGTTTGCTATGTTTGTGAGATTGCACAGCTGATGGTTATGGCATTGTAGCAAAGTCAATATTGTTATCTATTATCAACTTTTTGATATTTTATCTGTACAGAGGGATTAATATACTTGTATTCACGTTTTATAATGTGAGATTTGGATGCACAGGAGTCTTCATGTTGAAGTGGTGCATCCACTTATTAATAAATCACACACAAAACCTCCACAGATCGCAGCTGGTGAGGGCAGACAAACAGAGCAGCCAGTGTCTCAGAGCAGATATGCTGGCTAGTGCCAGCACTGCAGAGCTCACTGTGACGGGAGTTTGTGTGTGTGTGTGTGTGTGTGTGTGTGTGTGTGTGTGTGTGTGTGTGTCTCAGTATCTGAGTAGAGTGTATGTGTGTGTGTACAAACCAAAGAAGCCAATTAGGAAGCTATCCACATGTCTGTCAGGTACACTGATTTTAGTGCATGCTTACTCTGTGTGTGCAGCTCTATGAAATGTGTCGTCAAATAAAGGTATGTCTGTGCGCTTAGAGCTTGCATTATGCACTATGTGGGAGATGAGGTTTGTATTTATATGGGTTTTGTGTGGGTCTGTTAGCGTTGCGTGTCACTGAGTTTGTCAGATGTGAAGACAGATGATCAGATGTGATGACAGGTGGCAGAACCAATGGGATGTTTCTCTGAAACCCAAGTCAAAGGGCACACACGCTCACACTCCATCTCTTTCTCTCTCTCATACTCTCTCTCTCTCTCACACACACACACACACACACACACACACACACACACACACAAACATCTGCGCTACCTGTCAGTGCTCAACCGTGAGGCAAGACAGACAATCTAATGAACTTGGACAACCATAAGGTGTCAGAATGTGTGCCTTCATATATCGTATGTGTTTGTGTCTGTTTGCATATGTGTGTGTGCTCAAAATCTGTGTAAGTGGACAGTGAGGCGCGTTTGCTGCGATCATCCACTGATGTAGCTGCTGGGGAAGTCACATTTCTCACTTCCCTCTATGAACTCCAGGGAAAAGCTCAACTCTTGTTTACTTTCCAGATGTCAAAAATCAGGAGGGAAAATTGTTTTGACAAGCTAGGCAAATCAGACCACAGGCAGACGGACATCTCTTATATTTTTAGAAAATATTCATAAAAAACAGTAATATATGCAGTATCTAGTAATCTATACTCATTCAAATAATAATTGTGCTCATAACTTTACAGAAATAACTGTTTTCCTCTGCAAGGAAGTGTTTTTCCCCCGTCTATTTCAGCACCCCCGGTGGACAGAGCAGAATCTCCAGTACTGATCTTGTCCTGCACATGTGTAAATTTGTATTCTGCAGAAAAATCTCATTCTTCTGTTGTTTTTTAACAGTCAAACTTTCACTTCAATGGGAATTGTTACCTGTTAAACTGTTGAGCAAACAAAGGCTGTTTTGGTAGCATGCTGTTAATTGCCTCTGACACCTCCCCAGCAGTAGCTGTTAAAGGCATTAAAAATAACCACCTGAAAGTAATCAATCTTTGGATGATCTCATTTTTTTAGAGGGGTTGGATTGATTGAAAAACTCATCCCAGGAGCTTTGATTCAGGTTTATTGGGGCAATAAGAAGCCATGGTGGGGTTGTTGAACCTCATTATTAATAGTTAAGGGCTCTTACAGGTCAGCGATGTAAACTTTGCCCTGTCCATAGTAATCTAATTGATTTTAAGGGTGCTGTACATAAAAAATCTTGTGTGGGCTCCACTCAATTAGTATAACAAGATCTTAGCTGTTTCAAGGTCCTTGGCATTCAACATTAGTGTCAGGTATTTTATTTTAACCTTTCAAAGCCCTCTATCTTGAGACTATAGTGTGTCATTATTTGCAGACTAAAATACCAAGATAATACTTTATATTATTAATTTCACTTAATCATAAATTAGTAATGTATTTTTTTCAGGCTGAATACAATGAATTAAATGTCTTGATATTCTTCAGGTATAAAATTGTGGCTTTACACGTCTAATTACTTTGTGGATTTCAATCCCACCGTTGTAACACTGTGTTCTGCATAGTTAGCATTATACTCATGTTACCTGTTCGAGGATGTTTTGTAGTCTCTCAGGCTCCAGGTCAATGACATATTTCCTCTCCTGGCGTCTGTCCAAGTCTTCTAAAAGTCGTCGGTAAGCTGCCTCATTGAAACTCTCAACACAGATGGCGCTCACCTGAGTGAACATACATGCAAAAAACACAGCGCAAGTAGGAATAAGGTCATGCATACAAACAACAAGCAGGACAAGAGGTCTAATAAAATTGGTGTAATTATATGCAAACTCTGTATGCGCATGTTTTTTGGGCCTGTTTCAATTCAACAAGTGTGTGTGTGTTTGTGTTTGTGTGTGTTTGTGTTTGTGTGTGTTTGTGTGTGTTTGTGTGTGTTTGTGTTTGTGTGTGTTTGTGTTTGTGTGTGTTTGTGTGTGTTTGTGTGTGTTTGTGTTTGTTTGTGTTTGTGTTTGTGTGTGTTTGTGTGTGTTTGTGTGTGTGTTTGTGTGATCTGACCTGCCATCCGTTCTGCCCTGCTCTCTCCATAATTGCCTGCAGTATTGCATAACCTACACAAAAGAAAGGAAAGTAGAGAAAGAGAATTAATTTAGTAGTAGGTAGAAGATGCACTTTGGACACAGAGACGTAATAGCCTGCACTGCAGATTTTTACCCTAACCTCTCCCCCAAGTGGTTAACACTCCCACGGCAAGGTGTTTGTTGAGTCTGCCTTCTCACTGCTAGCAAATGGGCATAGTGGCCCAAGCCACCCAGGCCTTCCAGTGAGCGGTATGGTCGAACACAACTCATTTGCATTTAAAGCTATCGACACAGAAACAGCCTGTTTTGAGCAAGGCTGAAATTGAGGGGCTTGCTGAAATATAGGATCATAGTGGATTTCGAGCATTAAACTTGTGAGACCTGTTTTGGGACCTCTGAGACTTATCTAAACATAATGAAAAAGAGGGTATGTGACCTTTAACAGAGAGTTGTTTTCTGGGTCTACATCACTTTACAGGATTCATTAGCCCAACACACTTTACCAAAGCAACACTGATGCATTGTTTTTAAATTTAAAGAAAAAAATAAGCACTCAGCACCTTGGCAGTCATGTCTTGAATGCCACTTTATCAAACAAACCCACAGAGCTGACAAAGACTTCACTGAAAGTTTCACTGAAATTAAACCTACCATTGCCCCTTGTTCAGCTGTGAACTTCAGATTTAAATGTAAGTCACCTGAGAAACACAGTGCCACTTATCAACTTTATAGCATGGAACAAAACACTGCAGTTCTTTTTCTACATCATGATGGAGCACAGTGTTGGACAGGGTTATTGTGCCTCTCTGCGTGACATTAGATGAGTTTCAAAGTTATTATGAAGCGATAGCAGGAGGCGACATTAGTTACAATGAATCACAGAATATATCACAGTGTGTTACATTGAACAGCTTAAGATTGGTCAACAAATCAGGAAAATTACAATAATCACTTGATATTACGAAAACAATGCAGAGAACTGGTGTTTAAGTAAGTATATTTTATCATTAGGATTGTTTAAATCTCTATCACATTGGTTTACAACATAGGGTCTGGGTAAGAATGTAAGTAAGTAAGTAAATAAGTCTTTATCTATATAGCACTTTTATAACACTCAAGTCACAAAGAGCTTCACAATTAACCAATCAAACAAATCATACACCCTTATGGATCCCATAAGGTTCACACCTCAGGGGGTGTGTCTCTGTTTGCTCTAAGGGTTCTCAAAAGTGGTCATATTCTGATTTTACCAATAAAAACTAGTCACATTTACATTGAATACTGAAAGCAATGTATCACTTTTTTTTGTGTGGGGGCACGAGGGGGCTCAGCAGTAGGAAAGCTACAGGGAAAAAAAGCGACATTAATAAACACACGTGCAAAACATAAACATAACAAGCAAACACACAAGCTTCACTGCAACAGTGACAACTTCCACGTGTTTTATTTCTGTACTTTTGCAGAAGCAGTCATTTCTTGTATGAGTTGCAACGAAGACTTCGATAATTACAGTGTGTGTGTGTGTGTGTGTTAGATTTTGTATGTGCGTGTATATTTACCTTGCATACAGTAGAAGGGGAGTATGTTTTTATGTGTGCTTTTCACTTTTTTAGAATCACAATTGTATTTTTCATGCATAATTTAAGCGACAAGCAATGTGTGTGTGTGTGTGTGTGTGTGTGTGTGTGTGTGTTTGTGATTGGATTGTTGCACCTCTCAGATTTATGTAATGCATGCACAGATACACATACTGTAATTCTTTGCATGTCTTATTATGTGTTAGTATGCATTTTTCTCCATGGACATACCTCATTTTAAGTGTGTGTGTGTGCGTGTGTGCGTGTGTGTGTATGCGTGTCGGCAGGCTGTCTGTGTAGCCGACCAGAGCAGAGAGCATAAAACAGATAACAGCGTTACTGCCCATTTTCCGGCACATTACCGTCAGCAGGGCCTGATGGGAGCTCGTAATGAAGGGCCCTGCCTCGGCCAAGTCAAGGGTGAACACGGCCCAAACTCTCACATCTATTCACCGCTTCATTTGCCCCTCCTTCCTTTACCTTCTCTCCTTACTCTCTCTTGCCTTTTATCTCCTCTTGCTTCTTATGTATGCCTGTAGATCCATAGAGACTTGTGATCATGTCTGTACTCTGTTTTTTCCATAATCCCCACCCCTTGCTTCCCTTCACCACCTCCAATCTACCAATTTACCTTCCATTCTTTGCCCTCATCTCCTTGTTTGTCTCCTCCTCTCTTTTTATCCATCCCGTCTCTTTTGCTCTTTTTTCAGCTGCTCCACCAGCTCTACTCACCTCGTCTGTCTCTCCAGCAACCCTTCTTCCCTCCCTCTTTCTCCCTCTGCTACTCAGAAAACCTGCACCAGAGTAATGCTACTCATAAAATCGTACTCATTCACTTAGACTGTGCTGCTCACTGAATCCCAAACATGCTTCTACACCAGGGGTCCTCCAATGAAAATTCAACAGGGTCTGGCTGAAGAAAATCACCTCAAGTGAAAGTCTGGATCATGATAATATCAAACTTGTAATCTGACTCAGTGCCATGTATTTTAAAGGAGCCGAGTAGTTGTATTATTGTATGTAGGTATTAACACCTTTGTGTCAAATCAAATGAAGAAAGTTAGAGTCAGTGCAGTGCAATCATTATTATGAACAGGAAGGTACTATGATAACAAAATAATAATAATAATAAAATAATAATACCCCTTAAAAAATTATTATAATAAATATTTACTTTTCAAGTAAAAGCTCTTGTGTGTATTAAAATAAAAAGGCTTAATTTTGGAAAAATAAAAAATAAAAAAGGGGAAGTTTGATTTTTAATTTAATGATAAACAATCTTAAAATTAAATATGAAAAAGTGAACAGCTTTAACAACTGCTTATCGTTCCCTCTTATATTCTGTACCACTCTCACACTTTCTCTCGTGTAGTGAGAGAAATAAGCTTCAGCTTACCCTGTCAAGGCGTAATTTGAGTCAGGCTATTTTTGTATCAGTGAAAGGATTTTTGTGTTGACCCCAAACCAAAGAAAGTTGTTGGTCAGTGTTCTGATGGATTGGTCATTCTGTACATCCTAAGTTCATTTTCTGTGTCCTCAGATCAGATGTGAGTTGGTTTGATTGCTCAAATGTTGTGTGTCTTGAGTCTGAATGATGTTTGACATGGTTTAAAAGCTCTTTGTTCTCTGTCTTCTATTCACAAACTCACTCTGCTTTTGAGCTTGTGAGCCTGCCCACTGAATCCTCTGTGAGCCATTTATCAGAGCACATACCCTTCATCCATTAGCCTGTGACAAGCAGCAACCTTTGGTGTTGAAAAGTGAAGCAAATACATAAAGTAAGTGCAAAAACCTGCAGTTCATGAGTGTTCTCTTGAGGCTGGCTGTAGAAGCCTCTAAGTCACATACATGTATATACATGAAACAGGAATTCTTGTCTGAAGAGCTAATGTCTTTGACAGCATACACTGTACATCATCATCCATGGTTATTTAATGACAGCTCAGGCACGTCATAGGTGTCTCTAAGGAGCCTTAAGACCGGCCCCAACTTCAGCTTGTTGCATGTCGTTAAGTTGAAAGAAAATTGGTTTGAGACAAAATTTCCAATATGGAAACTGCCAAACCCCTTCATTGACCAATGAGTGGTGTCACTCAGGTTATCCATGTTCATTTACAGCCTATGGTCTGTGACCTCCCTGGCGACTGAAGCAGACCTGAGTCGGGATAGGACTGCATCTTGGTACAATGCCTGAGTCCAAACAGCCATAACCAAATTTGGTGATTTCCTTTTTATGTATAAAGTACCATTGGCAGGGGACTTTGTGTCATAGTTTGGCCAATGTGTCTCTCCCTGTGGCAGGGAATTAGTGTGTGTGTTTGGTAGGCACAGAAGAGAGAGAGCGAGATACTGTGCCGAGCATTCCCATGATAGTGGTCATGGGACTAAAGGTATCAGCTGTGCCTCCACTTACTTTCGTGCACTCCGTGTAGGGACAGTTCAATTAAAGGCAGGTGAATGCTGCCAGAGTTGATGCCAAATCCTTATTGAAAAGTGTCAAATTAGCTCCCGTATCAACAGCTGTATCTATTCACCAGAAAGTGTCGATGCAGCAGCACAACTTTTCCTCCAGTAAAAACAAGGCTCTGGGAGTTACACTAAAGCCAAATATTCTGCAGAGGAGAAACTTCAAAAAGATAATTATGACTTGCTGATATAATAATATTGTTCTCAGCATGCCATTACAAACTTAACCCAAATTAACAGATAATTATTCAGGGAAAACTTGTTTGGAAGTAGACACAATTTTTTTCTAATCACCCATAACAGAGTTTTTTATTCTAAGCCGTAATAAAGATGGCAGAGAGATGTTGTTATCACCGTACAGTTAGTTAATTTTCGGCTATTCAAGGACAGAATTCTGCTCAAGCTACAGTCTTTTGGTAAAACTAGGTACTTACGAGGGTTATTGCTGTCACTAAAAAAGTTGAAATGAAAACACTCCAGTCGCACAGTTTCCTCTCTTGCACCGTGGAGTTTTTATGACTTCTTTTTAAGTACTGTTGGGTTATAAAGACTTCTTGGTTATAAGGAAATCCTTTTTCAAACCCCTATATAATCATTTGTGGGTTAAGCTACACACAATATGTATTTCAATCCAAAACCCCAGCTCTTCACACACCTTGTTAACCCATGTGTCACAGTGTAATTACCTCTGTCTGTGTCATAGAGGAAGACAAATCGGTTCCAGTCATAGTGGTCCAGCAGCGAGAGTAGAGCCCCTCTGATGGACGGCCGCAGCTGCAGGGTGAACTGGCCTTCTCCTTCTGTGGGGAAGCTGGGCGTCACAAGGCTGATGTGCAGGGCCCCACAGAATGACGTCAGCGTGTTCACAGAGCGCTTGTCGTAAAGGCCGAAGATGGCAAAGACGCCCCTGGAATACTGGGAACAGACTGATGGCACAGAGGGAGGGAAGGAGGATCCAGGTGGAAGAAGGGGGGGGGGGGGGGGGGGGGGGGGGACAAATGTAAATATAGTGAAAAATGTAGAAAACATAAAACAAAATACATTAAGTGACACTGTTTTTGAAAGCTTAGCATTGATTTGACAAATTACCTAATTAATTGACACATTGGAATCTGGCTAAATATGTCAACTATTTTAATGAGCAATAGCATCAGCTTGTGTCAAGGATACCTTTTCACTCCAAATTAGACCCGAATCAGTGCCTTGAGTGGTATGTCAGCATCCATACATCTTGAAACTGCACGACTAATCAGTTTAACAGAAGTCTTCAAAAGAGTCCTCTGACAAAAAGTATCATGTCCCAGGAGACCTATCGTGTTGGATGCTTATACTGTGGGTCTCTGTAAATGCTATGTGTAATTAGAGAACTTTTTGTTGTGATTCCCTATATACAAAAAAAAAACAAGTTGAGTGAAAAGAAAAGCCCTTCTCCGTCACTTCAAGCAGATGTTATTTCAAAATGAAAGCCCACACATTTACATATGAATGGGTGGAAATCACACTGCACTGTCGGCCTCTGGCAAGCATTTTTCAGATTTTCAGACAGGCACTAAATCATTCCCAAGAGGCAAAAACTAGCACGGCTGCTTTTACACTTGTTAAGGAAATTTCATCCACATATTCCCACCTGCTTTAAGCTTAACATTCTTAAGATCCATCTATCCTCACTTACTCTCACACACAGAAAATGATACCAAACCCTTGACCGAGCCGCGAGCTCACTTCAAATGTGAAGTCATTTTCCACTACAACACTGCACCTCAGTCTTCAAACAACCCAAAGCTTTCAACCATGACAGAGAGCAGAGTGAAAGCCACAGACGTCCTTCGCTATCTCGCTTCCATAAAAATCTCTCCTCCGCCTCAGTTCGTCGTTCATCCGCGCCGCTTGACCAAAACAGATTTTGAACACACAAAAAATCTCTTGGGTGTGTGAAACGGAAAGTGCAGCAGACTTTGACAAATCAACCGAAAAGTGCACACAAACCCTTCCAAGGATTCCATGAGTGAGGAAACCAAAAGTGTGTGTCAACCATTTTCAGCTGTTTCTCTTTGTCTACCCTTTCTCCTCTGTCATTCTCTTATTTCTATTTTTCTTCTTCCCATTTAGCCCCATTCATCCTTTCAGCTCGATTCTTCTAGGCAGGGTGTTTTAAGGTGGATCTCCATCCTGCGTCATTATTCACTCTCCAGCCTGTAATATACGTCACACTGGAGTAAACAGGGGAGCGGGGACTGCAGACTTTGCTTTTGGCAACAACCGACCATCACCTTTTAACCTTTTCCCTTCTTTTCCCTCCCTTCATCTCCTTTTGCATCACTTCAAACCTTCTCCCTCTCTTCTGTTTGCAGAACAGACACTGCATCCATCCTTTTTCTTCCACTCTCCTTCATCTCATCCTTTTCGACAGCCTCCTCTTTCTGTTCCTCCCTCCCTCTCTCCTCCTGGGATTCAGAGTAATTCCATTATCAGCTATAAGCCTCAGTAGGGGTAAACACTGAGGGAGATGCAGCTTTGGTTCTTCGGCTTGTGGCAATTAAACAAAGCCGAGGCCTCTGCACCCGAGAGGTGATAAGGCAGGGATTTAGCCTCTGATTATGACAGCGCTTAAATGTCTTCAATTCAAAGAACTAGCATACTACATACTTAGCATGCGTCATTCAGAAGACGCTGAGTCATGTTGTCCTCAAAGTCAGCAAACTTGGTGTCTTCAAAAAATAATATTTTCCAAGGATTTCCAGGTTTTATTTGATGACTTGGAGCACATTGCAAGAAGGATGTGGGTGTTTAACTTTTGAATGACACGTGCTGTGTTTTAACCAGGATCAGTCTAAAACCTGGGATGCTAACAATGTTGGTGCAGAATCCTTTAAGCAGACATCACAATAAAGCACTCAGGAGACAAGAGTAGATGTCCATCTAAAGATAAAATAGTATCAAAATGACAAGGATTGAAACAAAATGCAAACAGAGATGGTTTGCTAAAATATGTTGTATTGATAGAAACATGAAGTGAAATGCTTTCTCTCTGTTTAGTCATGCTCGTTGTGTATTCAATTGCAAAATGGCTCATTTTGGAGAAAAATAATGTGCTCACACTGTGTAAGGACAAACTAGAAAAAAAAATACAATTGGATTTCTTTGACAGCAGAGGCATTGCAAATTCTATTACTGTTGCAAAAACAAGGGGGCGTTTTCTGGGATCAGCGGTTTTTGGGAAGAGAGCAAAGCGGCAGATAGATAAAGAAAATGTTACACATGTGAACTGACGTACTGGGTAACAGAGTTGAGTGCTGCTCCCAAGCCAACTGATGCATCTTTTTAGAAACTTGACATGAGTACTGGCCTAGATGCAGTCTGTGACATTACTATATGAAAGTTTTATTTGACACCCAGCTCCTGGGTCTCCATCAAAACTCAAAGAAATATTGATAGCCTTAATCCCAAAACATTCTATTTTTAACAATACCAAGTTATCTGCAGCCATAGTCAGACAGGCCCAGAGCATATAACAAAAAAATATCTTATTCTCAGTCTCATGCTTCATTCATCCACATTATTTTCTCTCCTATCTTTCAACTCTTCCCTTCCTTATGGCCTTGTTTTCTATCTTAGCCGTCTGATCCTTTGCCTCCTAGTTCTCGATGTATGTATTTTCATGTATTTTCAGATAGGCTTGTTTCTTTGCAACCCCGTCCAACATCAGCTCCACCTCCACTACCCCCACCTCGCCGCAGGGTTGGAATGTGCCAGACAGTGGCATTATTGTAATAAAATGTGTGCTAAGTTTGCTCCATAAAGCTTTAATGAGAGGAAGGGACCAGCAGCACTGTGCATCATCACCACAGTATAAGCATCCAACACGATAGGTCTCCTGGGACATCATCTGCCTGCACCTCCGATGTCTCCCCCTCATCTCCATATGTTCGATTTTTTGTGTGTATACAACCCTGTCTTTTTCAGGTTCCTAATTGCTCACTCTGTCTGTCAAACCTTTTCTCATCCCCAGTGCAGACTTCTACATAAACCTCTTTTAAAACTTGTTTCTCTTATCTACATTTCTCCATACTG
Organism: Symphodus melops; assembly: GCF_947650265.1. NCBI lineage: Eukaryota > Metazoa > Chordata > Actinopteri > Labriformes > Labridae > Symphodus > Symphodus melops. The sequence continues at coordinate 13,408,173 of NC_136700.1, forward strand.
TAGCCCTAGCATGTGTGCATCTTCCTCTCCAGCTTCCCCTGCCTCTGTCTGATTCATTTCTCTCTGTGCCTTTCCATCATGTGAATCCTCTGAACATCACTTTAATTCTTGTTGCTCAAATTCAAATGTACTCATTTGCATAACACGGGAGAGAATGTATTGCTTAAGCAGCACAATACTTCACTAACATGTGAGCTCTCTTTGCATCTTTAGTTGTTTTCTATGTCTCTACCCTCTCTCGTATCTGTCCCCCCTCTCATATTTTTTCTTATTTTATTTTACACCTCTCAGCACAGTGCTTATGTCTCTGGGCAGGCTGCTTGTTTGTGTTTCATATGACAGCAAGAACAGATGCTCACAGATAAACCTGCTGCTGATTTCCCTGTCACCTATGCAAGTGTGTGTTGCTTTTTATTTTTTGTCCTGTGGTGCACAGCACAAAAATAAAAAGCAACACACACTTGCATAGACACGGTCACCCATTTTTTAAACGCATAAAAGCAAGAGCGATATCCTCAAACACATACATTCAGCCTTACAAACTCCTGCCCCAAATCTGTGTGTGCTTCTCACCCATTAGTCTGAATAACAACCATCTACCGCTGCAGAGACATTGTACAAACTGCAAAGACACCCTGAGCTCATATAATCTGCAGCCAAAGGCCAAATATAATGGAAATACCTGAATAAATTAGCTTTATGAGCTACAAAAGCCATACATTTTTTGTCCTCCTGGCATTGCCCCTGGTTACCTACAGTGTGGCACACAGAAACCTGGAGGGTGAAGGAAGGTAAATGCCAATCGTAGTCTTCATTAGCTATATAATTACAAGAAGAATCAACCACCCAAAGCTTTACACTGACATTCAAGAAATGTGTGCCAGTATGCTCAAGAGGAGTGAACTTTGGTTTTCATTCTGTTACAGAACCACATGAGGTTTTCAGGGAAAAGCAAAGGTCTGAAGCATCCTGCAACAAGAAGAATGGTGTTTCTTCAGTGACTGAAACTGTAGGCTAACACAGTCCGACACAACTAGTTCAAAGTGTGAATTAAATTAACACTTCTTGTCAGTTATAAATACTGAAAAAAGGGTAAGTATGCAGTATGGAAAAGGATGGGTTTTCTGTTGCTGTAAATGTGGTTTTAAAAGACTAAAGCGGGACAGAAAGGATTATAGTTATGAGCTTTCCAAACTAGTACAATCAGCTGAAAAAATCTCCAACAAAGGAGGCATTTCAATGCCGAATTGTACTATCATGTTTCTAACTAAAGAAATATATGATAAATTGTTGAATCAGTAACCACAAGTAAGGATTTAATGTCAAATGTAACACTTTTACGGTCCCAAGCATTGATGGTACAAGCTTCACTTCATTCGATTCAGGGTTGGCACAAGGTTTGTATTGTATTGTAACAGCCAGCACCAACATCATCAATATTGTATACACTTCATGCACATTTCTCAGACATTTTCACTGTATATGATATCTTGAGAATAGTTGCTTAACACTCTCATTCTGTCCTTACAATGAGTTTCTTTAAGCCGTTTTCTTCAAGCAAAACCCTGAATTTTAAGAAAAACTATTTATCAAAATAGAGGCCTCATTAATAGTTTCCAGCTGCACTATAGTTAACTTTAGCTCAATTTGACACTTTATGTGCAGCAAAACAACAACCATTTTGTTTTGTTTTGGCAGTGTTTAGCCTTAGCCAACAAAAATACAATGAAATATGTTAACTGGTCAATCTGACGATGTTGTTGTCCAGAGGTAGCGGGCGCAGTGAATTCAAAGTATTTAAAGCTGTTTTAGAGGATGGATTCAGACCAGAAAGCTTTAGCTGATCTGGGTTAAGACCCTGAAATACTGAAATTATCCCTAATTAAACCAGCTGCGAGTAGTTTTTAACATGTTGTGAAACTGACCAGATAAAGGAGGGGTTATTTCCATACAGTTCTCATTGTTTGGCTGTGAAAGCTACCACGGGAAGTGTTTTCATTTGGTATTTCCAGGAAAGGTTTCACAGTGAGCAATACTTAAGCCAGCCTATAGCAGCAAAAATATCAAATGCACTGTATCTGTTGACAGGGTTTGTCAAAATTGGCAGCTCCCCACATTTATATTGCAGTGTGCAGGAGATCCATCTTCCTCTGTATCACTATCTTTTCATAAAGTCACTTAAAGGAGCAATCTGTAACTCTGACCCACGGACAGCCATTTTACGGACACTGAAGCTTCAGTGTCAGTGTTTAGCCAGCTCTGCATCTGTCCTGGAACCTTTCTGCATTCTAACCCCTCTCCATAGTTCTTTTCAAAAACGTCTCCAATAATGATCCCAGTTTCACCAAGTTTCTGGTTGCAAAGCTCATTAGAAAAATGCAGAGGCCTTTTAGGTTGGGTCAGTGATATCTGAACACGTTCGATTGCCCACTTCCATCACTGCAACACCTGTCTTTTAGCAGTGATAACTGCCTTAAACAGCCTTGTGGGGGTGCCTTAAAAACCTTCCTTCTCAGGTAAAAATAAATATAGACTGTTACAGACCAGAAACAAAACTTAGAAAGAGGACATACTAGATGTTGCATTGTTCACAGAGAAGCCAGTACTTCAACATAGGACGTTTCATTGATATCTAATGATATAGTAGGTCATTTTATGATCTAATCTTACATAATGCTCCTGAGATTTGTGGAGATCTTTGTGTCTTAATGGCATACTCACAGGGTGGATGGTGCTTACGTTCTTGGTAACACTGTCTTTTTTCTAAAGTTCACCAGTAAAGTAGACCTGTTACAATAGTCATTTATGTACAATATACAATGCTGTTCAATATTGTACAATACAATAAAAACATGACTCACAAAGATTACAACATTTTGATCAAACATGATATACAACGTATGTATGGTGTTCGAGGTTGATTCTTATCAATGCACACTTAAAAATGGTTTTGAACAGAGATGACTGGATACTGTGAGGGACCCAGCAGAACATCATAAGTGATGTCAAACTATGGCTGCATCCAAGTAGAAATGCAAATGTGAATACACTGAATAAATATTTTTACATTGACAAAAGCATTGCATAGACCAAATATTGGGGGTTATTATTAAGACAGCAGAAAAAGTCTGGTGATCAATAGTATCTGGCAGAGAGCACAGTCACTGTATGGATTTCATATTTGTTCCACCTCACTACAAAACAGATTACCGAACAATGGGGCAACTTCTCAGGGGGACACTGGGGCACCTGATGAGGTTTGGGAAAACAAAAAAAAATCTTCATGAAATGGAATATACTGTATCTCTATGTATTTAGAGGTAAAACACCCATTCAAATGATGTTTTAAGAAATGCTCATTTAAAAAAAGGTGAGATTATATCTTCATAAGTCTTATCCATAAAAAAACTTATTTTTATTTAAATTGAAAAAGTGTAATATAACCCTAGCCCTAACCCTTTATTTTACCAGGACAAAAATGTAATGCATTTATGAGTATAATTCTTTTAACATGACAAATTAAAAGCCAAAGGATTAATATTCTGCTAGAATGAATGCTCTTTTTTTTAAGACATGGGCTGAAATAAAAAGCTTTAAAAGGGGTGACCAACTGTTCTAAAGCCCCATCAAGAGCTATTTATGACTTAAAGATAAGGAGATTACTCAGTATTATTTCTCAGTGACTTAATTAAAATTTGTAGAAAAGCAAACCATTTTGGTTAAATAAGTTCATTTCTAAAATATGACAGCAAGCCATGTAAAAAGAAGTTATAACTGACAGCAGGCCTTAAGGCGCTCATCTGCAGCTTTATAAAGAGAGGAGAAAAGATAAAGCTCTGCAATCAATAGTCAGGCAGGGGACTTGTGCCACCTTATGGATTTCATATCTGATCCTCTGCACTGGAACATAGTTTACAAGATAACTGAGCCACGCTAAAGCTTCATAAACAGGCGGGTGATTATTGAGAGTGATAGTGTATTGTGCACCGCACTGAATCTGTGTGGGCCTGCTTCTCCGTGCTTGTGAAAGATGCCATTCATCCCCCCCTCTTGCTGCCTCCTTTTCCTGTTCTGTCTGTCTATCGTCTCTCTTTCACAAAATAACGCCTCAAGCTGAGAGGAAAAAGGGGACTTCAGTTGTATTCACAGTGAGGGAAGGGGAGAAGAAGAAACAGAGAGAGATAGGGAGAGAGGGAGAGGAAGAGAGCGGTTCCAAAAACCAACAAGGGGCTCTGACAGTGACGAGAGAGTGCGATTGTGCCAAGAGACACTGCAGATAGGGAGAGAGTGAGAGAGATAGAAAAGGTAGGGAAAAAACAAGAAGAAATTAGTTACTGAAAGTACACAAAAACTGAAAGAGAAAGCAGAAAAATGCTGTCCTGCTGGCCACGGGGAAGAAAAGACTGAATATTAGTCCGTAAATGCTCCCATGATTCGACCTCACACATGCACGCAGCTACCTCAAAATAAGTCCATGACATTTTTTGGGATCCATGTCTGAACTGATGAGGTCAAAGGGGATGGACTCTTGGGTAAAACTGCCACACTGTCACTTCTTTATTCTCTTTGATTACATCTTTACACCTCTCTGCACCTGTTCTTCCTCCTCCCCAGACTTCTCCAGGCTCTGTCCCTCAGGCTGCATGAATAAAGCTTCTAAGAATAAGAGCACTGATTTGGGAAAATGAGGGCCAGTGCCCATGAGGAGGACAGCTACCTCTGTGGCCTTTGGTGTTGGCACAGTTGGCAAATATGCTAATAGTTTCTGACACATGCATTCCTCCCTTGCGTCGTCTTAAAAAAAATAAAATAATCATTTCGATCCTGCTGCCAGATGTGTGAGGGCTCGGTTTTCACCTGAGGAGGATTCAAAAAGTGAGCACTTGTTGGCAGTGATATGGGAAAAAAAAGAAAAAAAGAAAAAGAAAAAAGGAATGTTTTTGACTTGTAATGGCTTCTAATTCAGTTGCTCAAAAATGATTGTTCCTAAATTTCAAATGGGGTGATGCCAGCTTAATTTCATGCTGAAGTTTCCAACTGGGTTACAAATAGTTTTGTTGTTGCATTCAATTATTTTCAATTTGATTTCTTTCTTTTTTATTCTAACAACTGTATGAGAAAACATTCAGATGCTGCATGAAATACACATTTACTATTTGGCTTCTAACAGCTATTCTATGACCACTACTTTACACCAGCATATCATTTTGTAAAGCAAAACATGGTACAACAAGTATGTATTCTAAAGTAAGCTTGAGTGAGCTGTGTTTGGCCACCTGCCACTCTGGAAAGGGGGGCTTTCTTGCTCCATGTCCTATTGTTTACAGTTAGAAGGTAGACTCAGAGGGCAGAACAAACAGCTAGCTGTGGGAGTGTCACATGCTTTCTGCCCTTTGTAATGTCATGAAGGTAAGATCTCAAAACAGCCTGTTTGAGCTCAGATTTTCTGAAAAGTGGAGTAGATAAAAGACGATGAGGATGGACTTTTGTTGGAGTTGGGAGGTTTGTTGACAGGCTCTAAATTAGGTTTAAAAAAATGGTAAAGTGCATTTTGCATACAACTAAAAACACCTCTAATTCACCTCTATTTAATTCAGTGTCTACATTTAATTCAGTGTCTACATTTTCTGCTTGTATCAACTGTTTGAGTTTCATACATGATGAAATTCTTGTTGTATCAAATTAAGGTAATATGAGGCCTATAATTAAAATAAAGATCCTCCAAAAATGAAGCCATGTCTTAATTATAAGTTTGTGGCTCATCTCTTTTTCAGTGGGAAAAGATGTCTGAGGGAATTACATGTAAAAAATAATTGAACACTAATGTTGGGTGCTGCTACTATTTCACTCCAATGAGCCATGGATCTGACCAATCAGCACTTCTGTTTTCTTTCCAGTACAGTCATGAGGAAATAAAACACATTCTTGTAACATCCCATTAGTGTCTGGAGTTCATATCTCTTAGCTTAGCAAATTACTCGGAACATCAGGCTCGTCTGGCACAAACGAGTAACAGAGTTTGGCCTGGTTGTTGCTTTTCTGTCTAAAAGATAAAGAGGCATTACAAACAAATCGGCTTGGGTTAAGTATTGTGGATTTTTACTGGAATTGTAGCCCGTCATAACCCATGCTGGCCAAACAAACAAAAAGAGCAGGCAATTGGCTTAAGTGGCAAGTGAAGATTGGAGTTTCTCCTAAATCTTGTGCACATACTGTACATCTGTCACAACATTAAAAGACAGTTTCAGATGTGAGACATGAGCAGATAATTCTTGGTCAAATACATGATATTGGAACATCAGACATCATGGCAACATTGGCTTAAAGATATACAGAAACTGCCTTCAAAAATTAACAATTTGACTAAATGAGCTTTCAAACCAATCAGATTTATCTTACTAAAATTCAACCAAGCAGAAAATATTGGGTGGAGAATGAGAACAATACCTTCAAGTTCTATGCAGCATGTTGCTCTAGAACACCTCGCCTCAACCAAACAACAACAGGATTCTCTTTTGACTTTTAAAGGTCACATAATTCTCCTGTTCATCGAGTTTAAATGAGCCTCAGAGGTCCCATAAACATGTCTGTAAAGTTTCTTTTTAAAAATCTACTTTTATGCTGTATTTTATCATGCCTCCAAACCTCCCTACAGCTCAGAACAGGCTGTTTCTGTGTCTGTAGATTTAAATGCAAATAAGCAGTCTGACTACAACCCTCTGGAAGGACTCGGGGGGCTGAGGGTATTCTCAATCCATGTCCTATTGTTTAAGGTAGGAAGGCAGACTCAGAGCACAGACCAAACACCATGCTCCTACTGCTCTTTATGATGTAATAAAGGAAAAAAAAGTTCTCTCACCTTTTCATGAATTGCTTGTTAACCTGTCAACTTTGTAAACTATGTCCTTAGGTTCTGTGTTCACTGTGGTGTTATAAGTCTTGTAATACTTGGACCTGGGAAAAAAAAAAGACTGTTGCCAAAGCGGTGGCTGTAGAGCAAGTCTTCTGACAGAATTAAACACCACTAGCATGAACAAATGCACACATACCTGAATACACACATATTTGCGGAATATACAGTAGAGACGCTCTGCAGAAGCTTTGCCTCACAATGAGGTCTGCAGCCACAGAGATAAAAGATTGAGGAAAGGAGAAAGAAAGTCAGAGAACAAGAGAAGAAGAAAAAAAAACACCTGCCATGGCGCTTTGCTGTGTACTCGTAGGACATAATCCCTTAAATAGGGCTAATCTTTGTGTGTTTGTGTGTGTGTGTGTGTGTGTGTGTGTGTGTTGATGCGTGTGTGTGTATGATTAAGAGAAAGATACAAAGAGTAAGAGAGAGAGAGCGAAAGAGAAAGAGAGAGAGAGAGAGATGTGACAGAGAGCCTTTTTACTCCAGTCATCTTTAAGCACTACTAACAGTAGCTAAAGCCCTGCGGGCCTGTCCGGTGCAAACACAGTCATTCATCACACGCACACACAGCCAGATACACACACATGCACACGCACACACAAACACACGCACGCACGCGCACACACACACACACACACACACACACACACACACACACACACACACACACAGAAGGCTGATATCAAAACCATTCATCACAACAGACAAGGGGAGAAGGAGGGGAAGAGAAGAACGTGAGGAGGGGAGAAGAAACACGCTCACTATGCAGGACTAATACTGTATGTATGCTGTGCTTTCATCTCTTTGTGAAGCAGTGATAACAGAGAAAACCTGCAAAAAAACACACATTTCCTGTGGTATGACACTCCTGGAAAGCACTGCTCTCCTATGATATTCTTTGCTTATTTTGCTTGCTCTTCTGTATCCTATGTATACACCTTTAACTGTTTGTATCTTCACACAAACATGAGCCAGGAGACCCCATGTGCACAGAGACATTTCATCTATAGGCATTTTTTTTCTTCTTCTTCAAGTAGAGCCTCTTTTGAGACATGTCTCTGTTTTAGTGCCCAAACATGATGAGTGATCTGAACGGCAGCCCCGCAGAGAACTAACTAGGACATAAGTAGATTCAATTTTACAGAAGTGCGCATGCATCAGGGACTGCTGGGATATTAGTTAACAGCAAATGTTCTGTTTGTTCTTCATGTCGTTTTACAAAAGCCAGTTCTTCCGTCCAGGACACATTTTAAACTGATGAATAAAGACAAAAACATGAGATAGAATCACGTTGAAAAAATGAGACAACAACTTCCCCGAATTAAATGTCAAAATCCTGTGTTGGCAAATGCCCTTTGGAAAGACAAATGGAACTGTAGTGAAGGACTGCATTTGTCTTGGCCGTTAAACCACTATGAACACAGGACGTTTTGGAAAAATAAATCTAATGTACAATAAGCTATGTGTGACCTCAAACATAGTCCAAAAAAGAGTCTCATTCACAAAAGCGAGTGGTCCCTCAGTTGAATTCTTATGAATCAAGGATCATTCCATTCCAGCTATGTGGGGGTGCTGGATGTGTTTATAGATAAATCATGACTCATGTCCTTTCTTGGTATACATATTATAAATAAACGTCTTCATTTTATAAATGCAATACTGAAATTGTACTTTTAATCACTCTGCAGGTGCATTAATTTAATCGGCACGAGTTATCATTTCTAACAGCATATCGACGTGTTCAGAATTTCATTGGCTACAAGAAATGTCAGCTATCTGCACAGTTGCGTGCAATTGGCTGGGTATATAACCATCAGAACAGGGAAAGGCACCTCCGAGACCTCCATTATAGGCTGGAACCAATGAATTGAAGGTCATAATTGGTTAAATAAGGTCAATAAAGGTCATTTTTAAAAAAAAATGCTTTCACACACTTATACGGTGGGAAATTGAAATTGAAAAAGCTATCTTTGAAACTATCTATGGAACTTGGACCCTATGAACGTTTAGTTTTTGGATGAAATTGGATTTAGATCGCCAGCACTCTTGCCAATGTGACAGGACCAGTTTTGTTGGAATAATATGATCAGGACAGTACATAAAATATCCAAATTGTTAGTCAAAATAGTTGTGTATACGTATGTTGTTGGTCTGACAGATGCACGTTGATCCAGTTACTATCTGTGAGGATTTTTTATTTGTTAAGATGGACTATCCCATTTTAGTGGCATCTGGTTGTCTATTAAAATGTTTTAGTTTCTGTCCTCTGTCACTCTTCATCATTTGATTATCTAGATGTTTGTGTGTGCAATAAAGTAATAAAGTTGAAGTTCTTCCATCTTCTAGTTTTCTAGTTTGAGCTCATGAACCTTCTGCATTGTAAGTGAGTGTGTGTAACATTGTTAAGGTCACCGTCATACAAACTTAATGAGTTAGAAAAAAATGATCCATCAAGTCCTAGAAGAAATAGTCATCCCAAGTCTAGAAGGTAGATTGTCAATTTTGTGGTTTATCTCTGATGCTGCAAATGAGAATATGAATCAATAAGTACAGAAAAAAAAGAAAAGAAACAGTAAAAAATCTTGGATGAGCAAAAATCTGACCAATCAGATTCGACAATGTAAATCATCCCTATAATAAACAAAGACAACACTGAAGGATACCACAAAACACGCATTTGCTGTTTTTAAAACCATGTTTCAAAGGACGTGGATTAAAAAACAAAAATCAATGAAAAAGTAATTTCTTCTACATTATTATCTGATGGGAACCGCAACCTTAGGAAACTCTGTGTTCTCACACTTTAGAGTGACTGTATATCAACCTGTGGTTGATTTGTGGAGCAGTCTAAACCTGAAACTCAAACAAAGAACATACTTTACTTCTCTTTAAAAAAGTGTGCAAATAACAATTTAAAAAAAGGTTCAGACAAGAAGAAAGGTTGTGGTAGCTCAACAATGAGTCTTTGCTATAAAAAAGGAATACATGTTATGCAATGTATACACAATTCTTTAGCCACCTCACCTCTAATGTGTTCATGTTATATTTTGCAATTGTGGTAAAGGTGAGTTCATTTTTACAAAGTTTTGTTTGAACTAAAGAAAGTAATTACCATACTAAGTTACCACAAAACAGGATTTATAGGATTATGATCATTTTGGTTAAAATATGATTTTTTTTTTGAGTTCATGCTCCCCTGTCTTATTACCCAGGTCTTGGCCACAGATTTTTGTCAGTTCAGTCTGAGGCCTGCTAGGTTGCCTCAGCCACCAGTCTCTTCACACAGCCCACTGTATATATTTACATGACCGCACTGAAGTCTTTTTTGCATTTTAATCCTTTCATATTGATTCATCTGAGTCTGTTCTGTATTTTGGGTCTAAAGGAAACATTCACTCTCACAATGCTCACCATCTGTGGGTCTATTAAAACGATTACAGACATTCTTTGCATCTGATTGAAATGAGTTATAATACCACTAGGCAATGCACTTATTCTTAAGTACACAGTCCTGAAACTTCAGCTGAAAATTGTGCTTAAGTGCCAGCAATTTTAACATTGAATGCATCACTTCAGCTTTGGATTAGTGTCTAATGTCAAAGGTAGTGCTGCATCTGGTGTGCATTCTTAGGTACACCAGTTTAGTAATCGTACACAGCAAGGTTCCTGTTTTAATTCATGGATTTGAATGTAGTAGTTTTATATCCATCTGAGTCCCAATATGTTTCTTTTTTTTTTCCTGTAATTAAAGCTGAAATTAACTGATGCATCGACAGTGTGACAGTGAGATGCTGTCAGAGATACGCGTAACCTTCTCTTCTTTTGCTGTTAAATAGCAAAATGTCTCACTGCCTCTCACACTTTTATGTTATAATTGACCTTGTCTGCTCTGCTTTGACAATAAAATGTATGGTGATTCAAAAGCACAAAATAAGAAGAGCAAATGTATTTCCCTTAGGGATGAAAAACGATCCAAAAAAATGTTCCTAGCCAAAAAACTGCATCATACTAAACTATGTATGCTGGTGTTTGTTTGCGTATGTCCTTCCAGCTGAGTAGTGACTGAGTGGGCTCACAAGACAAAGAGGAAATGACACTCAGCACCCATTTCTCCTGCTGTCTCACTCCTCACCTCATTATTCCTCATTCCTCATTTAGTCCATCCATCTCTTTCTCTTGTATAGCGCAGCGTAATTATTCAAAGCGAAGAGTTCAGACAAAGAATGACATACATGTAACTATTGAAACAACAGCATAAGAAGTTTAATCTTTTATTTGAAACCTTGTCGCTCAATAGGGGGACACATTGTACAAGCAGACATCTCTCTCTGATATCCAAGGAGCAGGTGTCAAACATTGGCAGGAGCATCTCTCCTGCCAAATTTTTTTGCTGTTGAGATCTGCTGGACAACTGCACATGATCCCTGCCAAAAGCTGGTAGATTCAGGCTGATGTTAACCCTGGAAAGTTGTCTGTTGGTTGAGTATCTTAGTGTGTCATTGGAGTGTGAATTAGGCCTAGTCCAAACGTAAACGGGTATTGTTTTAAACAGAGGTTTTTCTCTTCCGCTCATTGTTTGGAAAAAAAAAGATTAAAAGACAAAAGGTCTGGGGAGCTGGTGGCGCAGTGGCAGTGTGCGCGTCCCATGCAGCGAGGCTATGCTCCTCACGCGGGCGGCCCGGGTTCGCGTCCGGCCTGTGGCTCCTTTCCCGCATGTCTCTCCCCGCTCTCTCCCTGATTTCCACCACTATCCACTTTCCTCTCTATGAAAAAGGCCAAAAATAAATCTTAAAGACAAAAGGTCTTCAAGGATAATCAATGGTACATTATAGTTTGTTTAACGTTTCCATCAAAAAAGATACTTCACATAAAACTAAGAGTATTTCCCTTAGTGCGTCATTGTGAGTTCTGTCTCACTTAGATAAAAGCTGTACAATAAGCTACAAATTGTTTAAAAACCATGGATGGCAGTCCTGAGTTGGTACAGACTGCATTAACTACAGAATAAGTCAAAGAGAATACAAAGCTACCTTTCTAAATGGATGTGCTAGTTTTATGTTAGATACTTAAGTGGATAATATGGCTAAACAAAAAGCAAGAGCAATAACATTAAGGACTTTATACTCAATATTTATTAGAGCAGATGACATTCTGCTTTTAAGACGCGGTCTCTCAAACCAAACAACCCTCTGATAACACAAGTTGTCAGTAGGATTGTTAAAAAAAACCCAGTGGATGGAAGAAAAAGCCCTGGCACCGGGTGTCACATATTTGCTGCCTAAATTGGAAGACTTCAGATATTGGCTGTTGCCTCGGTTGTTTCAGTCAATAGCTTGTGGTTTTGAAGATCATTCTAAAAGAGACTGGGGAGAAATACAATTCCTTAAAGTATATCCTATTTTGCAGATCTGTTGTTGAGTTCAGTTGTTGCTCTGTTGTGTTGGCACTTCATCTTCAATTGTCTGCATGTAAACAATTCAATTGTGTCTGCTGAGCCACCTTCTATAGCCTTTTTACCTCCTTGTTTGCAATGAAATAAATGTCTGCTTCTAACAATGTAAAAAGTACTAAACAATTTTTACTCAGTACACTAGTTTGATTAAAGTTAAAAAGCAATTTCACCACAAGAGCTTTGTGCTTCCAGCAGTATCATATTGTCTCATAGCAACAGTATGAACCACAACTAGCACTTTTCTCAAGCATCTGCAAAGTGTTGTCGTTTGCTGAAAAAAATAGGTGCTTGGGTTACACAAGCCTTAAGTGTGTCATATTTCTCTGAAAATGAGCCAAGACAGCTATGTGATCAGTAGTGCCAAATCGTATTTGTTTTTATTTATTCCAATCCATGGTGATGTGACTCCCGACCCTGCAGACACTGAACATCATCAATGTCTTCCAATGGTAAGGGTTTTCCTTAAATTTCAAATAGAAAACCACAAAGAAAGTTGGATTGGTTTAAAGATAAACAATGTTCAGATGTTTTCAGAATATCAATGGACATAGATGTACACTGGACATTCGGCCAAAGAAATAAAATGCTAAAAACACCTTAGAAATACTGTAGGAGCTCCTTAATGTGCCATAAAAAAGTGGATATCGAGCTGGGGGAATAAAGGATCATGGTAAAAAATATAAACTCTAAAACCAAATTCAGGGGTAATTTTGTTTCTCCATTTACTCAATAAAAAAAGAACAGAAAGTAGCACCTATTGTTATGCAAATGGATTCCCAGACAATTATTCTTGAGACTTGCTTGTTAATTGCAGAATGAGCTTCGCAGATTATCATACCTCCCTTTTAATAGAAACTTTGGGAATGAGGTTCCATAAAATTATATACGTATTGTAATCAAAAGGCGAAATAAGAAACATATGCAATCAGCACAAGAGCAATTTCAGTAATTGTGAGGACAACGTTGTGACAAGTGGTGATGCAGATTTGCATGATTACTTTGACATACCATTTTATAATGTGACTCTGACAGGTATGGAAAAATGTCAATAATTAGAAAAGCAAAATCGCGTTCGTGCAAATCCATTGCCAGTCTGTGGCCACTGTTTGTGCTGCTGAGCTCCCAGCGTGGGTAAACACAGACTGTCTAAGACAGAAGGTTTGGGAATCTAAAACCAACACATTAATCATTAAAGGAAAGTTGTGAACAAACTTGTCTGGTAATGACACAGATACAGGGGACTAAAGTGGGTTAGTTGGTATATCAAACACGAGGAAGCAGGACAGATGAAGCTAATTAGCAAGTGAAAACTGAATAATCTTTCATAATCTTCTGAAAAATAGGTGTGGCTTGTTGATGTATTATAAATAGCCTGCTTGTGATAATGTTTGAAGCTGATTTCTTCTCTACATTTTGTTGATGGCAATTTTAGTCAGTGGAAAAGTGTAACTTCCACTCTATAGAATACAAAAATAAAAAGTTCAGTGAAATTGTTGAAGGGATACAAATTTGGTTCCTTGAATTAAATAACAGTAACAAGTGCGCAGTAGCTTCATTGTCAGCTTCCCAAAAAGTGGGATGAAGAATGTGTAATACTTAAGGCAAGGGGAAAGAAATAAACGGATGTATTTAAGGGAAATAGAGCTTTCATGGTGCCATTTTCCAGAATACATTCCGGCTCTCATTAGCAGCCATACAACAACTTCCAATTGTTTTTATTCCTTTTTATAGGTTTGCAGAACATATTGCAGACTCCTTATCACCCTCACCCTCAATTCCAATTGTCAGATAAAAAAAAGCTGCCGATGTGTTATGTCTAATGTTATTTCCTGGAATTAACAAAGAATTTAGGCTAAGCAAAGTAAAATAATAACAAACACTAAAATAAAAGAATAAAGAGAACGAAAGGGTATATGTAGGACAGAATCTAACCCTTGTGTTACTGAGTGTCCACAGTCCTGAATATAACCACACTTTCAGTCCCCCTGGGAATCTCCACACACAGACACACTGCAGGAAAGCAGCATAGTCAACTTGTCCTCAAGCAAAAAGTCAACCTCTGCTGATGAAAACTAAACAAACAAACACACACAGACACACACAGACACACACACAAAAATCCATACACACTGCCTGATTCACCATCCCTGTATGCTCATAAATTTCTCTCTTTCCTAAGGACAGTCCTCTGTAACCTTAGACGAACTTACTAACACTTTACAGCATCGATGATATATACTTAGCAAAGACACATAAATTAAGCGTGAACACACACTTTGTCTTGAAGCCTGATGGCAAAAGGCCATGCTTAAAACAGTTACTCAAGTTCTTAATCCAACTAGACCAAAAAAGCCTTGTGAACATTTTTTTTTTCCTGGTAAAATGTTCAGTCTGCCATCAAAAGCATTTAAACTGACCTCTAAAACATAGCAGTGAACCAAATCTAGTTTTCACATTATCCTTTTTTGAAGAAAGCAGTTTTATGCTGCCCTTTCACAGTGAGGGGATAATGAATTGGTTCCAAAAGTCTTACACTTCTAAAGGTTGCTGCATGCTCTTCAGCCCCCTTTTTGTTACAAAATATACCAATTTACATTCTAGCCTTTTGCTCTGGCACTCATCTGAAGAATTACAATGAGCGATCTGAAGGAGTTTCAATGGGATGGTCAAGCACAACAGTGAAAAGAAACCAAAAAATGGAATGGAATAATCTGTCAAAATGCCTGGAAAGCTGTAGTGAAGTGACCATGCAAAACATGTTTAAATAACAAAGTAAACACACCGGGGGTTGTAAGAGATTTTAGAGAAACAGGACTGCACCCGGAGGTTTGCTGGTTCAAGTTAAGTGAGGGGAGAGCAGCGAGTACTGCCCTAAGTTCTCTCTTCAACTGTTGCTGAGGTGCCCTTGAACAAGGCACTCAATGTTTATTGCTGCAGTGCAGCTGTTCATTGCCCAGTGAAAAAAGGGTGGGGGGGTGGGGGGGGGCTTTGCTGAAAAATAAGTGGTGCCACATAATATGAAAAGGTCGCAGCTTGTTAACTTTGCCAGTGAAGATAATTAGAGGAAAGATTTGTGCACATGTACTTAGGAAAATATCTGCAGTTACAGCAGGGGATACAACATTTTCCTGGCAGATTAACATCATTTCAAGCCCCCTGACACCCCACCCCTCACCATACACAAACATAAATGCCACACGCTAAACCTACTGCCAGTCATGTTCTCTGCAAACGTATATATTTTTAGAAGTTATGTCTAACGTTGGCCTCAAAAAGCCAGTCCATGACAACAACAACAACAACAAAAAAAAACTTTTCAAGAGGAAGCAATGAGTGAATCTGTAACATAAAACATTCACATTTGTGTCGCTGGTGAGGATTCACTTTCAGCTTTATATTAACCTGGAATACCTCTCACCTAGATATCCTAGGCACCACTTTGGGAACACTGATGTACAGTAAGTTACAGGAAAGCTATGTGCCCTTTATGCACGTGGCAAGTTTGTGTTCGTTTGCGGGTGGGGGGTTACAGAGATTACATATAATAATCACTGAAGCTCTTATCATAACTTAAGCACCCATATCTTATCATATTACTGAAGAAGAAGTTGATCCCACGACTAAAACCAGAGTGAAGTCAATGAAAATAATCACTGTTCTTTTTTATTGCAGAATCTGTCAATTTTTGACAGATACAAAAAATAAAATAAGGTTTGACAAAAGTCATGAAACCCAACATACTATCAAGTAATCAAATGCACATGCACATACAAGGGCTGTGGAATTGGGAAACAAACAGTTTACAACATGACAACATAGCGGGTCAAGGCTTTCTATCTTTTATGTTCTTCATTCAGCCTTTCCAGTGATTTATGTTCTGGTTAAAGTTGTCTCCAGTTTCTACAATTAAAACATTTTATCAGAGGATCACAGCACCCGAATGTCCTAGAAAGTCTTCTGAAAGAGATTTCTCCTTGACATAGAAAATGTGAGAAGAAACTCTATTAGTTTAGAAAGTGCAGCAGTAGAGATTTTTTTTTTTTTTTTGTTATTTGTACAGCCACTGCAAAAACATGTCAAACGATTGCATTCAAGTCCAAATGAGACACAGAACCCTATGAGGCCAGGAAACATCATCGATTCACAAGTAATTGGCTGGGGGACTTGGGCTGAATCATTTCAAAGGACTAGTGGACAAATGCTGAGTATCAGGATTTTGTACTTTATCGACAAAGTCTGATGACCAAGTGCTTCTTCATTGCTAGCCTGGATTAAGCAGCAAGGAATAACTCCTAATCAGTCAATTATAAATTACATCTAAACCAGCATAAACAGCTTTAAGTCTGCACTGTGGCACACATGCATGTCTTTATAATCAGAATTTTAGGGATGGATTAATTGTTTTTTTATTTCTACCACATTGAAAGAGTTTCAGTGTTATACCGCAAACATTTAAAGCGAGCTAAGGCCAAGGGTGCTTGCTGCAAACAAAAACATGTGGTTTACATCCACCCCCTTGGGCTGTTACACACTATACGTATATCATTACATGTGCAGAAAAACATTCAAAGCCTTATCTGCACATTGAGTTTTTAAGAGGCTCTGTGTGATAATGACTCACCCTCTCGTTCTTCAGGCTAAGCTGTTTGCATGCGTAAAACCATAAACAAACAAAGGCAGATAATTGGGCACATGAAATGAAATATGAAGACGAATGTTCAAAGACGTGCAGGATATGAACAACAGCTGAGATGGATGGTTGGATGAGCACAAACGCAGCAGCACATACACACAAGCTCATTGAGTACTGTAGTTTGCTTCTCTCTTATCTGCCTGAAAGAAAATATTCCTGCTTGCTCTAATTAAGAGCGAAGTAGACATTTCCCAAGCTTTATGTACAGTTAGTGTCATATCTGTCTATTTCATTTCTCTTTCTCCGATCCCTCTTGTTCTATTAGCTGGCGGCTTTGTGTACAGCCTCTATAACCAGCAAACAGTCCAGCGGATCTAAAAATGCTGAAGTCCCCTCATAAAAAAAAGATTTGCTCTATAAAAAGAAGCTACAATCTATATCCTCCAGTCCTTTCAAGTTGTTTCTACAAAACTGGATGTGATCTGAAGGAGGACCCAGCAAGCACAAAGTGAAAAGGACCTATTGTGAGAATACTTTTTAATGTTGGTTATCCTTATAGCGCCTTTAAGAGGAAAATCACAGGGCATGTCACATTGTGGCCCTTTTTATCATCTTTAACCGATGACGCATGTTGACATGTTGACAAACTGCAGAAACAAATAACCATCTAGTATGCAGTATTGGATGGAGTGTTCATTGTAAACTGGCTCCACTATGTTGTCAGATCATTGCAAACATATTGCTCAGCATTATGAACAGGTTGTGAAACAACATTACATCAAAACATCAAATGAGCAATCTTAACAAAAGAAAATGTTTCAGTATAATGTAATAACCTAAAATAGTGAACAAGCTCTTGATCAGGGCTGTTCGAGGGCTTGACGATAACTTATTTTAACACACACCCCATTAAAACCAAGATTTTTATTTAGTTATTGATGCTTATTTATAAATCATAACACAGCAAATATGTATTCATCAGATGAATGAAATGAAAACTACTTTGAGTAAGACATGATAAAGAATTTATGGTTCCAAAATGTCAAGGTATAGATTGAAGGATAATATAGGAGGAAACAGAAGCACATCTAATAAAGGTTAGCTTACATTGATCATAACATCAATTGTGTAAAGATGATAATCTCTACAAAACAGCAGATAGTTGACACAATTAATTATTATGACAAGTACATGAATATTCTCAACATGAAGTCATTAAATAAAACAATGCGTATCTTAAGCTCATTAGTTTGAGTAATTTTTGCTTTTTAAACATTTAGCATATGAGCAACATGTAGTTAGCTCTTGTGTGTCTTCTGAGTGCTGTATCCGTTGGAAATGACTCTCCATTGAGGCCTTTTTTTGTTATTTCACAACTATATGTGTGGATTGCATAGCGGTTTGGTTTAACAGTGACTCCTCACAGCAGGAAGGTTGGTTCAAACCTATTAGGTTACGGTGCCTTTCATTGTGGATTTAGCATGTTGACCTACCCATGCTTGGTTTCTCTTATGTAACTCTGTCTTTCTTACACACCCCAGGTACATGGTTATAGGTTAACTGGTCACTCTTGGTTGCCCGTGTAAATGGGTTTGGTTTTGTCAAAGTGTAAGCACTTTGATTGACGTGTCATCTGTCCAGTGTGTGTCCTGCCTCTTGCCAAATATCAGCGCCTCAAGCCCCCAGCAACCCTTTATTGATAATGGAATAACATTAATGGTTAAGAAACGTTGGTAGTAGTTCTTGACAAGTTGACATGGTATTGTTTTATATGGCCCAGAACTACCAGTGCCAGTTATTATAAAACCAATCACCACAAGAACTAAGGCCACAAAAGAAACATTAGTACTTTTAATAATATTGCAAGCCTTTTAGCTATAAATTGCCTTCATTGATTACTTGAAGACATACTAAGTTTCTGCTTTTGGGTCCAAATTTTTAGCTTAACAGTGTCACTCACGCTTCTCCTAACTAAAGATGTATATGTTGGGGAGCAAATATCAAGCATAATGTTCAATTGCTAACATGAATGTACATGTCAAAAGGAGAGCATTTATAGCTAATCTAATACCGATTCAAAATAAGGATATAGCCTAACTTACACATAAATCACTGTTTTCCTTTATGACCCATAAACTCCGACCTCATTACCGTATTATACATGGCAATGACACTAAATGACCAAATTCATTGGTGTACAATCTCATCGACAACAGAAACTCAGCCGCCTGCTCCCTCACTTCCTTTCTACAAAACCAATCTCCTTCACTCCATCTCCCCAGACGGCTGCTCTGACGATATTACCTTCCCATATGGAGAATATTACTCTAGTACGCCATCTGTACCATCATCCTATCATCCCCTCAAGCGTGTGACCACTTCTGCGTGTGTGTGTCAGGAATAGAGCCTGTGGGAGAACGAGTGGAGAGAGAGAAGGACGTGTGTGTGTGTGTGTGTGTGTGTGTATGTGTATCTGCGTGTGTCCGTGTGTCTTTGAATAAAGAGTTGGAGGGTGCAAGTAAGTTTATGTGCATTGGTTCCCACAGTTCACAGTCTGTATCACACTGCCATGATAAGCCACAGAGGAACAATCCACATGTAGAAAAGATTGTCATAGCTGATGCTCTGCGTCTTTTTGATTGTTTTCAAAAGTCTTTCCATGTCCTCAGGAACACAATCACCATTGTCATATTATAACACAGTTCAGCGTGTACAGCCATCTACACTATGAAATAACACGAGAATGGCATCATAAACAGACACATCCATTTTTTTTAAGAGCATAGAGATGCTCGGGGGACTTTGGCTGTATTACACTGCACTTCCTATTACCCTATTAAATAAGAGCATCACCAAATGAACCAGGACTGACACCTTCAGGGTAGACACTTGAGGTGATGCTGTAGAGTAGGCATAATAAAATGAGAATGGGAAGAATTACCCCCTAACTAAGCTTTGCCATCATCACGTCTTTGTACGTCCATATCGATTCCACAATGGTGTAACATCCCAGGCTCAGTCTATGAATTCACATTGAGTTTCGGCAGTGCGGAAGCTCGGTTATGCAGGAGCTCCACATAGACACAAATTCAGAGATGCACTCAAACACAGCGCTGTGCTTCCCTGATAGATCCACTGAAACTGCCTTGCCTCTGTAACTCCTTTGTTACTACCTCCAATGACAGTACAGAGGGGGAACTCCGTGTCTCCTAATTACGCCTCTGTAACATCCCGATTGAAGGCGAAACGTCACAAGGGGGTAAATATCGCAGCTTGAAACAACAACCCTAGTAGGGCTAATGTAGGACCCAGTTTATATTGCACAATGGTCGTCCTACACCAGACAAGAAGCCTGACCCAAATCCTTCTTCCTTATCCTCTCACCTAATGTGTTACATACACAAAAATCCTGCCTTTGTGATGAATAGAAAGAGAAAATTACTATATAAGCACTATATATATGTGACTGTTGACTGCACTGTACATTGGCAGTGATTCTTTGAGCTAATTGCTTACAAAAACATGCCATTGTGCTTACAGTAATAATACTATGCTATTTGTTAGCAGGTATAATGTCTGCTTGAAATAAATGATGCCACAATGGTTAGCACTGTCGCCTAGAAGCAATGCAGTTTCAAGGTAAAAATCCCATTCAGCAAGGGGCCCTTACGTGTGGAGTTTGCATGTTCTCCTTGTGTCTGTTTGGGTTTTCTGCAGGGACTATAACTTTCTCTCACAGTCAGGGGTGCTTCTAGTGTCTAGGCAAACATTCATTGGGGTCCCCTCCAACCAGCATCCATAATTAATGTTAAAGCAGTCAGGCATGCAACACTTATCAGGGCATTCAGGGTAAGTGCTCTCATATGGGCCCCCATTAGGACGGTTTCCTACTGTCATTGCAAAATGTTCAGCCGTTGGAGGGCTCCCTACTGGCCTGGGGCCCCAGGCAGTTGCCTGCCTTGCCTGTTGACAAGCAGCACCTCTGCTCACAGTTCAAAGACATGCTCATTAGCTAAATTGTTGACTCTACAAGTGTGAGCTGTTTGTCTCCATATGTCGGCCTTGTGATTGATTGGCACATTCTCCATGACGTACTATTCTCTTGCTTGGTTACAGCGTGGTTAGGCTCTAGTCCCCAGCCACCCATTGAAAATACATGTTCCTGTTCAATAGGCTATAGAAAATAGATGGATGGATGATTGCATCAGTACTTTCAGACAATGCCACAATAGCTAACACATGAAAGATAAAGTCCCTGATGGTGTTTCCTGAGGCCAACTGAAGATACTTTTGCTGAGAGACAGCCAGTTTTACCTCCTGCTTCTGCAAAAGAAAAGCAACTTATGTTGATCATGTCTCACCAAACCAAGTGTGTCATTTAGCCATGTTAATCATTCTTTATGGGATTGTTCTCACAGCAAAGCTGTTTGCATCCATTTCACCCTGACGTCACATGAGATTATGCAAGATCACATCCGGTGCTATCAGGTGCTCCGTACTGTAATCTTGTAGTGTGTGTATGTTTGTGATTAAAAAGAGGGAACATCTGTGGCCTTTCCACTCATGTGCATAATGCCAAGTTTAAAAGGTCCCATATTATGCTTTTTCGGGTTTTGTATGCTCTTTAGTGTTTTTTCCAGGTTTCTTTTGCATGTTGAGGCACATCTATGCGCAAAAATGTAAAGTTCGCAGAAACGCGATCACAAACCATTATGTCACTGATCCAAGCCCATTGGCTGGTTGTAGCAAGCACAAGTTCCCCTCTGACTGACTGTAGCAATCCCAATATGGTAAAAGGGGCGGGACATATTCGAAAACAACTGACAGACAACTGACCAATTATGAGAGAGCAGAGCGGGCAACCAATTAGATCAGACTTGACACACTTGGGGACCTTTTTTTTTTTCTCTTCATGGGGGATTCTGAGCGTTAGAAATACAGGTGTCATGATCCCTATCATGGTAGGTCCTTCCTTTCCTGTTGTGTGTTGCTTGTACTCCCTGTCTGTGATCCTCATGTTTATTCCCCCTGTTAGTCTCTGGGTCTTTTTCAACTACACCCTAGCCCTACCCACTACCCCTCCGTTTGCGTGTCCACGCGGAGGGCCCGCCATACAGTCATACAGACGTTAACAACTTCCCGTGTTTATTGTTTGGAGGATCAAATAAAAGCCTACTATTCTTTTCTTCCTTCTGTTGACGTGTTTATTGATTGTGTTTTATATTTAAAGGGACTGTTACTAAAACTTTGAATATTGAATTATGTTGCAGACAACTTCTCACTGTTAGTTATCATTGTTCTACTTTTGATTTCTTTGTAAAACCTAATTTCTGCTACAACAAAAAAATAAACGTTTTGCAGCTGTGATGTTCATTTATAGTCTCCTTGTCTGTGCTTTCATTGAAGACAACCTGTTCTTTGACATTACAATAAATGAACTAAACATTAAATTATAAATTACAATAAAGAATGTGGGCTCCATCTGATCGTTTTGCTATAAGTCTACACTAATATAATTTACGAGAGAAAAATAACCTAGGGGTTGGTTTGAAAAAGGCCCTACGTGTGTGGCAGTGGGCGTGGCTATCTGTGTGCAGGCTGCACCAGGTACACCTCATCTGATCTCATCAACCCTGGTTGTATTTAACTCCGGATTTCCTCTGCCTTGGCGACAGATCGTTCCGTCACACCAGTGTGGTAGTTGTGTTTATTGGATCGTGGCCGGTGTGTTTATTTAGCTTGTTTAAGCTTGGTATTCACTCATCTATGTGCTCTTCCACTCTAAATCATCGTTGTTTTTATGGACTCCTGTGTTACTGTCAACCTGCCTGCTCACTGTCTGCTTACTGCCCACTTCTGCAATTCAGGAGGAACTTCATATCAGGATTTTTGGGACACTCTTCACGCTCGGTGTACACCTCTCCACTGGGATCCCTGGACACATCACCCCTTCCCCCTCACTGTCACGTATTGCTCTGACCTTAATTAAATTACACATGATTGTAACTGGCGTTTTAGTTGTGCTTTTGAGTCCCATCCAGCAGAGATTGCAACAACAGGAAGATGAGAGACCCTGCATGGAGCGGCAGTACATGAAAACAGACACTTTTTTAGAATATTAGAGATTGTGAACGTACTATGTTTATGTATAATCCCCCCTAGTCTTGATTCATGTTTTGAATTTACTTGTTCAGTTCATGTTCATTTTGCTGTTGTGTGTTTATCCTTTTAACATTTTGTATATGTTGAAATTATCAATAACGATTCTATTGATAAAAAAATAAGTACTTTAGTAGACATATGACCCTCCAAAAGGGCATAATATGGGACCTTTAACATTAGTGAGGATATTTTTTAAACTCAGCCCATGTGAATGCTCTGACCTGTTGAAAGTGCTGCATGAAAAGTGACAGGATCATTTGAGCAAAGAGATGCAACAACTGATTATTACAGCCAGAGAGAAATAAATCAAGAGAGTGTGGAGTTCAATTTAACACAGAACAGTATAGTGGGTTCCATCTTGATACAGAAAACACACTCCCACACACAGTCTGCCATTTACCTTCGGGAGTTCTTTAAAAGTGTAATTACTAACTGTACTTTGACAACTATTGCAATCAAGGTTTCTGAGTTAGAGTTTCCTTCCAGCTGCTCACTCGACAGACAGTAATAATAGCTGCTAATGAAGGCTGTTGAGCTCTTTTGAATTAAAATCCAGAATATACTGCAGACAGATGGAAGGATTGGCACAAAACAGGGAGAAATTCTTTAAACAGTAGTGCATATTTCACAATAATGTAAGCACACACAACAGGCTGTCTAGACACTAGGTAGACAAATTGTGGAACAGACAAAGTCCCCTTTAACTTGAGAAATTTAGAGGGAGGAAAACACACACACAAAACACAACAGCAGAGGGGCCCTCCAGGCAGTTGGTGATCCCATTTAGTAAGCACCCTCTGGTGACTCCTCCAACTAAAAGGGCCCCAGATGGGAAGGCTTTGACCTTGTTATGAACTTTTTCCACACTGCCAAAAGCTAATGTTGGATGCTCGGCTAGTTTACATTTCCCAACCCAATTCCTCTCTAAATGGAGTCATCAGATGATTGTCGTTGTGATTATTATGCAGGCTGTGTGACTCACAAGGATATTTCTATGGCACAGTTTAAGGGTCTCTTTAATTAAGTCAGAGCCACTTACACTTACAGGAATTTCATTTGAATTAGATTGCAATCACGTTTCATTATCTGTATGCGCTTTGGGTAAATTAATAAGCAGAAAATGACCAGTTATGGCAGGTGTATCCAGGTGCTTTACATATGTGAAATGACTTATTCCAATGTAACAATCAAGCATGCACATTATGACTTACTCTTCTAGAAATGTGGCTTGAAACATTAGAAATGCAGATAAGAAATAAATGGAAGAGCCTCATTTGTTGTTAAACGTCTGAGTGAAAGTAACTAGATTAAAGCTGTTTAGGACACCTTTGTCAAGACATCGCCTGCACTAAGTTCGCAATTTTATATGAGAAAGCCCCATTTGTTCTCAAAGACATGAATGCAATGCTAAATGGAGGCTCTGTATGCTGTAACTAAGCAAAGCTCTCCCTGTAAACATTCAACACCTGCCACCAAAAAAAATAAATATCAGAACTATCAGTCCCGGACTAAACCTGGTCAGCTATAGATACATCTAAATACAAGGCACAGGTCTACAATACTTTCTGACCATTAAGGGAGCTTATGACTTTGATCATGTCTGTTGTGATGAGTGAATGTGCAGCTTCTTCCTTTGTGTAGGAAAGCATTAATTTTGCAGTGCAGTTCATGTTGATGTTTTCTTTCCCATCTTTTCCAGTATGTTTTATTTAAATAGTACTTTTGCATGTGTTTTAGACTTTGTATTAACTTCTAAATTTGCACTCCGTTTCTATTGTGTAATGGAAAGTGTTTGGGTACAATTGCACTTGTCGGCTTTCGTAGTACAAGTTGCTCTCAACTTGAAGTAAAAGTCCAATGAGATACATACTTGAGCATATTTTGGTCTGCATATTAAATCAACCCAAGAGTCTGCAACTTGCTTCTGAAGTAACACCTGTCCTTCATCAGTGTTCTCTTTGTTTTTCTCTGACATGTTTCTGTATGATTAAAGAAGAGGAACTCCTCAGAGGTGTCTGTGTGAAGCAGCAAGTGTTACTATGCGGCACTTTGTTTTATACAGCCTCACAAGTAGAAGAGCAGGAGACTGAATTAAGAAGATGTGGCTCAGCAGGAACACAAAATCCCTGCAGGGCTGCTACCAGGGTGAAAGCACACTACTCATAAAAATGCAATCGTAAACATTCCCTCAGCACAGAAACAGACTCGATTTTGGTTTTTAATCATGGTACAGGGATTCTCTTCATGTTCCTTCACTTGTGAAGATAAGACGACCGACACCGAGAGTGCTCAGGGGTAAAAATAGAAGCAAGGGAGTATCCATCCATCACTGTGACTGTCTGGAGGGCCAGATCGATTGCGTGAGTATGCTTGTTTGGGTGTGTTAGTGTATGTGTGTGTGTGTGTGTGTGTGTGTGTGTGTGTGTGTGTGTGTGTGTGTGTGTGTGTGTGTGTGTGTGTGTGTGTGTGTGTGTGTATTTGCGCGGGTGCATGTGTGCCTACTTTTTGATGCACTTCACTGAGTGGGCAAACTGTGATGTGACTTTTGAAACATACAGACACCAGCGACTCTCACTCACACACACACACACACACACACACACACACACACACACACACACACACACACACACACACACACACACACACACACACACACACACACACACACACACACACACACACACACACACACACACACACACACACACACACACACACACACACACACAGGTAAACCAGCAGGCCAAAAGAGATAAATACCAATGCTGTCAGAAGGAAATCGATCTCTCAGGCCAGTATAGAACCCAAACAAGAACATGTCCAAACACACACAGCAGCCATCTCTCCTTCTTACATAAAGGTTAAAGACTATAGTTTCTACTGCATTGCTGGCAAGTGTGTGTGTGTGTGTGTGTGTGTGTGTGTGTGTGTGTGTGTGTGTGTGTGTGTGTGTGTGTGTGTGTGTCTGCTCATGTGTGAACCCTTCGTGCCTCTTTCTGTGTGTCGGCCCCCCTGATAATCGCCCCGGAGTGCATAATTAATTATTTTTCCTCTACTTCCATGAGAGCTTCCCTCTCTCTTCATATGAGCTCTACTCTGATCCCTTTAATAGCTTTTTTTTCTTTGCTTCCTACTCTGTCCCTTCCTATTTGTAAGTGTGATGAATTACCTGCTGGTTACATTGGAATCTATTCCTCTTGCCGAATACCAATGGGCCATTAGGGATGAATTGGTTCAAGGCCGACATTGGCTTTGAGATTTGGGAGAATTGCAATGAACTCAAGATTTAACCAATTCAAGTCCAACATGATTGGGTATTCTGGGATTTCTCAGATTAAAGCGCAGAGTAGAAGGAGAGTTCAACTGTGATAGCACATAAAAAAAATGTACAGTAGCATTATGGGTTGTTTTTTGGGGGGATTTCTGTATGCATTTATGAAAGGAAGTGTGTCGGTGGACATATTGCCATGTTTGTGTGTAAAGGTCATGCCTCTCATCTCTAAGTGAGCCTCAGTGACAAGACCTGAGTGGCAGCACTCATCAATATTAACTAATGCCCTTCCTTTCATCCACATCATAGATCCATGGAAACAAACGCACACATAAAGGTTTTGGGATGGTTCCTTGTTTTATGTGCTTCGGTTTCTTGTGAAGAATCATGAAAAAGATGAAATGTGAAAATCAAGAGAACTGTACTAAAACATATAAATGTATGAAATTGAGAATATTGCAGAGATGAGTATCAGTTGAAGAAAGATAAATCATAACAAAAATAAGGACTATTATTCTATGTAAGGGAGGATCAGATGCGATGATAAAGGTGTGTATTTTGTATTTATCTAATGTTCTCAGATATATCACAGCTTTTGACCAAAACTAAAAACCACTTAACGGCTAATAAGTAATGAGACAGGAAAAGTGAAAGACAGAGAGGTGATAGTAAGAGAAGTAAGTGAGGAGGGAAAAAAAGAAAATACAGGCAAGAAACAAAGAAAGGAAACATAGACAAGAAAGCACCATGTTTGTTTTTGCGATTATGCACAAGTGCATGCTTTTGCTTATAAGCACAGAAAAAAAGCAAATTGAGAAGAAGAAAGACTGCATATGGAAATCCTTTGATCGGCACATGAAAACAACAGCAGCTAAGCCAAGAGATCGAAAAACAACAAAAAGACGTCACAGACAATTACTGCGAACACGGCTCTGTTCAGTTTAAACACTCCTGAGTTTTGCTTAGGCAATGAGTCACACTTAAAGTCCTCTGTCATCTTCTTTCATGCTTTTCATCTTCCAAACGCCACAGCGTAAGAAAACAAGAAAACAAACAGAGGGAACTGGCATTTTACTGTGCACAACGCTGCTTTCATGTCCAGTGGGAAAATGGAGCTCTTAATGCAATGTATTCAACAGACAGAAAGAGGCAGTCAAGGCTCTTAAGGTGTGTGTGTGTGTGTGTGTGTGTGTGTGTGTGTGTGTGTGTGTGTGTGTGTGTGTGTGTGTGTGTGTGTGTGTGTGTGTGTGTGTGTGTGTGTGTGTGTGTGTGTGCTGGTGTGTGTGCTGGTGTGTGTAATATTATGTAGGTGTGGGTCAACATGTGGGTTAAAGAGTGGGTTAATGCTACTGAAGTCAGATTACCTGAAGGGTATGTGACTATTCATTGAGGCACGCAGCATGGCTTGCTGACTTTTATTTATTGTTTATTACTACAGAGACTTGAACAAAAAGGCGAGAGAATACACTGCTGACTTGGAATTCATATTGACAACAACAACAACAAAAAAACTCATTCTCTTTTATTTTTGTTACCGACCTGATCTGATAGTCACCTTCATATCATTTGGCTGAACCAGACAAAGCACTGCAGAATGTCGTGGGCGGATTTTACCCAACATGCTTCAGGCTTAGTAGTCTGAAAAACCTGCAATAAGACAAAATCACTCTGCTTCAACCTGCCGCAAGGAACTACAGAGGTACAGAATGAATTTCATTTAAACAAGTTTCAGTACTGCTTATGTAATGGAACAAATTCTATAATGCAGTATAATTTGGCCTTTTCACACTAAGAATACTTTGTCTGGGGCAGAATGTCAGATGTGCCGTTAGTGAATATCAGTTCAAAATGTTGTGGACTTAACCAAATGTTTTAACTTTAAAATCTCAAAACATTCACAGATAGATGTGTTTGTCTTTGTTGGTTATATTATCGCACAATAGAAGCAATATTTCCTGTTTCTTTAAAAAACTAAACACAGGGGACAGTCTTCATACACAGATATATTACCCCTTGTTTTGAAATACCCCTTACTCTGAAGAGCTTCACATCTCCAGTGACAGATTTACAGCAGAAACATCATTTTCATCATCATTTTTATTTTTATTTTTGCCCAGCAGTTGCAATTGTAGGATATACAGGTAAATGATTGTGATTTTGCATTTTGAAATCATATCAATTCAAAAATGTATTTATTAACTATATCTGCTCATTACAAAGCAGCAAACTGCTCAAACTGCCTTCCAGTAGTTGATACCCAGGTATGAGTAAATTGTCACGTTGCAGCCATCTACACTATCAAATAACATGTCAATAGCCTCATAAACAGATACATCAGTTGTTTTTTTTAATGTTCGACAGGATAGATGCTCGGGGGAATTTGGCTGTCTCACTGCACTTGCTACTACCTTATTAAATAAGAGTGTCACCAAATGAACCAGGACTGATGCCTTAAGGAAAGACACTGAAGGTGATGCTGTAAAATGGGCATCATCTAAGACTACTCCCAGTCTGGGTTTGGACCCAGTTTGCATTACACAATTGGAAATTAAGAGAAGGAAATTACCAAAATAACAAATATTGAGCTTCATGCTGCCTTTAGCACTATATGCAAAATAAAATAAAAACAGTCACACGCTCACCATTGCCAGAGCATCGTGGATTTTCTGATGAAAGAAGTGAGACTCTGAGAAACAGCCGGTTTTATTGTAACAATAAATGATATCATATTACCTGCAGCCATACATTATGACGTGCTGCATGCTCTGATAATCTCACTGCCGTTTGTTGCATCGTTTAAGCCACTGCAGCAACGACCAGAGCAATTGTTCAGGGAGCCAGGGAGCACTTACATCGCTCCGAATGAGGCCCCATACACAAAGAAACAGGCACAGCTAAACACACACAAACACAGACCCACACATCCCCAAACTGATGATATACAGGACTGTTCAGCATTTAGTTGTCATTGGGGTTATGGGAAAATCCAAACGTAAAAACTTATTAGCAGTTAGGCTCTTCATAGAGAGACACCAGCACAAAGATGCCAGACGATGTCAAATATGCAGTTAGCATACTGTTCAATAAGACAACACCAATGACCCTCTTGCTGGCAGAATCATAAAAGCTAAGAGTCTAGTTTGACATTGTGAGTATGCTGAGTATCTTGAAGCATATTCCTTTTAGCTCTTGCATTGCTGCTGTTATGCAAGGTCTTTATGCACTCTGACCTTCACAAATCAGAGCATTACTTTACTGAGTCTCCATAGTGGCCTCAGATGCCCCTATCCCACCTACAGAATTCTGATACACTACCACAGGTAACACAACATAAACTAAGGTTAGCTCTATACGCCAACTATATTCATTATCAGAACAGACAGAGGCAGAACTTAAAATCAAACTTTCTTAGCCTACTGAGCTGTATCAAGTCTGCTATAGCATCCACTGCCTCTTTTCAGCAAATCATTTTCTTTTCTTAGAACTTCTTCTCAGGCCATTTGGAAATACCGTACATTTTGTTTTTGAGTCAAGCAGAATCAAGCATGGCATATTTACATTTTGCCCCTCTGTTGTGACTTAAAACAAATGTACACACAGGAATAATACACCTGTTTATTCCCTTCATGTAACAATACACCTGTTTATTCCCTTCATGTTATTAGTGTAAGATATGATAAAGCAGGCATGTACTGTTGTTGTATTGTTGTCTGCGTTAGTATTTATTCAAATGTTCTCTTTATTTCCGATAATGTAAAAATCATAAGAAATAAAAGCTCTGTCTGTCGGTCTGTCTTATTACTTCAAGTCAGAGATTACAATGTGGTGAATACTTTATAAAAGTGTCTTTTTTGCAAGCCGCTTGATAATGCACATGTACTTATTGTATTGGTGTCAGTCAAATGTTCTGACTAAATGAAAAAAGGGCGATTAAATTGAAGAAACACTTTGTAACGTAAAGTCAAAACCTTCATAATGACATTGTGGAAAGTGTACATCAAGAATAGAAAAAACAACTGAGCTGCAACTTTGCATGAATTGTTTCTTTTTATGAATGTTTCATTATTACCATCCCAGTTGCAAAAAAGTCTTTAACTCATCTCTTAATAAGAACACAAGAAGCATTTAATCTATTCAAAAGTATTACCATCTGGTGACTAAGAAAATAAAGTGGTAGTAAATTTTCCCTTTAAATAGAACATGTTTAAACTACAATTATCCCCTGCTTACACGCTTTTAGCACTGAGCCATATTTGTATCTTGATGCTAGGAAAAGCATTTAGGGCCTGCCAGAGTTACCCTGCACTTTCAGTACGCTGGTTACAGGAATAAAGGAAGGTTTGCAGCAAAATAAATCTCCCTGCCTTGCCAGGGTTTCAGATATTATTTCTCTCAATTTCCCCCAGTGTGGCCATTAAGAAGACATATAACCATGCAAAACGTCACCGATAAAGATGATGGTACAGTGCTATTATTGAGCGTCTCAAATCATGTAGAAGTGACTAAGCCTTTTAATGAAAGAAATGAGCGAGAGAGAAGCACATAGAAGTGCCGTATGTGTGGAAGCTGGAATATATGGACAAGTTGGTAAATCAATGTGTGTCAAATAGCGAGAGTGTGTTTGTGTGTGGGTGTTGAGGGAGAGAGTTCCAGAATACACTTAATCAAAGCTTCGAGGCTGGACATGAATGTGAAACACTGAAGAACTCTTGTGTGCGTGTTTGCGTGTGCGTGTGTGTAAATGTGTTTCCCCATGGTCATCGCTGTATTAACAACTTTTTAATTTACAGCTAAATCCCCACGGAAGCTGTCATTTTCTTGTCAACATTGGAGCAGGACTTGTCATGTTGCATTTCATTTGGCCCCTCTAAGTAACATAAAGGTGCGAAGAAACTCTTGAAATAACTTTGTGGATTAAAATGTCAGCGAGAGGTGTTGAAAACAGTGATGTTATGACTATGATTATGACTGATCACTGTCGGAGGAGCTTTTAGAATGACAAGAACTCTAACTGATGTACAGTAAAGTAACTATTAGTCTACTGTATATTTATTTAACTGTGCTAATTAGTATGAACCTCTTAGAATGGGAAGGCACAAGGTTTAGCAATAATTTCATTTTAATGTACTTTAAAGTGTCACTTTCTCTGGATTTGAACAACACCAAGTTACATCCAGGTAGTTTAAGTAGTAGTATAGTATATATAATTAGTTATGTTTCTTCATATTCAGGAGGGATTAGCCACAAAGAAGGTTTTGGAGGTTGGGGGGGTCTACAGTGTCGCTCTGTATACATGAATTCAAGGTGTGAGGATTGAAGGGTGGGATACTTCTGCTTGTCATGACTGTTCCTATTGAATTTGGATGACTAATCGCTTTCACCATGCTGAATTGAATTAAATCATTCTGTCCTTAACCCCTCACAACAAAACAAGAGTGACACCTCAAGGAGCTTCTGACTCCCACGTTTTCACTCTATCGGGCAGAGATAATCAGGTGCAGCCAGGATGTAAATGCAATCTGTGGCAGTCAATAGTACATAAACAGTATGGATTTGTGAATGATTCACTATAGGCCCAATCATTAACTCTAGATGATAGATGAGGTTATGCATCAGTGCAATAATCAACCAACCAAAGCACACACTTAATGTCATCATCATTATCATAACTTCTGTACAGTAGGTACACAATGAGAAAAAGTAGTAGACAGGATGAAACAGAATGATAGAACAGATGAGAATCGAAGAACGTGATCGAATAGAAAAAAGCAAGAATAGAAACATTATCTTTAATCTGACAGCTTTATTGTCATGCATGTGACAATATTTCCAATAGTGATAACTCAATAGTAACAATAATAATTATATTACAACAAGAATAAGAACATAAGAGAAGATAATCTGAAGAAAAGAATAAAATGAAGAAAAATAAATAACAGACTACTACTATAAATCAGAAACCTTACAGAATATGAAAGAATGAAATAGAATAAAAAGGAACAGATATATGAGATATTACCAAAGAGCAGGACGATGGCCTGCAGCTCTCGCTATGTAAATTCAGTTCGAGGGTTGCATAAACTCTACACTGAATCTAAATCATTTGTGTCTATTATATTGGCCACTTGACGTAGATGTAGGGTTCATCTTAACGAGAGAATATAATGTATTGTCTCAGAAATTATGTTCTAACTTCCTGTGACCAACAAGTAAAAGGATTTTTTTTTTATTATTGCAGTATTTGTTACAGTGTGGCCTCTCGTGCATATGTTTTCTCGAACCAGACGGCCGAAAGTAACCTTTGTGAATTGCCGTTCGACAAAAGAAATACAATTTTATGTAAAATGTGACAATAGTGCCCTGTTTCCACTAAGTGGTCTGGTGTGGTTGAATTTGACACTGTAGACTCTGATCTTGCTTGCGTTTTCACATCCAACCGTATTTGTAAGCAGTGTGTAAGCCAGACAACCCAACACAGTGTAGCCGGCTATTAAACAACAATAAAGAAGAACGGGACTCAGCAAAGAAAAGGGTTCGGAACCCTTGGCACCTCCAATAGAAGGTACCCAAAAAAAGTAGGACGATATGGATCCCTTATTTAGGCAAGGCAAGTTTATTTATATAACAAAAAAACAGAAATACATTCAAACGAAGCGTAAAGAAAGAGTGAAACAGAAACAGAAATTAAGAAAAGAGTGCAAAAAAAAAGATCATTAAAAGACAGAGAAGAATGTAAAAGTATTTGATAATGTAACAACTTTTAAAAACTATTGATTTGTCGGTGTAAGACAGAAAGCATATTTCTAATTGAGGTACTTTTCCAACCTTTTCACTGTGGAAACGTCAATAAACGGTTACCGAACAAAACTGAACTGGAGCGCTTGGTGGAAACGGTCTTATGCTTGATAACTAAAGCATACATCCATACAGCTATTGTAAAAGAGTATCATTAATGTCAAGAGGTTACAACATAAGCTCAATAAAAGTTACCTCTTCTACCTCCACGGAAAACAAATGTGTCAAATCATTACATGAAATCAATCACAGAGAATGCAGACGGCAAACAGCCAGAATAAGGCCTTGTAAAGGCTGATTATATGATGTATGATTATCCCTACATTGGAAGCTTCTAAGGTGCAACAACGTAAAAGTTGATAGGCAAAAAAAACCAAGTTACTTAGCCAAGGTGTATTCAGTACAGAACAGATACAAGAACAGATAAAAAGAGACAAGAACAGAATTTCAATAGAAAAGAATTAGAATATTATATAACATAAAGACAAGAAACCAATGGAACAGAATACATATACAGCCTGTGCTCATTCTGAGTTCATCCATTGTCACCGGTTTTGACTTGAAATAGATGGAAGATAGAAGGAGAAGAATTATCCCTTACATAAAGACTCAACTTGCGAGTCATGACAACACGTCACCATGTCTCTTGGCCCTGGCACCACAAACCAGCCATGAACACCTCTTTGTTCGAAAATCCTTTCCTCTTCATTTCTCTCTCCTCCGTCCCTAATTCACCTTATCACTTTCTGTCTATCTTCATCACACTCTGTCTCAGTGGGTTCTTTTCAAGGCCCATGCACACACCACACCACACCACACATCATAACCCCAAACACACACACACACACACACACCCACACACACACACACACACACACACACACACACTTCCATGTCTGTGCACCTCATTGTCACACGTTAGCGCCCATTAGCTTAGTATGGAGAGAAATGTCACCACACTTACACAGATCCACTGCAGCTTCTGGTCATGTTGTGTACTATTTGCTATAAGCTAGTGCAAAAAGAGTGGTGAGCCCAGTGGAATTGTGTTGCTGTTCTGGCTGAGGCACATCAAAGGACATATACACAGAAAAAAAAAAACAGCTAAGAGAAATTCTGATATAAATATGAATCTTAACGGAGGCAGAGACTGATAAAATGTATGTTGGTGCAGAAAACAACAAGGAAAGACTGACAGCAGCAGAGGCTGTATGGATGTGTGACCCTGGGACAGGAAAATGGGTTGTATTCCTTGGTGAGTGGGGGAAGCGATGAGGACCAAGGATTTTTATGATCCATTCACGCTTCCTGAATACTAGAATAGAAAGGACCGAGCCAAGGTCAGAGGCAGAGCTCCCTATTCTAATGCCAGGCGTTGCTCAACACCCGGAGCAAGAGTCAGGTATTAATTTAGAGATCAATTCACCATGCCTGTGCGTAAAGGAGAGACGGAAAAACATGATGAAGAATTGAGGAGAAGAGAAAGAGAGACAGACTCTGAGAAGGAGACGGGGAGAGTGATGGAGAGGAGAAAGAGAGGATGGAAGGAGGGAGACAGCAAGTGGGCAAGAAGCAGACAGAAAGGGGGACAGACAGAGACAGGGAGAAGTGGTTACGCATGTTATGTGTAGCCTGCGGAGAGACAGCAGACGGCTCACATAGAAGAGCTTCATTCTCCAAACACTCCTCCTCTCATGGCCCATTGCCCAGATGAGTGTGCGTGTATGTGAGGATGAGTATGTCTGTGTGTGCACCTCTAAAAGAAAGACAGACAGATGATATGTAGGCAGAGACAACCTCTGGAAGGGAAAGAGTTTGCTGAGCTGGAAAAGTAAATAAAGTAATCCTGAAGTAGAACACAGAAGAGTGAAGCAATCAAAGATATATATTTTCAAAGTCTGTGTTGTACTAGTCTATACTTTTCTTATTGTCAAATAGAGAGGCACTCGAAGACCACAGACCTTAAACAACAGTGCTTATCAGACCCCAAACTGCTCAAGAATTATTTGGAATTTTTCATCCACGCAACATCTTACCATCATGTTCTTGAAAAATCTTAACCCGCTCTGACAATTAGCAGCTGCATAAAAACAACTTTCTGTTGAAAGACCCATTTTTGTTAAGGAGCAGAACCAAACCAATACATTACTCCATCCCTCAGACCTGTACAACTGTTGTCTCTGAGACATTAGCTCATTTGTTACTACTGAAGCCATAACTCTTTGAAATTGGGTAATAAATGTACGCTTAATTTCTAAATAGGCTGCTTAATTTCAACAAACAGCTGGGCGCTCTAGCTCTAAGCCAACCTTATTCAAACCAGAAAAAATTGTGCATATGTTAGGGACTTTTTTTCAGTCATGGATGAATACACATTTACTCTAACTTGTTGATGTGTGTTGCAGGATGATTTGTTTGAGTTTAGGTCGAGAAACAATGCTAGAAATATATTAAAGGTTAAAATGAACTTTCTCTATTTATATTCAGAGAGTTGAATGCTCATTAACATTTCTCGATGGATAATCTCTATATATGATAAATACATTCATGTCACTCTTAATATAAATGAGAAACTATTTGTTTAGAGCAATTCTCACACATTTCAGAGAGAACACAAAATCACTGGGATTTTGCACTCTCAGTATCACTCTGCCTCAGGAGTTCTGATGCCAGTTAATGAAGTTCCAGCAGATATACTTTAAATTAATGAAGCTGGTATCTTAGAATCACACAGGCCACCAAAGGACCTGTCAACATGCTATTTTTATAATTGCTTATAGATTATAGCAGAACCCCTACAACTGAGTCATGGTCTTCCATATTGCTTAATTAACTTTGGGGATTTGAGACCAAAATAAATCTTGTTAGCCTTCCTAATACTTTTGCAACATATAGAAGTGCTTTATAGGATTCATTCATTGTTGGCTTTTGCCTTTTAATTCAACGTCCTTTACAATAACACATATATTGGCTGGCCTTATCCTATGTAATTAATTAATAATGAAAAAATGCACATATTATTTTCCATTTAATAGATCTATGGTGGCAACTGTTCATACAGAAAAATACTACACTGTCATAATTGTATGAACAATTCCACAAAATGTAGCCTAACAAATTATATATCTACCAAGATTTAAATTGTATAAAATCTTTAGGATTTTAATTAAGTTCTTATATTTAATGATATTCGCCTTCACAATATGGATTTGTTCCAACTGAACCGTTGGCAGGTCACTAGTGTTTAGTGGAGCAGAAAAAGGAAGTGCGAGTACGAAGAGAGAGCAAAACACCCATTGTTATATGTCTTGATTTCTGTATTCAATACTGTCCAGCCCTATCTGGTTTTCCCTTGACACACCCCCTTTACACATCACCAATCAAATCTCTACTCCTCCTCCCCTTTCATTAGAAGAAAAACACCTGATGTGTATGCAATGTGTAGCTCCCCACTCATGGTGAACAGAAACAGACGCAGCATGTAATGATATTTGTGGGTGGGAGGTAGTGGATGGACTATTTATTTTCCAATCACTGTAGGTTGTGTTAACTTGTCTAGTCATTCATGTGGAGCTACAATACAGGCAACGGGAGACAAAAAAAAAACATGGAAATTGCATTACACAGTTTTGATTTATTACTCTATGTGACTTGCATTTGGCTGCAGTTAAATTATGAAATAATACCCTTCAGGGGTATAAAATGTCAAACTTTATTTTACTCCTGTGTAACTGAGCACAGATTAATCGTTATAAGATATTTAAGATCTCACTGACATTGACACACTCTAAATAGAACTATTTCTTTGTCGTTTTCTGTATGTTTCACAATGGAGCCACTCATGTCAGATTTGATTTATGACCTGAAGGTATTTAAAGAAACTTTTTAAACACTAGTATATAATACCTAGGGAGAGGTTTTGTATAATACCGTATTGATCCTGTTTGCTCTGCCTACAGTAATTAACAGCCCTGGTGGTCCATTTTTTAAAGTTTAATGAGAACAAGAAGTGAAACATTACAGTACAATGCTTTGAAAATATCCCTAAAATATGATGGATTTAACAGACAACTGTTGTAAGACAGAAGATATTATATGACCTGATAGCTTTTTCTGAACGCCTTTCAACACAACGGAAACACGTATTATTTAAAATAATGTTTTTAAAATTAGTAACACATTGCTCAAAATCATTTTTCAAACGTGTTGAATCAAAGTGAAAATAATACCCTAAAATATTCAGATATTTAAAGCAAATGGGTTATGAGACAGGCTGAAATGAATGCTGATGCCTCTAAACAAAATAAAAAAAGAGAATAGAATCCTCAGTGACAAGATTAATTATTTTTACACAGTTGTTTTCAATTTCTGCCTCAGTTATATCCAATTCAGTTCCACACAAGGCAATTAACATCACAGAGCTAAAGCAGTTTTTGGTTACATTTTCCATGGCAGAGGGATAAGATCAGCACACACGCACACGCACACGCACACACACACACACACACACACACACACACACACACACACAAAAACATTTTAAAGAAGGGAGTCTGGTGTACCCCCTCATCCTGAATCCTTGAGTTATTTGGTCCTATCTCATAGGCACCAAACAGTCACAAGTCACAATCAAACAGAGAGATGTTCTAACAGCATGAGTGGCGGGAATAAACCAGTGTCACCCAGCAGATGTCAGAAAGCAAATAACCAAATACATTAAAGAATACAGTTGTAAGATAGAGCCTTTTACCAATGCAGCAGCTTCTTCAGCACTCAGCGTCCTGATTGCTAAAACTCCCTCACCCTAAGTCATTTTATGTCATGGTGCTCAGAGCACTCTAAGTTTAAAGACGTTCAAGTTTTAGAAAAGCGCCACGCTCAACAAAGTCACATCTCCCTTAGCGACCTCTTCCAAATCAAGAGGTAGTGCGACTTCTGATATGAGCTGATATAGGCTTTCAACAACAATCGAGGATACAATTCCAGGTCCAGAGCTGCTGCTAGTGCCATGACATGACACCTTTAAATCATATTCATAATGTCTTCTTGATATTTCCTTGAATCAAATCAAATATTAAGCACATTGAGATATATAAAACACACCTAATGAAGCAGAAGTTAACTTACATAATATATGATGGTTGTCTTTGCAAAATAATAGCAGAGTCAAAGAGTCCTGTTTGCTATTTTATACAAGTTTTGATTTAGGACATGAATTATCATTGTAATTGACGAATTGCATGTATTGTTTCAGGGCCAGTACATTCTTTGTCTAAGAAAGACAAACGCAGACACCTGTAGCACACTGAACACATCACTGCACTGCTGGCAACTGTTGGCTTCCCACATAGCCTTGTTAACACTGCCTTGCCAGTACAAACATCACTAACTCTCTCTCACAGTCTTCCTAGGCTGAGCGAGAGAGTGAAGGATTAGATCTCAACTCCCAGAGAAAAGAGAGGGGTGGTTAAAGATTGAATGTCATCCCTCAAAAAGATCAGAGTGGACACAAGAATCAACAGTTTCACTCGGTTCTGGACATGAAGGGCCCGTTTTCATCAGTGTCTGCAACTGAAGTTAATTGAATACATAGTTAAATGTATTTAAAATGAGTTCAGGTTGTTATTGGTGCCTTTCTAAAGAAGAAGGGTAATAGATGAACACATTTTCAAGGGGGAAAATATGATTTTATCAATATTTTTTCAAGAACTGTTGGCAAAAATAACCCACACAACCTTCAAAATGCATAGCTTACAGCGAAAATGTAAGCAACACATTCTAAAACCAGCTTCCAAAATGGACATTTCATGAGGCACTTTTCCAGAAAAGCCAGTTTTACACAACATGAATGAAAAATACAGTAACGCAGCCCCTGTTTTTGGCGTGAACATTATAAAGTTGATGATTGAAGTTGCAGTATGATCCTTTAATTAACTTAAGTTCCTAATTAGACCATGCATCTTCCAACCGTATGGGAAGAATAGAGGACATGGAGGCTATAAAACAAACAAGCTGGATGCCATACAATTTTTTTTTTAATACATATCTGTTTCAGCATTTTTAGTACTTACATGCATTGGTGACGGCGAAGCTGTTGGCCGTTTCTATATTGTCGACGTGCGGGACCAGGTTAAAGGGCGCTTCTGTAGCGTTAGGACTGGTGTTGTGAAGGAAGATAGCTAGCCGAAAAGCTGTATACTCCTGATCAGTATTCCTAATGAACAGCCCACCTAGAGAGAGGGACACAGGGTGGGGTTATTGTTGGGTGGAAACAGGGACAAGAGACAGGGAGAAAGAGAGAAGTATTGGGAGAGACGATAAATAAATTGAGAGGGAGAGCAGAGAGAACAGAAGAGGGGAGATGGAGAAGAAAGCCAAGATCTTCATTAGCGTTGTTACAAAAAGGTAATTTGTCTTCCAGCACATTCTCGTGTACAAGCATGAGTACAAACACACTTTAGGATACCCACACTGTGGATTTCATTGACGGATAAGAGGATGACAGAAGGCAGAGGAGAAGAGAAGGAAGACAACAAAGCTGACAGGAATTCAAGGCAGTCAAGGGGATAATGAGTCAGAGAGGACATAAAAGACAACAGAGGATGATACAAAAAGAAAGGGTGAGTGAAGTAAGTGTTTGTTGGCCTTTGAAGATGAGGTCTAGCTAACTGAAATAAATTAAAGATAAAAAAGGATCAGTGAGATTATTATTGCGTATATCAAAACTAAAAGGATTTGGAAAAAGAGACGCAAACGGCAGATACACTTCATCATATGCCCATTTTTAATGGAAGATGTTGGTTGGTTCTATATCTGTAAATATCACAGTCAATAAATGTGTTTGTAGTGCCAATTGTATACATTTTCTATGTATTTCTTCAAACAATAATTGTAACTTCACTGAAATAAACAGATGTGACTAAAGTTTGGCTGAATCAAACTCAACTCAACTGATTTGGATCATAATGAAAGTCAAAATCAAAATGACTGTAATGGCTTGACTTCACATCAGGAGAGAAACAACAGGGAGTGAGGAAAGATGACAAGGAGGGAGTGTGGAGGCAGAGCACATTGAGCAAAACGGTCTCACTACATAGAGCCACTTATATGTACAACTGTGTGTCATGCAAAGGCGAACTTTAAATGATCTTTCCTTTTTTGTGTCTTAGTTTTTTTTTTCTCCAGAACATTTTGGTTTTTGCAACTTATGTGATTAACAACCAAAGCCCTACACAAAGATTACACCCATTGGGCATGTGTTAGTAATGTGTAAACAGATTTTGCATTACCACAATAATTTGATGGTTTTCAATAAACTTTATTTTATCTTTTGTATAACAATGGGTTAAATGTCCAACAGTTGTGTTTCCACAGACACATTTCCAAATTAGAATGCACACACACACATTTCAACTATAGGTGAGGTGTCTTGATACAGTATGTTACAGTCATGACACGTTATTGCACCAGTCTCTTTAAGAAATTCCAAAAACCTTCTCATCTGTGACTTTCTCTGCCTCTGTTGCACAGACAGACATGCACACACACGTGCACATGCACACAGACACACATGCGTGTGATACATGCAGAGAGAAAAAGCCTGTGCTTCCTCTGACATTACACTTGTGTGCAATGCAGAGATATGCAAATGAGTACTGAAGTGAACTGCTGGAGAGCCTAGCAAGTAATCCTGTATGTATATTTGAGTGTTTAAGGAGGACATTGGGAAACAATGTGTGTGCTTCTGAAGGATCACATTATGCTTAAGTACATGCAGTGACCACATACAAATGCATGGTTTATGTATGTACACATGTATGCAGTCCAGTGTAAGAGTGAAGTTTAGCTCTGCATGGTGTAGAATGTGCACACAGCCGACAATACATGAGTTCGTATGACTCCATGTGGACTATGTATGCTTGAAAACCTGAGCAAATATCTGTGCCTGCATGTGTGCATGTGTGCACGTGTGTGTGTGTGTGTGTGTGTGTGTGTGTGTGCCAAGCAGAAATATTTAGCATATTAAGTTTATTGGCAGTTGTAGGGAGACAGAGTCAAGGAGCCGAATCTCATTATAGGACCTCCCAGATGCCCCCCACATCGGGTGATGCAGTGCATTCATTACCACACACATGCCTTTACAAATGTGTGTGTACGTGTGTGTAGGACCGAGAGAGATAAAGAGAGAGAGAAAGTTCCAGCTTGTGTGTGGTCAGTATGCTCAGGTTTACCGATGTTAATCCCGATTTAGTTAACTTTGTCTCTGATCTTTAACTGGTAACTGGAAAAGGGCAGAGAGAGAGAGAGAGAGAGAGAGAGAGAGAGAGAAAGAGAGAGAGAGAGAGAGAGAGAGAGAGAGAGAGAGAGAGAGCAAATGCTGCAGTGTCTAAACATTGAAGAAGACTCCAAGGGAACAAAGCTTACTGAAACATTCATGAGTCCAGATCAAAATACATACAAACACAGGGAAAGAATAGCAGGAGTGCAAAGTTATTGCTTTCATAAAAAAAAAAAAAAAACGAGTCACCATTTTTTTTATATAAACAAGATGCACCATAACGTGTTTTCTCTTCTTTCATCATTACTGCATTACATAGTTACACTGTAATTAGTGTTTTCGAAGCTCAACGTGCACCCCCCCAAACCAAAACTGCTGTCCGCCAAAACGCATGATATCCAATGTGGTGTGTCTGATATGATGGTCCGTGCGTAAGAATCCTCCAACTCACCTATCTGCACCGAGCTGGGGAAAGCCCCTGTCGCCAGTTCCCACAGGGCGGAATACAGCCCGAGAAAGTGCCAGGAAAAAATAATAATCCTCATTTTTCTTTGCTTTAATCCTTTCAGAAACTGTTGAGAGACATCGGGAAAGAGAGAAAGTGGGGAGATGCAAGAGAGATAGAGAAAGAGGGGGAAAGGCGTCAGAAAGGGGGAAAAGAAGAAAGATATGAGGTTTTTCCCCAGTTTTGTCCAGCAGTATTCCTACTCCATGGTGAGATCGTCCGTTTCTTCCCCCTGCAGTGTCCGATCAGGAGAGAGCCGTGCGCTTGGTGCACATGGAAAGACGCGAAGAGAGAGGGAGAAGAAAAAAGAGTGGGGAAACTCGCTAGAATGATTGGCGAGCTGAGAGAGCAGCCTGCATGGATGGACTGGACATGCGCACCCCGTCTTTACCTCTCTCTCACCATTACCCACACACCCTCGTTGTTTCTCTCTCTGCCCCTCTCCTCCTTTCCACCTCTCACTTTCACCTTCCTTGTTTGCCGTTTTTATTCACTGAAGTCGCTTGCGGTTGGCTTTTGATAAGGTTTAGTCTAGGTTAATGCAGGTAAAAGCAAAACGAAAGAAAAAAGGAAAATAATGAATGATCCGCGTTAGTGTGCTTGCGTGCGTGTTTGCGCGCACCACTCGGTGGTCCCCTCTGTGTAAGCTTGACAGCATTTAACCTGACAAGGCTTATATTTTTATCTGTCAGCACTTCCCAAGATCATGAACACAAAAAGCGTCTGATCGCGCGCCAGAAAGAAGGGACAAGAGGTCCAATGGGAAAAAGGCAATCTTAAGAGAGGGGTTCGGCTTGGCTCAAAACTAAATTCATTACAATCCATCCTGACGCATTGGTTAACTCCGCGGCCAAAACACACACTGTGCTCCCCACCAATGCAGAAACATTAACGACAGCTAACAGAGGGAAACCTCAGGCCGCCTGCAGCTGCAGGACCCTGATGGCGCCCTCGGGACCCGCTAAAATCATCTTTGTGAGAATGTTAAACGTCACGATCTCGTGAGCACAAACATCTGGCTGCAGAAAAAAAAGACTAAACCACAGTGGAGCGCGACAACATGGCCATATAGAATGATTTAAAAAAAAGAGTAGTGTAGCTTAAATTAAGAAGATAAAACGCTGAGGAAGAATTAAACCGGGATCAAATCTTTAAAAGTACAT
Organism: Symphodus melops; assembly: GCF_947650265.1. Taxonomy (NCBI): domain Eukaryota; kingdom Metazoa; phylum Chordata; class Actinopteri; order Labriformes; family Labridae; genus Symphodus; species Symphodus melops. The sequence goes on from NC_136700.1 coordinate 13,451,348, forward strand.
CATGCTATAGCAGTATCCCATTCCCAACCAGAGCAGTTTTATCAGCATTAACCGGTAGCAGGTCGGTAAAACTGACAGACGGTGTGGGATCCCGTAGCTGCACGGTGGAGAGCACGGTTTTATTTTTCCAGAAGGTAAAACGAAACGAACGGTTTATGGGCCGTCCCAGTGTAAGATGAGCTCTGTCCATCTCTGAGGGGGTTTCCCGCACGGTTGCGGAACATAAAAGTATAATGAAATAGCCTGGAAACAAACAAAAAAACCCATATCTTATATTGAACATTACGCGATTTGGCATGCTGCTTCACTTTAATGAGACTTGGACCCCGCCAGCAAGGGGTGGCCTCCAACTCGAATTTGAAGTTGGTTTTAAGCTGAAATAATCGGGAACAAATCTTGTGAATCTCTCTTAAAGATCTGTCTCAGCTAAGAAACGTGTGTAAAGCATGTACAACATTGTAAGTGACTGATGTGCTCAAATAGATGTTAAATTCGGTATTGCCATAGTCATTTTGAAAGGCTCCGGTCAGACTGACGGACTCTGTCCATGGTGCTGAAACCAAACAGCGCCGCACGCAAACAGCATTCAGACTCGTCGCTGCTTTCACACCATGTGCCTCTGAGAGTATAAATGCATCTAAAAACAAACAGCTCACGAGGAGTTGACATTGATGAGATGCGCCTGGTGAGCTAATTAGGCAATTCACCTACAGTGTTGCAGGCTGGGACGCTTTTACCTGCCCACCGTGTCACATTTACGGACATGTGGAAAAATCTACTGACATTTAATTATTGATGCCAACATTTGACAACGGAAACAGCTTTGAAAGTTAGGGCTGATTCTCATTGTCAATGCTGATACTTTGGTCTTTGACCTCTCATTCTGACGTACAATATACATTTTCGTTTCAAATGGGCTCACACTGTTGCAGTGGTACTCGACAGCCACCTAAAGACAGGCAGTTGCTCCACTTCGTTCAACTGTTTGTATCAAATTAAAAGTGGGGAAAAAAATCCAAAAACCTAAAAAATGCAGTGTCATTGCCATGCATTTATTCTGATAAATACAATTAGGCCAGGGCTCCTGGACTGTTTAATCCCTTCGGATTTTACCTGATTTATATATCCATAGGATATACAAAGATATACACTGTAAGTGTACTATAAAAACTATAAAAGTCTGTATACTGTCTGTATACTGCTACTGGATGCCTTGAATTTCCCTCGGGATCAATAAAGTATCTATCTATCTATCTATCTATCTGATTTTGTAGATGAAGATTACCAACCAAACCCCCCTCAGTTTCTTCAAAATCTTAATCATGGCATTATTTTTGAAGCAACCAATGATGTATTGGTCTGATAAGTCCACTTAAGATCCAGGTAGAAACAAGCAACAAAGGGGCACTTTTACTTGGCTATAATAACTTTAACAGTCTTTTTGGCATTGCAGGACAATTAGATAGTCTGCAGCAATGATAGATCTACTGAACTTTGTGTTGGCTTTCATAAAAAAGACAATTTACAGCTTACAGTGTACAATATGCAGTGAAGGGATACTTGTGCAAAGTCATTTTCCCAAACTTTTCTTGATAGACAAAGGTTAAGCCATCTTAACTTTAATTACTGTGCTTCATGGTGGAGGTTATTCATTGCTGTTTATTTTTAGCTTGCAATCAACGCAGATGTTAAATCCCGAACAGAATGTCTCTTGAAGGGACTTCATTGACTCTCGGCTCTCTTACTTATTTATGAATACTCACTGAATGTGATAATGACTTCTCTTGCTGTCTCTTAGCAGTGTGTTTTCATGCTCCTTCAGACTGACTGGGGACCTCAGGTTTTACTGTGAGTGGGCTAAATAAAGTATGTAAATGCTGCTGAAGGTTTGACACAGTTACACAGTTATAAAAACATGAATAATGAATTTTTACTTTTGCTTGCATCATGGCAGTAGTATATTACACACACCGAGACACTTTGTAAGGCCTCCCCTCTGGGGAACATTATCGGCTGGTGACTTGGTGGCTGTTTAAAGGCATCTTTAAATGGAAATGTCTTGCTGAACTCCACATGACACTATTAATGGTCAACCTCTGACATTATGTGCTATTGGAAAACACATTTATTGTGGTCATTCAGCATTTTTCTTCATTGGTAATCCATAACAGTAATTAAATGAAAATGATATAATAAAGAACAGTTTTTTGTTTTACAAAAACAAATTGAAGAAAAGCAACAGGACACAATCAGACACTTGAATGAGGAATGAATCAATGTTCTAGCTTTCTAATGCTTTCACTGCAGCAACAGTCCTGAATGGTGAAGTGTTTTCAGCCTAGTCTTTGAGACCGAATTTGAGGAAATAATATTTTTAAAAGGCAACATTTGAACGAAAGTATTTCTTATCAGAAGGGGGACATGATTTAGAAATGAAACTCTGGTCCTTTGTAGATTTCCTTCACCAGGAAGTGCAGGAAGCTTTTCAAGTTTCTGAAGTTTCCAGATTCTTAAGACATATCCAGTAGGTCAGTAAAAAACCGACGGATTCTTTGAAGACCATTAGCACTGATGGATTTTGGATTTCCTTCAGAAGTTTGACTGTGTATTCAGGAGGACCCGCCAGTAAGGAGTTGCAATAGTCAAGGTGTCATATCACAATAACCTGTACCATGAGCTGCACAGCATACTCTGACAAGTAAGACCTGATTTTCCCGATGTTGTACATCGAAAATCAACATGACCGGACAATTGAGGCCAAGTGAATCTTAAATGTTAACTGGTCATCAATTATGACACCCAGATTCCAGACAGAGTCTGTGGGCATGAGTTTGGTTTTTCAAAGCTGGATATTGATCTGTGTTTGCTTTGAGGGACAGACTGGGATGACAATGAGCTCAGTCGTTGATAGGTTGAGTTGAATGTGTCGTTCATTCATCCATTTAAAAATATGGCCTGATGAAATTCTTGCCGAAGCTGTCATCTAGCAAAAATGAAACGAGCCTCAGTATATTGTTCTTGCTCATTGCCAGACTGATTCAGATCAGAGACCATAACAGAAATGGCAGAAGTGAAATCAGTTTGTTGTTTTCAACCTGCATGAGCTGGGTTTAGGTTGTTTTTTTTTGTGACTAAAGTTTTTTTAAAGGTTTATTTTTGGTCTTTTTATTTAGCGATACGACAGTGGAAAAAGTCAACAATGGTGGGAAATGACGTGTAGAAAAGGAGCTTTAAGGTCCCATATTATGCCCTTGTTGGGGTTCAAATATCTGCTTTATGTGCCTACTAATGTATGTTCACAATTGTTAATGTTCAAAAAAAGTGTCCGTTTTCATGGACTGCCTTTCCATGCAGCCTCATCTGCCTGTATTTCAAAGCATCAGAATCCCCCATGCTCAGGGTCCCCACATGTGCCAAGTCTGATCTGATTGGTTGGCCGATCTGATCTGTTGTAATTGGTCAGTCAGTCAGCATGGTTCTCAGACATGTAATGCCCCTTTTACCATATTGGGAAGGCAGACTGTTGCTCTGAGCAGAGCAGCATGAGCTTGTGCTTGCTACAATGAGCCAATGGGCTTGGATTGGTGATATAATTGCAGTGTGATATTACATTTAAATTTTAAACAAGGGGGGCTAGGGACTAAGTGTTTAATGCAGCTACTGCTAACAGGAAGATGGAGGAGAAGCCACATTTCTGCGGACTTTGAATTTTTGCACATAGATGTGCCTTAACATGCACAAGACTACTGGAAAATACATTGAAGAGTATATCAAACAGAAAAAGCATAATATGGGACCTTTAAGGTCGGACTGAAACTCAGGTTGCTGGCTTGAAGCTCTTTAGCCGCCATACATGGAGCAACTGCAAAAACTATTAGGTTACTGGTGTTTTTTTTTAGTAGTGAGATGGTCCGTGGTTGCTTAAATGCAAAGAGTTGATGATGTGTATAACTGTAGCATGAGGTGTATATAATAGTCTGGAAGAGGTTAGATGGCATTCTGTCCAGAGGACAGGTGAAGGGCCGAAAGAGACTTTGTCCTCAGTCAGAGGGGAGAGGGAAGTAAGTGAGACAGTATTAATGGGTGCTTGTAGGCTGAGTTGGTCAGGCTCAGATTGCTGAAACAGTTGACATATTACGTTTTTGTCGTTAAGAGTATTTTTATTCGTCAAAGACTGAGATTGTTCGGATTCAAGTGAGAGACTCCAATGCCCAATACTATGTATGCGCTTGAAAAAAAAAAAGAGAAAAGCATTTTATTTATTCCTGGAGAAAGTCTATCTCTACTATAATATGTGCTGATGGTATTTTTAACCTTTTCAAAAATGTGCACAATTGATTCTGATCCTGGGACAAATTAATGAAGAAATGTGCTATTATTTTAACATTTATTGTACAAGCTGCTTCTTGGCAGTCAAACCATCTGCATTCTTGGTTAACAACGGAAATTTAGGTTAAAACAAGCTCTCTTGTAATTCAATGAATACAGGTTTGGTGAAAACAGAACATACTTCTCCTAATGCATAACCTGCACTGTCAAACTGCATACATAGAATTACAAGTTTTTAAAAAAAGTTAAACTCTTTCTATTCTAATATTTGCAGTCACTATGAAGGACTTAAGAAAATACTTAGTGGTCTTTCATATCCTAAAGTACGCCTAATCAATATATCAAATCCATTCATTTATATATCCATATTGGCCATATATCTTTGGATTGGCCAAAGTCAATAACTCAGTATCCCACATTGGTAATAAGGACTAATCAACAGAGAGTTGATCGACGTATGGTTATTGACACTTTGCTGTTAGCTTTGTACTTTTCACCATATTGATTGAAACTTTGATTGAACTTTAATAGAAATGTTCAAAAACAAATCTTTACCTCTGGTTTGGATACTTTTTAACATTTCACAAAATCAACTCAATTGGATATACTCCTTCTCCACTTTTGTTATGCCATATGTGTTTAATTACACTAATACTAAAGTGAAAATATTATTGTCATATTGTGCAGGAACAATTAACACGTCTAATTCAAAGTTTCTACAGACTATGGTACAAACATAACATGGCCTATTTAGATAAATATCAATGTCTCAGCCATGTCAGCTTCCAAACCCGGATGGATCACGGCTAGTATAGCCATGTTTCAAAAGTAATTGAAAGATATTAAAAAAATATTTATACTTATTGAACCTAATGTCAATCAGTCAACAATTATTGAGTCTTTATTATGCAAACCGAAATAGCAAACTTGGTTAGATTATTTGACATGTGAGCCATTTGTATCGGACTACACATATAGCACTCTGGTACCGTCTATTATATTTCAGCATGTTGGTTTGACTGCCAGTGAAATGCATACAAATATCAATGGTCTGCATGAAACCTATTGACTTGGAAAGACAAACCTTTTACCTTGTTACAATGAAACAATGATGGTTCCTTTATGATGAACAGCTTTGGTGAGCCCTTAAGTTTTATATTTAAGGAATACAACTCAAATTTTACCAGTCAAAAACTTAACATTTCTGCAACATGCATGATGTTTAAAAACCCTAAGTGGTAATCTCTGATTCATGTTTTAGTTGAATTGCTTTTGGGTTCACATTCATTTAAAGCCTTCTCTCTAAATCATGCAAACACGCTTACATGCTGGAAAGCACGCAGAGAACTACCACACTAGGTCCTGGCCCAATCCTCAAAAGCAATTTCGTTTCCTGGCCAAGGACATCAACCTCGCCAACCTTGTGATAAGTGGACAATGATGCCTGCTGAGCCACAGCTGCCAATACTAATTAGCACTTAGCATGTTAACATGTTAAACTCTAAGGCTGAATATGACAAACATGAACTCTGCTAAACATCTACATGTTTTCATTGTCTCTATGAGAATGCTAAAATGCTGACATTGCAATTTTCCCTTAAAGCAATGTGCTGAGTACAGTTGAAAGAGCTGCTGGTGTAGCTGTAGGTTCTTATTGTTTATGTTTTAACAATCTGACTGATTCTAGGCTCTCTCCCTTCAGCCATTACCTTCTAGGAGGTGCTACAAATCATCGCCAAGGACAAACAGATGAAAAAAAAAAAAAAAAAAAAAAAAAAAAGAATCCTCTCACTGCAATATGGCTCTGCAGCTTCCTGGCTCCCCTATTAACTTCTCATCAAATGGTTTGTAGCTGTTATGTGATATCTGATGTGATTTTGGCTCAAATGTTTTCTTTGCAATTATGATGATGGGACTCTGCTGTAACACACTTTACCGGAATCAAATTCTAATACCCTTGCTGTGAAGACATTAGACTGGATTAAATTAAATTGAATAGATTCTTTGATCGTATCCTTATCCTTACTTTTTTGCTACTGCCCCAAAAATAGTTTATTAGGAGTTTGGATTGATTTGTTTTCTTTCTTTCTTATTCAAACATTCCTCAAACATCAATAATATTGCCTGTCTGTATGTGTCACCTTTATCTTTCCATTGCATTTGACCTTGTGGTCCTTGTAGACAATAGCTTAAGACCTTGGAGTGAAGATGAAGATTCACTATGGGTGCATGTTTTAAATGGCAGAAGCACAAACAAACCCCTTTATCAGTTAGTACAAGATTTGACTTTGGATTTCAGATTTCTTAGTTTTGTTTGAGAAATTAATTAAAGGCAGTAAAAAAAAAAAAAACCTTTGTGTTTATGTGTATTTACTTCCCCTCCCTCATTTTCCCTTGACCTAACCTCATCTATTCTTGCTGTTATCATTCAGAGCAAAGAGTCAGTATGGAAGGACCTTCCATTTCATGCACTTAACATACTGAAAAATGTTATGCCAGAAGCTTATCTAAAGTTATTTACTTGTTAACAAAAAATGGTGCCGCAATCCATCCATCCATTGTCACAGGTCATTTGTGACAATGTGCCAATGTGTCACCACTCCAGCTTGAAAGGTTACAAGAATAACTCCCCCTTCCTTCATCTTTGGTTTTTCACCCATTCATCCATCCATCCTTGCTACATCCTCTCCTTATGATGACCCATCAATCTAAATGTATTTCTTCTCCCCCTTCCACACCCTCCTCTTTCTGATGCTCCTCAGCTATAGCCACCACCTTAGCCATGTGCCCTATGACTCATCTCCTTAACTGAATTACTCCAACTTTCCATCCATCCGCTCTACCTTCTGCATTTCCTTCAGCACACCATTTGGGTAATATCAGTATCCACCAGTCCTCACATATCCTTCCCTTAACCTGTATCATTTCATCTCCATTTTGCCAAAAGCCTTTCTTTCCTCCAACTGCGCCAAGCAAAATTGCTTCTTTTCTCCTTATTTCTGCTGAGGAATATCTCTTTTTGTCACACTCTTTCTCACTCATTCCTCCCTTTGCACCCAGAAGCTAAGTCTTGTATCTTATTGGAAACAGACAAAAAGACCATTAGCAGATACAAATCAATTGATGGTGTTACACTGTGATGTTGCAGCTGGGGACTCCTCGCATTACTCTAAGTAAAGTGTGGATCAATGCGAGTCAATGGCAGCCACTGAACAGTCCATTTATAACATGCAGCAGCAATTGTTAAGCCTCTGTGACTCACAGCTGATTTCTTCATTCAAAGGAAGGGTGGAATTTTCAAGGAGTAATGAACAATAGCCAACAGCCAGGCTGTTGTTAAAGTCATTGTCATGCAAATCCATGCTCCTCCTTGTTCAGAAGCATTTTCTTTACAGCTTTTCTGGAAAAGGGTTAAATACTTGCTGGTTTTTTTTTTGTTATTTTACTACAACAGGCAAAATAATTTCCACCACAAAGCAAAAATTCTGTAACAATGAAGTTACATCCAAGCTTGACAGAGACTCTCGTTGGTCAGTAGACTCAGGAAGAAGAAATGATCACGCCTTAACTCTTTTAAGAACCAAGCAGATATTTGCAAAAGATTTTCTCTGTCTGTATTTGGATATAAAATCGAAAGTGGGTGTGGTTTTCAAAGCTTTTCGCATCAATTATTATAATGGATAAGAAACAACTTTGTGAAATTACAAAGGAACATATGATTAAAAGAAGTAATGTTCATTCTGGTTTTTTCAATAATATTTAGTCTATCTCTCATTGTTTTTATTTTACGCTTAAGTTTTATGAACTCTTTTAGTCGAAATTCAAAGAAACATATGATGTCTTTACATCTTAAATGGATTCAAATCAAGGTACAATTTATATGATATAATTTACAGTCTTTTTATAGACTGTAAATAATATAATATAGTCTACGAGTCTATAGCCTTTAGGTATAACCAGCTGCCACACCAGGCTTTCATCTGCTATTGCCTGCTTACAGTAGCTTCTCCTATCATTTGCCTCTCTCCTTCTAATTAACTACTTAAGCATACTTAAAAAAACTGCTTAAACACAGCTTTGACTGAGTTTCTTTTAGTGGAGGAAATAAGAACTAAACGTTCTGAGATTACTGTGAGACTGTACTGTTTGTATAGTTTTAGGGTTTTAAAAAAATCCGCCAGCCACAGACTACTGTAGGCTTTAACTGCTGAACTATCAATGAATCCTCCCCTGTCTCTCATGAGACAAAGAGAGGCGAGTAACAACAGACTAATGCCCAACCACCAACATCTGACTGTGTCGTGCCCAAAACCACCACTACCACTACCATCGGACTCCATGTTCTCGACACAATTAGTGTCGTAAAGTATTCATATCCATCTCATTATCAAAGACTCTTTATATATATATATCAGCAAACCTTTGAAGAGATTTGAAGCTCTTTGCGGGAATACAATGATGATAGACTGAACAAGCATGCTTCATTACGATTACACACTCCTCTCAGTCTCTCCTGGACCTATTAAATAAAAGCCCTCTTTGTAGATAAAGCGTGACTTGTAAATAAATGCTATTATGGTTGGATTTAGTGACAGAGTGGCAGCGTGCTGCATCAATATGACTACCGGCAAGAATTAACGTCAGGTTAAATTACAGGCAGCTATAGAACCACAAGGTTGCTAGTAATTTAGCAACCAGCACTGTTGTGCACAAAGTGTTCTGGACAGGTCACAATTTATCGTTGCTTAAAACAATGATATAGTGTGAGACGAGCCTTTCAAAAGATGACACAGGACAGTATACACATATGTGCATGTAGATTTTCTGCTTTGATCATAATATCTCACTCAAAATTAAGGAGAGGAAATGGCATTTCAACATTTTTAAATGAATAACACATGCATTAAATCTTCAACATTGCATACAGAGAATTCATATCTTCCACAAAAAAATATTTTGAAGTCTCTTTTTGCATCAATGTACTTTTTAACATATATATTTTTTTAAACTTAGCTTTCCTCCGCAAAAGTCTTGATTCATCATCGCCTCTTTTTAAATGCATGCTAATGGAGATGGTACAGTATGGAGCCGACAGGCAAATGCTCTCGCCTGACTACCTGCTAAAACCATTAGACATCACCCTTGGGTGCCAGTCAGATAAAGATTAGCCAATCATGCTATGGTCCTGGATCTTCACACACCTTGTCTAAATGCTCTGCCCGGGTTCTGGCAGGACATACTAAACACACAGTTTGACAGCTCTTAGACAGCGCTGTCCCCACTGGCTGGCAGATGGCTAAACAGCCATAATAATATGAGTGTATGAGTAACTATACACACAAATGTGCATCAATGTCCATGCAAGCATGCATTGAAATAGAGATCTAAACATGTACAAATAAAACAAGGAATAGACCTTGGGATGTGTTTATGGGTGTGTGGTCCATCTTTTTTTTTTTACATGTTTGTAACTTATTGTATTGCATGTATGAAGAATATCTCTCTTTATCTCAGTCACATCACTTAGTCAGATCTATGCCAGCATATATCTCCTCTTCCCTGATCATGCCATGGGCCAACAGAAAACATCTGGGAGTTCACACTGTGTGTTCACTGCGAGAGCGCACTGGATTTGCAGCAAGCCTGTTAGTGCGTGTGTGTTAGTGTGCGTTGGCTTCTCAGCAAGCCTGCCAGGCTAAGAGTCCAACATCTGTGAGTTCAGATGTTTTCTAATGATATGCTAATGGTGCTGGAGGGAGACAAGCACAGAGGCTAATGTAGCGGTCATAAACCTCTGCCTCCATCCCTCTGCCCTCCTACTTTCATGAAGATCTTGAATTTGTGCACATATTCTACTCTTTTTTGCCCATTTGAACTAATAGAACATTCAAATATTTTAAACACTACCATCATAAACATCAGCAGGATTCAGTGTTTACAGGGTCTTGCAGTGTCACATACGCTACAAAAATAATATTTCTGTGCTGCTGTCACTGTTGTTCAAGGTATCAAGCACCATTTTTCTGAGCATTGTGCATTGTATTTATGAATCATCACATTTAAATGCAAATGTCTGTGAACTATTTGAATATGTTAGTAAATCCAACCATTTTAGTCAATGAGTCACTTCAGCAGTTCTAGAGAACACACACAAAAGCAGCAGTTTGCCAAGGACATTTACATTAAAGCTGTGACACACAACAATGAAGTGAGACAGTGTAGAAAATCATCCTCATTGTTGTATTCTAAACTTTACGACTATAGGTCTGCACAGATGGCAACAACAACATGAGCAATGTTGCCGCTTCTAGCTTAAAGCAGAGTTCGCTTTTTGGTCGGAAATTTTTGTGATATGTGACTAAAAAGATCCTGTGTTAGAGCAACATTCAATGCAGAATATAAAACACAAATACTGTATATCACTCATAAGTAAAGCTACTATAGAGTTATCTTACTGTATGTAGTAAGAACACCAGGCATTGTTCTACCAAGATTCACAGAAAGCTAGATTGCAATGATTTGTTACTAAAAAAATAAAAATAAATAACACAACTTTGTAGGTAATTCAAAAGACACATCAACATTTAATATGACAATAGTGTTTGTTTCAGAATGCTGTATTACTCATTAATGCATTTACAGATGTTCAAAATGTCAGGATAGTGACACTTTAAAAATGTACAGTTTCACTTTTCAAGGTTTAAAGGAAAGCTTCATTTTCCCAGAGGGGTGTTTTGCTTTATAACCAGCAGTGAATAAAACAATAAAAAAAACTGAAATGCAAATAATTAACAGCCAGCACAGTTTTGGCAGATTCATCATGAGTCAGGTTTTACCCAAAATTTCGGCATCTTGCAGGAAGTTTTTCTTGCCTCTGTAACTTTGCTAAATGTTGCTAAGTGTTGCCATTATGGTGGATACTGTAACACAACAATGAGTAAACCCTTTTACCTGTCTTTTGTAAAGTGTCTCGAGATAACATTTGTTATGAAAGAAAGACTGATTGATGAAATGCTCACATCAAGGGGGGAGAAGTCACATGATGTTGTTGAGGAGACAAGTGCTTATACTCAGAGGTGCTGCTTGTCAACAGGCAAGACAAGCAACTACTTGGGGCCCCAGGCCAGTAAGGGGCCCTCAAGGTCTGACAAAATTTAAACTGCAGCAATAACTCAAAATGTGCACATTTTGCAATGACAGTAGAAAACCTCCCTTACTCCCCTAACCTGCAATTACTCTCATTACCATGCTTAGCATCTCATGTATTACTCCGGTGAAAACCAAAGTTTGTCAGTTCATGAAAGGAAAACATGAGAATTTATTTAAAAAAAAGACAGAGTAAGAGCATTGGAAAACTGGCAGACGGTGGTTGGAGGGCCTCCTGAAATAATAATTTTCTCGCGCCCAAACGCCACTGACTTAAACTGGCTCATAGCTGTTCTTTTTCTTTTTTTGCCATTTGATGCTGTTTATATTCCCTGTTTTACTGTTTTTTTGGAGCTGTTGTGACACCCAAATTTCCCCCATTGGGGGATCAATAAAGATTATCCTTATCCTTACCATACTGGACCTAGATTCCTTACAACGTCTTACATTGGAAAATGTCTAATTTTGTGTAAAAGACAAAAGAAAGACAACTGCTCTGTTTGGTGATAGAAAACAAACTTTGAGAGTGTTATTTCTGCTCTTTTTAGCGTAGCAAGGTGTTGTACCTGTTCCTAATTACTAATTAAATTGTCGTAATGACATTGGTTGTACTTGCTCTGCACAATAATTGTTTTTTTTAAATGTCATGTCTGTAGGTCCTCCCTGCTTGTTTTTGTTGTTGTATTACATTTTGTTGAAATTGCTACCTTTTAGTAACGATTTTAAGAGATCTTCTTTTCACGAGACATATTTTAAAGTCAAACGTTTCCGACCTCTCTTTCCCACAAACACTCAGCCACACATAAACATGCACAAACAATATATGCTTCCATCTCCATGTTCCATCCAATCCCCTGTCTCTCCTCAATAATAACCTGAGGCTTAACCCCAATCATGCCAAACAGCCCTGTGTGTGTGTGGAAGAGAGAGAGGGGGTGGGCGTCTGTATGATGTGAACGTGCCCTAAGAGAATTGGCCTCAGAGAAATTATTGGATTGGATGAGGAAGGTGGGGGTACACATAAAGGCTCTGTCAGCTGACAGTGTCTTATGATCTGTGTCTGATTGTGATTCCTATAAGGATTGAGTGTGTGTGTGCCTGTGTATGTGTTTGTTATTTATGTGTTTGTCCTACATATGACATATCTTCATCACATGGTTGGTTGCTGTTTACTGTGCATTTCTAGGTTTAACTCCTTAGTTGTGTTCAATAAAAAACCTGAAGCCATCATGTCATTTATAGTGTTCTGGTGTTGAAGTGAAAGGAAGAGAAGAGAATGTAAAAACTCATGTTTACATAAAGGTTTACACAAAGGGCATAATTTACTAAGATCTCAATTAAAGAGTACTAAATTGCAGGATGACTGCAAGCGCAAAATGGGTATTAGTGGGAGAGACAAATGAATGATCAGTATTTTCGAGATATAGCAGATACATCTGAATATAACAAAAAAATCACATTTGGCTTATCAGAAAAACATGGAATTAAAACGTTCCTCTCTTTTCTTCCATTCATTTTTTTACTGAATTGCTATACATTGTGCAGGAGGTAAGAGCTGTGGCACGGCGCTCAGGCGCACCAATAGGACCATTGCGCACCAGCGCTGTGTGTGATCGGACAAAAATGCCTTTGCAAAAGGAGCGCACCTGACAGACGTGATTTTTTTTTTTTCTTCAAATCTATAAATACACTCACTGCAAATGTCTTATTCTCTATGGAACTGGCAATGTCTTCAATTAACTCCATTAATCCTATGGATGTACTGTAGATCTGTTCGAACTGAATCCATAGTGACTCTCAATGAACAATTTGTGCTTCTGAATAAAATTATCAAATCTATTGACATACAGTTTTTCTTTTACATTTTAGAGAACTGAGAGAGAAAAGACACAGGCCTGTAATTAGTAAATAGATTTTTATCTCCAGCTTGGTGTAGTGTGATGATTTTGGCAGTTTTCATTTTTCATGGAAATACACCAGTTGTGAAAGATAAATTACAAATATCAGTTAAGGGTTTTACAATTACATCAATGAATACCTCAATTAAAGCCATATAAATGTAATTCCAGTCTGTAGACCTTTTGTTTTTTTTAACTTTTGAAAACAATGTCAAAAATCTCATTTTCATCAGCTGCTTTCAAAAACATTTAGTTTGTGTTGCTGTCTAACAAATTCACAACCTTGCTCTCTCCAAGAAGTCTATCCAAGATGTTACTGGGCAAGAGGCAGGGTATACACTGGGCTGTTTGCCTATCACAGGGCTGACATATAGAGACACACGCAGCCACACTCCCATTCACACCGACAGGCAATCACCAATCGTTTACCTAACATGCATGTCTTTGGACATTAGGAGGTAGCCAGAGTACACGGAGAGAGCACACATGCACTGCATGGGAGATCACACAAACTCCAAACAGAGAGGCTCCTATCCTACAGGGACTCAAACCAGCAACCTGCTCACCTGACGCAACAGCACTAACCATTGCACCACTGTGCTGCCTATTTTATGTGGTCTATATCTTAATATAAATATGTCAAACCACTTCAAACCATGTTACATGATATAATATAAGAGTAAATGCAAGGTTATCAATGTCTAGTATCCACTTAGAAAACCTTTTTTTATCCTTGCTTCAAATCAAGAAACATTCACAGCATTGGAATCTGAAAAGGGAAATGCTGTTGTTCACATACTGCTTGAATGTATCAAAAAGCTTGTGTGGGCAACATGACAAAAATACATTAATATAAGGTGCTTAACTTTGCATATTTTGCTTAATTAAACTTGCATATAAATGTGCACATGAGTAGGTGTGCATGCAATAATTCCAGCCTCCACAACACTTTTGCCCCAGTCCAACTCAAACTTCTGTTAGCTATCATAAAACTTCACATCATGTTTTCTGAAAAGTGGTTGAACATGCATATAATTAAAAAAAAATTCATCTCTTGCTGCATTAGTCATACAACAATTTATCTTGGCAGTTGTTCCATCTTTTCAGGTTCAATGCAACAACATTTTACTGCAGCAGACAGAACCTACCCTCGCCGCCACATACTCAGACAAGTACAATGCCTCACACATATATAGTACATGGCAGTGGCAAGGTTTTGTCACGAGTTTTTGGTAGAAAGCAGGTGCTCATGCATTTTCAAAAGAAGGAAGTGGTCCAGTCTGCATTTCAAGCTCATAAACATGAGTTCATGCATGTGTGGGCATCGAAACATACTATTGTCTAAATGCTGCTGTGTATGTGAGTAAGAATTTGTTTTCCTTAATGAACATTCCTGATTCAAGGCAACACATTATAATAAAAAAAAAAGTTGTTTTTTGTGCAAGAAACACACAGATGTCAAGTTTGTTTTCATTTGTTCTGTAAACAAGTGTGATTCGTGTTTTAAATAACTTAATTGCAATTGCTTATTTGGAATCACTGTACATGGTGCAGTAATGCTCTGTTCAGCTTCGGGTGGGGCTCTCTAATTTCAGCAACATATAGTGGTTATCGCTCAACCAGTTTAATTTGAGATCCCTTTTTCTCTGTTGATTAATATAGCATACACAATCTGTATCTCCCCTATGGCCTAATACATATATTCATACATTCTTAAACTTACTATTTTCGTTTTCCCAACACCAAATGACAATATTTTGAAATTATATGGTTTTTTTTAGATCATGACACCAAATTGAATAAATCTTGGAATAATGAAGAGCTGGTTTGAAAGAAAAGGGAATGCAATTGAATACGTAATGATTGAAATCATTGATATAAAAATAAATAAATCTAAAGGGCTCACTTAAATTAGGATGGCGCAGCAAATGGGTAATGTCGTAGTCGCAGAAGTAAATGGAACGGATATGCGTTTTGCAGAACTTCAAATGGCAAAATCCAACTTTTGAGAAGACAGAGCCTTGTAGAACCTGAAATACCTGTTGTATTTGCAAAGTACAGTAAGCAGTTTGCACAATATACCTATGTGTTTGTGTGGTTAGTGTGTGTTTGTATTTATGAATATGCTGACAGGGGTGAAGCTAACCACAGTTTTCCCTTTCTTCCGATCCTCTGGTTTGATTTGTTAGTGGTTCACAGAAACAGAGCTGTTTCCTTAATTGTCATTAATAATTGAATAGTCATTTGTTTTTCTTGTTAACGGCAGAAAATCATGTCTGCGCTTTACACAAAAGCATCCACATGTATTGTATATGCAAGTTACAAGGAGAGCTTGTGCGAGTGTTTGTACGAAGACTTGCCTGGCCATACTTTATGCATGAAAGTAATCGCACAAATAGAATAATCATGAATTATATAATTTCAGATTTGTATGTGATTTATGACGCTGTGCTGATGTATGAGCGTATCAGCAGATGAGCTTTAGTGAGTTGATTTAATCCGAGACAAATGTGTGCTTTATTAATGAGTTACCATTGTCTTGTCGTAATAAGGTTGTATATCTCTTATATTTTATCACAAGGCCACTATGATGCACTGGCCTTAAGTGATGAGACAGTGATAGTGATAGCCAACACTTGCAAGAGCTGTGCATACACCACCATCTACCATCCCCAGAAGTAAATAGTGAGTGTGAGAACATGATGTGTATTATCTTTATTGAGTTGAGGTGCATAAGAGTGTGCTCTTTTCACAGCAGGGTGTGGTTGCGTGTATGTATGTTTGTGTCTGTGCGTGCATGTGTGTGTCTGTGCGTGCATGTGTGTGTGTGTGTGTGTGTGTGTGTGTGTGTGTGTGTGTGTGTGTGTGTGTGTGTGTGTGTGTGTGTGCGCGCGTGCGTGCGTGAGTGCTGTTCAGGCGTGTGGTAGTGTTCTCAGTACACAGCTGGGTTTGGTTGTGTGTGCGATCATGAGGAAGAATGAAAGAGTAGTTAGCGATACTTCAGGAGCACTTTGTCTCTTTGTGAGGCATTAAAGGAAACTACAACCTTCCTCAAGTTACTATGGTGTGTTTGGCTGTTTTTTTCCTCTTTTATTGTCCTCCTCAAAAGGCTGCTTGGTCAATTTACCATTTGTAAGAGCCTAATGCCTTTTTACCTCCTCGCTCCGAAACCGAAAGTTCCACATAGGAGCTTCAACCAGAAAAATCACTTAACTTTTATATAACTAAAGATTACACAATATTATTGACTAATAGTAATCACCAAGTTGCATGTTTTCTTAAAATGATTAAAGTTTTTAAACATTTTGGAACACCACTGCTTAAACTGAACGTACACCGTTCCTTTTTCTTCCTTTTAATAAATCCAAACTGCCACAGAAATCCTTAGTTCAATGAATTTAAAATCTGTTTGAGGACAGATTTCCGTTGTTTGGCACTTGTCCATAAACTAAGCATGAGGAACAAGCAGCAGAGAAACAGTACCAGATGGATGGAAGGAAAAATGATCTTAGTATAAGCCTGTGATTAAATCACATTAAACATGATGTACAACATAAACATAGGCAACAATAAGCTGTTGGGTTATGCCTTCTATGCCAGAGGTCTTTTGTATTGATTGAGCAAACAATGTTGAAATGTGTTTTAATTCGGCTCTTGCACATAAATGAACACATGAATATGAGTAAAAAAAAACAAACAAAAAAAAAAACAGGATGGATGTATTCAACTTTTTTTTAAGTCAAAGTATTTACTGGCAGAAAGGTTTTCTCAACCTTTAAAGTAAATAAGGATTGTATGGTATCTAGGAACAGGAAAATTACTGATAAATTGAAAAAAAAATACATAATTGAAACTACTTAGGGATGAATGTGTGATCGTTATCATTTTATCACACTGGACAATGCCAATTTTAAGTGTTAATGTGGCTTTGCATGTCTCTTCCTATGGCCGATAGGCAGAAACAAACTTATGATAAAAGTATAACTTCTTAAAATGCCTTTCCTCACTTTTTATTTGAAATATCTTGAATTTTGTTTTTCTATGTAGAAATTGAATTTGAAAGAAAATCAAGACTTTAATGTTTGTACATGTGACAGTGCACTAACAGTATCTATTGAACCATGAGCCCTGCAGCTACTGTCAAATGTGAAGAAATGTAACACTCTTGCCTGCATTTTAGAGGGGAGATGGGTTGAAAATATGAAAATAGCTTTCCAAACTCATCTTGTAACTTGCCAGGAGGTCATATACCCCTTGCCCATCATAACTGTGTTAGATGACTTCTATGAAAGCAATCCAGCAACTAACAGAATCAGTGGCCTTGGAGAAGGTATATGTGATGTGCATGTAGACAGAGTGTAAAATATCGTGGAAAACATTCCAGGAGGGTATACTGTAGGTAGAGGAGACAGAAAAAGTAATCAATGGGGCGCTGGTGGGGCCAGGTATGGAGGCTATAGTTGTTAACGCGGGTGGTGTGGCTCCTTTCCTGCATGTCAATCCCCACTTTCTCTCTCTCTCCCTGATTTTTGTCTCTGTCCGCTGTCATATCTCTGTAATAAAGGCAGAAAAAGCCCAAAACCAAAGAAATAAGGAAAAAAGAAAAATAAATCAAAACAAAAGCTTTCATGTCAGGATCTGGTAGTATTTGGCTAATCGTCTATTGTGTCTGGATGGTTTAAAGTGAAGGCTTGAAGGCTGTGGAGAAAAAACTATAGGACATGAGGCCCTTTGAGCTGCCTGCTGTTACTTGTGTGATATAATTTTGACAGTCATTGTACAACCTTGAGCTATGGGCATTACATGTAAAAGTAATCAAAATCAAAATTTGTTTGAATTGGTGAAAACTCCTCTAAGACCAGAGCGCACAGTGAAATTGGTGCTTGTGCCAAATCATTAAAATGAGTTTTAATAGAATTGCGAACATGAAACATTTCTTGTTGATTCACGCTTCAAATAAAAATTCCTTATTCTGCCGTCATGGCTCCCTGCTCTGTCTTCATGCACAAACACGACTACACACGCACACAGACACACACCAGACCATGCTTAATTAGTTATTTCCGGAGGTAGTGGGGAGCTAAATGCCAACCATCCGTCAGTGGTTTACTGTGTGGAACCCTCTCTCTCTCTTTTTCTCTCTCTCTCTCTCTCTCTCTGAAAACCATCCATTCTCTTCTCTCTTCTCATATTATTCTCTTTTGCTGTACATTCCTCACTCTCCCCCTCTCCTGCTCTTCATTTATTAGCTCTTCCCCCTCCCCCTTTTCATTTTATACAATTTATCCTGCTGTCTCATTCATTTACCTTCTCCTCTCTCACGTCCTCACAGCACCGATTTTTTTACATTATAGTAACTCCACCTCCATCCTTCTGTCTCCAGCTTTCCCTTACACTCCTTCGACATCTCTTGACAGTTCTCTCCTCCTCTCGCTCTCGCTTGCTGTGCTCTGGCTGTGAGCTGTAGGAGGAGTCTCTAACCTTTCATGACCTTTATCGTCAGTGCAATGAGCTTTTCCCATCCCTCTGTTGGTATTTATCCTTATAAATAAATAAAAATTGTTAATATTCTGTCGTAAAAATAAAATAAAACAATATACGTATACAGCTACTCAATCAGGATAGTAATTTGTTGTAATATGATTGTAAGTAGAACTGCAGAGCCAACCTACCTACATTGTCATTTACTGTACTGTATTAATAACAAAATAGTGACATTTAAATACAGAAGTAGTAGGTGACACGATAAAATTACCCGTATTGGAGAATTGGGGCTGACAAGAAAGACAAATGCTCTCTATTATGAAAACAGCAAATGAGACCATAACTTGTGGGTAGAATCTGTATCGCTGGACTACAGAGCCTCAATCCAAAGATGGGGGCAAAAGGTTGTTAACCCCTCACTATGAACATTTTGATTTGTTACCTTTATCGGATTGTAACTACTTAAGCTTTAATAACTCTGTCTCAATCTACCACACATTGCCTACCTCTATATTAGCATGTATCCCTTTGCATTCCTGCATGTGGAAAAGCAGTAGGAATGAAACGAGGGCAACAGACCCTACACAATCCTCCGACACTAAGCCAAAACTTGCTGAACCAAGCAGTGCTTCGGTCAGTCCCACCTCCTGAGGAAAAGAGGGAAGAATTTAAGAATAAGTGTTAAGCCAACCAAGTAGACCTGACTGCTCCATTATTCAATCTTCTTCTGGTGAGTGACCAGTTGCATGAAATCTGAATGGTCCAAATGGGATTGGGCTGCCAAGCTGAATATTAGAAAATTGTTTCCCAACACTGTACAGAGACCTGTCTCTGTCACAACATCCAGGGTTAAGTTTGATGTGACAGATGGATTTTAAGATGAGCGGACACAGTCACAAAATAGCTATAGGTGATCAGTTAATCAGAATTGGTCAACTGAAAAAAAATGTCAAGAAGTGTACTTTGAAAGAAGACCAGCGTGTATATAATTTTAATGGCCATCAAAGAATTATTATTTTCCAGATGTTTACGTGTGCACCATAAGTGTATTCATATGACTAACTCAATGTATTTGTGCTTTGGCATGAAGGAGTCAGCTTTATTTCAACCAGAAATGTCCTTCATTCCTTGACCTATGTGTCAATTTTTGAAGACACATCAAAAAGGTGACAGAAACAGAACCAGCATGCTTTAATCAGTTTGTTGTGTATGTCATGCTGATAGGACTTGCTTCATCTCCCAACAACAGATGGATATGATTGATGGGAGATGATGCAAGTCCTCTTTAATTTCTTGCCATTGCTTTGCTACATGGCTGTGTTGGTAAGGAAATAGAACACTTGCTCCTTGACAGCAACCATTCTCACAGGCGTTTCCACCGTCAGTACTGACGTCATAAGCCATCACAAGACCAATGCTCTGCTGTCGCCACTCACAAATCACAAGACTTGACTCATGCAGATGGAGGTAGCTCTGTTTGCATAATGGCAGAAGACCCCTGTGGTTTTCATTGAACCAATGTCACAATTAATTCTCATGGCTGGCTGTATTTTCTGAAAGCTGTTGGATGCGTTAGTCCTGCCACATCTCATATCTCCTCTGTTGTTAAGGATGAGGCAGGAGCAGTTGAGGCGGCGTTGAGAACGCCCATAACCGCATGACAAGAGTGACTCAACTAATGATGTTGCCACCATAGCCAATCCCATTGCTGGGGGCATTTTCTCAGATGAAAAGAGCATTAGGCCAAATGACAGTGGGCGGTATAGCTACTTGTGTTTTGGGCACTGGGTAAATCAGTTTGGTTCCTTTAGGGTTGCTCTGGTTCTAAAATACTTTTCTGCCCGAGAATCCCAATACGAGGACTTTTTTATGTTTTAAATAAAAAAAGATGATATCTTGGCTGAATGTTCAAAGGGTTTTGCAATGTTGAACTCCAAACTCTACCTGACAGAGGCTTGTACCATTCAACGCTCAGGTGTATCTGTCATCTAATTTATCTCGTCATCCTGTGTTTGGCATGAGGACTGGGTTGAGTTACTTTATCTTAATGTGTCTCCTACAGGGAGCAAGGCAGAGGACACATGGTTGTGTTTAAATCCCCACAGTGGGGGTTTCCGGTGGATATTCAAACTCTCTGGAGTCTTCTTTGAGAAAATGGAGTAGATTCGATTGAAGGTTCTCTCAGTCGAGACAGCTGCTCTCCTGGCTTGATTCGGTCAGGATGAAGGGTTATTAAACCACCTAAAGAGACCATCAAAATTCAGTGGAAGATGACAAAAAATTAACGTAACTGGCTTAATAATATGAAAATATTCCTGCTACCAAACACAGCATGATGGAAATGTTGTCTTTTGAAACCTCTTGAGTACCGTATATGTTCTGGTCTAACACTATTTAACTTCTCTGTTAAATTCAATTGTTTAGAAAAATGGACCTCTGTCTTTCTGTCTACACACAATGTCTTGACAGTGCCTATGTCTTATTGTCCAATAGAAAATTGAACAGGGTAGAAATCTTGTCACACCAAAGTGCGGTCACATGGTTACTGTGATTTATACATCAGCCCTTTTCTGAGGTTCAGTGCAAGATCATGGCCTTGTTCTTCAACCTCACATTAGAAGGAAGAGGTTTAAGTTGCAACACAGTAGTACCTTCCTTGAAGTAGTTTTCTATCTTTTAAGGTACTGTGATATTAAGGAGTGCTGCATTGAACAAGGCAATAATCACTCTGACATCTCTGTATTAATGCATGTCCACAGGTGTGTGATTCAGGCCTGTGTGTGAGCCAGAACTTCCCCCTATGGGATTATTAAGGTATATAAAAATAAACAATAGTTAATATTTATTTATTTTGCTTAATGTCACATCACAATTTAACTTTTGCTTTATGTCTTATTATGTTCAATCCATTTTTTGCTTATTTTAATGGATAATTTCAATCAATTTTGATTTTAATATTAATTATAGAGTTTATTTATTTTAACAAATTATTTTTTAGGCATCTTAATTTTTAACGGTGAGAGCTGGACTGAAACCAATCTCAACAAGGCGAGACAAGCCTGTGAACCTGTGTCCATCTGAAGCGCTTTTGTCCAAAGCAATGTTGATCTTAGAGTAAGTAGTAAGTCTCAGAGAAGTACACTGGATTCATAGGCTGATTCCTTATAGTTATGATTCATTTTTATTAAAAAATGTTTTTTTTACAAATTGGCTCAGAGGTAAGTAGTAATGACTATGGGTGGATTTCACCATCACAGCACCCCTGGGTGGGGTTTCTAGGGCACCTTAAGGGCTGTGCCAGATACAGATGTAGCAAACTGTAAGCTTACATTATCAAGACATTCAAGTGTGAATTGCTGTACAGAATCCATTTAAATTAGGCAAGACCAGCAAGTAAATCTGAGGCGTCAGGAAGGTGAGACTGGAGGTTAGAAACCTGCAAACACTGTAACACTGAAAGGCACACAAAGCAGATGTCATTTCATTTCTGATGCGAGTTATTTATATGGCTTGCATTTTAATTTCGACTTGATATCATATTTTTTTGGGATCTTATTTTTCAGCATATTTTTACATTTAATCTTCTGTGATTGTAATTGGTTTGTTTGAATCATTTTTTTTTTTTTTTTTTTTTAAAGATTTGTTTTTGGCCTTTTGCCTTTATTGATAGAGGACAGTGGATAGAGTCGGAAAGGGGGAGAGAGTGGGGAGAGACATGCGGGAAAGTGGCCACAGGCCGGACGCGAACCCGGGCCGCCCGCGCGAGGAGCGAGGCCTCGCAACATGGTACGCGCGCTGTCGCTGCCGCTGAGCTATCGGCGCCCCCTGTTTGAATCATTTTTAAACGTCTTCCTTTCCCTCTGTCATGATGCTTTGATGTATTGTCGGAAGAACTTTGAATGTCCTTGTTTGTGGAATGGCTTTATAAATAAACTTGCCTTGCCTAATAAATAAATAATATAAACATATAATTAATTAATTGCATGTTATACCATACATTGCAAAAATCAGGGCAAAAGTGATGGATTGAGTATACTGTATGTGTTCAATGATTCATATGGTTGCTCTATGTATGAAGTACTGCATGAGCAGGGGGATCTGCAGGTATTTAGCGTGCAGTATGCATCCATACTTGAAAATGTTGATATGTATATATTGAAGAGAATATGTATAACACTGACAAAATTGTACTTCAAGTTTAAAGTATAACAGGATAACTCTGTTCTGATGATCTCACACCCTCAGACTGATTAAACAGTTTTTATATATGTGAGGCACAATTGTCCTGTTAAATCATTTGTGGTGTTTTTGCAACATGTTTCACAAAAGATAGGAGAAAACTAAGAATGCTCAAGTGAGAATATTTTAGATCGCGCATTTGTAAAAGGTTGGTTTTTGAGTTCATGTAAGCATGTTGGCATGCAGATGAGATGATAAAAGTAAAGTTAACAAAACAGCAACAGTATGTGCTAATTTTACAGAGTGCTGGCCTTCTCCTGCCTGATCAGCATGAGAGAACAAGAGAGGGAGAGAGAAACGGTGCAAGTAGCCAAACTGGCATATGCACAGCAAAGTCTAATGTGATATCATTTAGAGTGGTTTCTTGTGACCTGGAAAGAAACAATACTCATTTTGCACCTTTACAATGAAAATGAGCTGTGGCACACTGCAGTGTGTGCGTGTATGTGATTGTGTGCATGGGTTGTTCACAGCCTTAGAGTAACTAAGCCAACTCAGAGAGGGAGAAACGAGAAGCAGGGGAATGCAGTGAAGGAGATAAATGTTTTTTTATTCAAAGGAGCCAAGCCTGTGGCGCCGTGCTCTTTCTCTTTTTTCCTCTCGTTTAATTAAGAAAGCAATCCCTCCTTCCCCTGAGCTCCCTCACTCTTGGTCTCACTCGTTCTGGCGGAAGCCACATTTAATAAATGATCGTGATGATTATGGGGGGTGACAAGGGGTGGTGTGTGTAGATAAGTAGGCATCGTATGTGTGGGTACATGCATGTGTAAACATCAACACTACGCTAACCCATGTGGAATTTAGATTTTACAAGTGACATAGTGAATTAGTTGTGTTAAAGTAGAGAGGCAAAACATGGACTTTAAAATACATCCTGGTGCTTTATGGGACCAGCAACATTATTTATCATCTATTAATTCATCTTCTGGCACCGCTTGGTGCTACGCTGCAAATACTAGCAGAGCACTAATGTGTAATCTTTTATTATTCTGCAGGAGAAAACTAAAGCAAACTACTGTATGTGGACTGTGTTAAGCATTTTACACCTCAATCGGATTTATTGAAAGTGAAATTGATATTTTCATTACACTGAAAAAAAAAAGGTTTTCTTAATAAGACCGCAAGCTGTTTACATAACAGCAGTCAAGTTCCCTGAAGGAGCTCTGTTTTTAGTTCACTTGAGGTTCACCTTCCTCACCAGCTTCACATTTAACAAAGCATGAACTGTTAGAAGGATTATTTCTACAAAAGCATTCCAATTTCCACTACCGTCCCCTGTCTTGGTTTACAACACTACACAATAAAAGAACAACTCTCAGCCTCATACTCACTTATTTACAGATTTCTTGCAACAACATGACTTCCTTTGCTTATACTGAAAATTAACAAACGTAAAGACGTACCCATTCATGATTAAAAGAAAGAAAATAAACATGACTTCCAACAGTCACAAATGTCTCTGTCCCATCCAGACCTGTTATAAATCACTATCAAAATATTGTTTTTAGATGAAAACACCATGAAAAGTCACTTTGTGATTTATAGAAAAAAGGGTATTTGGTTTGAAGGTCCGTTCAGATCTTTGAAGACATGCAAGAGTAAGTAAATAGGTTTTTGCTAAAGTCTGCAGACAGTTATAGTTAAAAATATATAAAATAATGCAAAACGCATCTTTACCTTTCTGGTGTTATGCAGTTCACACAAATTTTATATTATCACTTTCATACTTAACAATTAGTAATTCTCAACTAAATTCATGGTCCAAATCTAGTTCATGTTTATTTTGTATTGATGTATTTAATGATATTGAGCTACTGTTTTTCAGTACAGCCATGTTCAAGAGGCCATTCAGGATATATAATCCCTCCATCAATCCTCCCAGTTGGGTATGCCCAGAAAACCTCCAACAGGAGGCCTCAAGGAAGCAATCAGTCCTAATCAGATACTCAAAACTCCCAAGCTGGCTCCTTTTGATGCAAAGTAGAAGCAGCTCTACTCAGAGCTCCGCCCAAATGTCCGAGCTCCTCACTCTATCTCAAAGACTCAGCCCAGCCAACCTCCGGAGGAGGTAGCTTGTCTCCCCAGTGTCATTCTTTTGGTTACTACCCAAAGCTCATGACCTTAGGCGAAGGTATGAAAGGAGATCAACCGGTAAATCAAAGGCTTTGCCTTCAGGCTCAGCATCTTCTTCACCAAGATGGTCAGGTATAACGCCTGCATTACTGCACCAATCTGCCCTTCCATTTCATGGTCCACCCTCACCCATGAACAAGACTCCAAGATACTTAAAACCCTTCACTCAGAGCCAAGACTCACTTTATACCCGGAGGGAGGGAGCAATCGAATATTTCACAGCAGCCTAGGAATTCCACAGGAGAAATTGGAAAATGTTACTGGGTAAAGGGAAGTCTGGGTTGACTTTCTTAGCCTGCTGTCACCCCAAACCGACCTCAGATAAGCAGAAGTATATGGACGGATGGAATTCAAAACATTGCTTTATTAGCATACCAACACAAAACATAACTTAATGCTGAGAGAGGCAGAGAAAGAGAGAGAGAGAGAGAGGTAGAACAAGAGGCCAGAAGCGAGTTAGAATTAGTGTTCAAGTTTTCCCTGGGTGTTTTGTTCTAACATTAGCATCCATGGTTGAAATAGACTCTATGGTTACTGTGGCAAAGCATTACCACAGTAAGAATGCATTTGGGGAATGGGCAGAGAAAGGCTACCATACATATGATCCATGCTGACATTTGTTGGGGGAGGAGTAGGTAGTGCTCCATGATGGGGGAGTAGATGCAACGAAATAAAAGAAGAAGCCAAGAATGAGAATGAAAATGGTTGGAATAAATACAAAAAAGAAGAAACTGATCCATAGACAGGAAGGAATAGAGAAGCACACATTTAAAGTAAGTGCAGCCGAAGAAATCTGAATTGGTCAGCGCGGATAAAGTATGAGATATGAGAATGGGAATGAGGAAAGATAAGATGAATGGAAAGGAGTGCCTTAATAGGGTCAGCAAAGGATTGAGAATAAAGAAGGAGAACAGAAGGGAACATAGACAACCAAACATAGTCGAAGACGGACAAAGCATTCTAGAGAGGAAAGGAGACCAGGGAGTTGGCAAGGAGATAGTCACAGTCACGAGGAATATAAAAAGGACAAGGTAAAAGGAGGAGGAAAAAAAATAGTCAATTACTAAAAGCATGAAACGCTTCAAGAAGAGCCAACATCACAAAACACTAATATTGGTGGATATTGAAACCTCCTAAATTAGGTTCTGGTGGTTCTGCTTTTAAAGTGAATGCTATAATTTCAAAAACATTTTGATGGACAGGAATAACACAATGAAATGTGGAAATAAATGATATGGGAAAAAGTGACAGAGCAAGTGAAATCTCCCTGTCGGTCTCGTTCTCACAAAGGTTCTTTGTAGAAACATATTTTATTCAGTCACTGTTGAACTTTGTCTCCAACATCTTGCTCAAGAGGTCCGTGTTTCTTCCATTGTGAGAAGATTTTCTTATATTGTTTTTTTTTTTTTTTCCTGATCTTGAACCTTTTTTGCCCCATCCATCACCTTTGTTCTCCCTTTGCTCCCCATTTACCCACATGCGCATCAAAACCAATGACTTTAATTCATAGAGTCATGCCATTGCTGTGAAATTTATCAATCTACCTCAAATATGGAGTACAATACTTACATTCAGTAAATGGAGCAGGATAGATGTGCTATTGTGCTGTAGATGGGATACTAAGTACAGTCATGTAAACACACTTGCAAACGTGCTGAAACACATCAACAAATAAACAGATTTAAAACTATTATCTTCTGTTTTGGGTCAAATGTCTTATCTGTGTATTTCTCCTTCTCTGACTATATGTCTTTTCTCACATAAACAAAACAACTGCACTTGTGTTTAGCTATGGTAAACAGAGTGCAGTGACAGTTTGTTGAATGGGGTCACTGTTTTCTAGGGAAAATAATGTAAAGGAGAATTAAGTGACACTTGTGTCTTTTCACAAGATAGCCTAATCGACTTATTGTGAACAATTTGTAATCCAGACCTATAGCCTCCCAACAGACCCCATCAGATGATTATTGTACACATAAGGCCTGATTTACTAAAGGTTTGTTTCTTAAAACGTGCAAACTTGATACCACCCACAAAAAATGTGCTATCTGATCTACAAACAGCGTGCAGTTAGGATTGTGTCTTTCAAAACAACACTTAATGTCCATCTAGTACATTTGCCTTAATGAATGTGTAATATAGTAGTATAGAGAGGGGGAGGGGGGACAGCGGGTGTGTATTGTAACGATGTTTTGTACTGTAACCAATGTCTTGTGTCTTGTGTCTTGTGTCCTGCCTGTCTGTATACTGCTACTGGATGCCCTGAATTTCCCTCGGGATCAATAAAGTATCTATCTATCTATCTATCTATCTATCTATCTATCTATCTATCTATCTATCTATCTATCTATCTATCTATCTATCTATCTATCTATCTATCTATATGGGGCGTTTCTGCCCCAGTGTGCAAATACTGTGAGGAAAAAAATGCAAAGAAGTTAATTAAGTACACTCATTGCAATTTAGTACTCTTTAATTGGGATCTTAGTAAATCAGGCCCATAGAGGCAATTAGTAAAGAAAAAGTACAACTGAAACTGTATTTAATAAAATAGACAATTGTCTGCAATTAATCTTGAGATGTGCATTTTTGATCAACGAATCCAAATGTTTGAATGACTCACGATAAATTATTCACATTTATGTTCCAGTGTGCGCACAGATGTTCTCTCCTGTATGAGCCTGCTCTGTTGAGTCTTAGACTTGTTTGATTACATATAAAACAAGTGGAATGAAATGAGAGATTTTCTCATCTCAAAGAAAGAGTCTTAAAGGAACCATCTCCATGGAGAAGATCACCGCTGCAGACACTTGGCAACTAATCAATGACTAGCATTAGAGCCAAGAGTGACAGAAAAAAAGCACAATATACTGCTTGTGAAAGAGAATTCCACTGGTATTATTTTCTTTGCTAAACATGAGAAGAGAGAGAGGGGCTATGGGTTAAGGCCTTGATGACTAGAGCAACTGTTGTGCTTGTAAGAAGCCCTCATTCTGATGTGGACAGTAAATTAATCCAATTAACTCAAATCAGTGTTTTAAAAGTCTTGGCAAGACTTGGCTGCTATTGCAGATGCCAATAATAAACAAGGAAATTCAAAGGAAAAAATAGTGTAAGACAAAGCAGCTCAATTTGTATTTTAGCTAACTAATCACCTGAAAAAACTGACATACATAACTAATTCCATCAAATTATTTAAACCTCTGTCCGTCGCTCTCTCCGTCCCTGCCTCTCACCCTGAGTCTGGTACAATGGCGCCCTGTGGGCTTCCTGCACTGACAGGAAGGGAGCCGCTTTTCACAGTCAGCCAAGATACACAGCTGAGCGGAAGATGAGCCCCCTTTCTGAGCTTGTCTCCGTCCGGCGCACCCCCACCCTTTCCCCATCGTTTTTGTGGATCACACTTCACTCCTATTTTTCCCATCTTCAACTTGACCATCCACACATCTGTCTGCCCACGCTTTCTCTCTTTCATAGTGAATTCATTCGCATTCACTATTCAGCCATTGCTAAATTACATATTTCTCTGGTTGCTGGTGTTTTTTTTTTCTTATTTCAACATCAAATCTAATTTCCTATACCAGTCCCACTCACTGGTTTGGTTCTCAAATGAATCGTCCCTGCAGTAGTTTCTTGGCACCCTTTTTTGTACTATCAATGCATTTCCCATGCTATATTTAAGCTGCTTTTCATCCATTTATCATAGATCTCTATTCTGAATATCCCTTAGTCTGAGCTATTCTCTTAGTTCTCAGCCTGTATGCCATCTCAAGAGAAAATGGCTGTACACATGGACACAGCAGCACATCCTAGTTCCACAATATGTGATAAGGCAAGGAATGTTAAGTTATAAAGCACATTTCAGCAACATGGCAATTCTAAGTGCTTAATCAAATACATCAAAAGCATCATGAAAAGGGGGGAAAAAGGAGACAAAAGAAGACATTTACAAATCATTCCAACAAATCATTTACTATCACAAAGAAGATTGAATATCAAAATGTGTAAAGAAAAAAAAGAAATGACATTAATCAAAAACATGAAATTAAAATACAGAATATATAAATAACCTCCAATCAGGAATGTAATCATGTTACATGCTCTGGGAAGCTTTTAGTGTTATAGTTCTCCAGAGTCCCAGACTTTAAAGTCTTTTCTTCCCGAAGGACACTGATTCCCCTGCTGCCTTTGCACTTGTTTGGCTGAAAGGATAGAGCTATAGCTTTTTGGGATAAGGGTAAAAAAAAAGACATTAAATCACACAAAAATAACCCTGAAACACTTACTTTTTCAACACTTAAATTGTTCCAGATCGCTGACAAAGACTTGATTTCAAAACACATCATACATCGTTTGAAAGTGCCTGAAAGTGTGCTTTTGATTTTTGCCTATGTTATAAGTAATTGTAAGACCAGAGAGATATTTTTTTAAAGCAGGATGTCAAAAGCACATAACACAAAGTGATTTGGGGTGTATCCAACTACAAATTGCTAAATGGTCCTAAATCTAGGAGCTAAGTGAAGTAACATAGGTGTGATAAGGGAGTATGATGATCAAACCCATCAGAGTGTCAGCTGTTATTCAACCAGGTGGACCTGCAGGCTGGCACATCACATGACTGATTATAGTCTTATTCTTAGAAAGATTCAACTCTGTCTAGCTTATTCAACTTCTCTTGTTTCTTTGTGCTCCAAAACACAGAGGGGTAGGCTGTAAATATTAATTTACTAATTTTTTCTGTTGGATTACTTGGCTAAATTCCTCTATTGCCTGCATAAAGAACACTGGACAGTCCTTATTATTATTATATGTGGGCTAGATTGTTGGTGGCATTCATAGCATGTAAATTGGAGCATGAATCATGCATAGGGGATAGCTTGGTGTTGGATGACATCTCTTAGCTCGCTGTCTAAATAAACATAAAACAAACTATTCTAAAACATTATCAAATGCACTGATATTAAACTGTGGAGCACAGTCTTTAGCACAACAGCGTAGTCAGTGGGAAACTTGTGTTCAATCAATGCTCATGTACATGTGGAAAGAGCAGAGACGATGGACTGGCTGATGAAATGCATAATCTCAAAACTCTTCCTCACATATTGTTTCAGTGTGTCAACTTTGCAAATGCATCGGTTTTAAGGCAGATCAGGGTGTAGTCAGCTGGAGCTACTTCAGCCCTAAAACTATCTGTTAAAATATCTGCCATCTTTAAAATGGTAACCATCTAGGAGAGTATACCGTGCAGAATTTGTGACTGGCTATAACAGTAAGTGCACATTATATCGTCCCACCGATAGACACCACCATCTGCATCAGAAGCAAAGATTTCCACTTGGATACACGTGAAGCCTCCCTACCTTACTCCATGCACAGCAACTCTCAAGGCCACCAGGTACTCTACTGTCCACAGCCAATGTCAGACAAACCTTAGCTGGATTTACCAAGTGCAAGGTTTCTAGACCTAACATCCCTAGAGCTGTGCTCAGAGAGTATGCAGACAAGTTGGCAGATGTACTCACAGACATTTTTATAAGACAAGAGTAAATCATTTTGATCTTAAAACCACCATTTTCATCTGAGTGACAAAGGGACCAGAGCATCCAGCAACTAAAGTATTATCCTCCATACAGTGATCCTAATGAAGTGCCTGAGAAGGTGGTCATTGGTCACTTCCAATTTTGTACCTTACTGACTTAAAGGAAGGCTTGGTCATTTTCAAAAACTAGCGTGATTGTAAAAGTAGAATTCACTCAGTGATCCTTCTGCACCCACCCCTTCCCCTCTGTGCTCCCTTTAAAGTCCCCCCCCCCCACACTTACATGCACAAGCGCCATAATGAGCAGGTAGACAGGGATGAATGATTTGTTCATAAAAATGGAACAGAGTGCAGACATTGGTCGAAGTATTTACAGGCTTACAACTGCTACATCTGACAGGTTTTCTTCCTCCCTTTTTCAGAGTACATGAATTATTAATTCCTGTTAGGACCTAAAGACAGTATCAAGCAAAATCTTAAAAAGTGTTTTTGGACAAAATTACCTACCCTGTTTAAACTTCCCTTCTGTTTGCATGTCGAGCTCCATTTCTAGAGCGATGCTATTTCCTTTGGCTTTTCACAAGCCCATTCACACCTGGATACCTAGAACAACTTTGTAGGTATGAGAATGCTGTTAACTGGTTTAGCTAGTTATGATTAAGTCCAGGTGCAGTAATTGGCTAAATTGCCCCTGAACATCTTAATTTGTACCTCAATTCTGACTTTCTTGAAAAGGGACCCCAGGCAGTTTGTATTATGATTATCTACACGTGTCACACTCATAATGTTGTGCCAGGTGCATGTGCTAAGACATTGCTGTTCACTTAAATTAAATGCTCACTGTTTTACCAAATATGGCTGTAATCATATGATGCATTGTGCAGACAGGAAGGCTAGTTCTACTCAGTACTCTAATCTTATCATTGAATCCATTGTGAGACAAGTCAGAAGCACCATGTGTTGCTGATGATCTTCCTGGTTACTTAACTGCACAGCATTGCTACTGCTCTCACAAGTCTGGTATGGGAACAAGACCACGGCCCACAAATCCCTAGTGGATACAGACGTAAGCAATCAATTATTGGGCTCTTGCTCCCGAAGACCCATGTTATTTTCTGCATTCTGAAAGAACACAGCCTCAAAGGCCATAAAAGAGCCCGCCCACCTTTTCCACAGACTAGTAACCTTGCTGACATCTGTAAAAGAATCAAGGGCTTTCTTGGAAGACATCAAGAGCCAGATACAGCTCCCTTATTTTCCTCATGTCAGATAATTTCCAAATAATAAGCATGGTCATTGCCAAATAGGCTATGATTTACAACTGTAAAGGCTCACTACAAAATAAGTTTCAAATTAATACCATTAAGTCCGTCCCCAATCTTTTGCAGGCATGCTAGTTCTTAAAAAGGGGACTCCTGCTAAACTGTACGTTCATGTCATTCTCTGGGTATGTGGCTATGTAATAAATTGAAGACAGGTCCAACATTTCATTTCATCTCTATTCATATTGGAGGCAAGTGTCAAACAGGGAGTGTTCCACAGAACAGTTAATGCCATAACTCCTCCTTGCTCTCTTGCTGAGTATTAGGGAGGAAAATACATCTGGTACTGGTTTATTTTTGTAGCTCTCAAACTGAGTGATTCTCCATTACTTTCCATGAAGTTACTTCAAGACTGTTTTACAAGTAATCTGAGTCCTCCTTCACATTGTGAGATGTTGAACAGACAGCAAGGCAAAGAAAGGTTGTTTATTGCTGATTGTGTTTACAAATGAAAAAGCTGCCCATCTACAGTAAACAAAACCACAATGAATTATCTACCTGTAGCTAAATGGAAAAGTCATCCAGTAAAACACCAGTCCCTTGAAAGCTTATGGGGTTAGACATCTCTTGCTGTGAACTAAACAACATTTTCATATTCTATTGTAGATCTACTATACTTACTGCTGCAAAACTGTTTGTAAATGCATTTGCATTTACCTCCACAAATGCGTACACATGTATATTGAAAGAGCTGAAAAAAACACACTAATTGTTCATTTACAAGTGACTTTTGTTACACTTCTGCCGAGCAAGATCCTAAAATGTGTATGCTGACAAATGTGTGACCTATTTGGCCATTAGTAGATCTATGTACTCATAAAATAGATCTTGTTGCACATTTGTAATCCATTTACACATTTAAAAACTGTTTTGCAACAGTAATCTCTCCATGGCTATAATGTTAAAGATAAATGGTGCTAATAGGAAGATTTAATATGAACAAATGAACAATTTTCAAGCTAACTCACCCACACATACTATAGTGTAGATATAACCACTGCATTCATAGAATCTGTAGCCCTCTTAGGCACCTTCAGTGGCGTCTTGTTTTTCCTTAATTCATCCATAAACCACATGCAGCTGTCTTACAACATACCCATAGAGGTACCTATTAGACGCCAATTATGCATGTTTATTGAAAATACAGACAAAAAAACAAACTTATAAACGTACAGAACAGTATGTGTCAATCTTGACCACTGAGAGGAGGGGTTATTGTGTATGTCTGCTAACCACTGGGTCACCTTACCATGTAGCCTTCAAGCAACAGAAATGCACAATAAATTACTACAGCCTGCAATACATGGTTTGGAGTGACAGATGTTACTTGGAGACATGGACATAAAAAAGAACCAATTTGGAAAAGAATAAAAAAAAAAAACATCCGCAGGGGTTTTGAGACATGGTCCCTATTAGGAGCAAGTATGAATGGGAGGAGCAGAAATTTCAGTGATTGAGTGGACACGTGTGTGGGATGACAGGGGGGCAATGGAAGTGAGAGATGGGGATAAAGGAGAAAGGAGATATTAGAAGAGATAAAATGAGTCAGCCCACAGATAGAGAGGAGAAGAAAGAGAGAATATCTGTTTGAGGACCGATTGCTAGGAAAGACAGGATAATGGGGAGTGATCCCAGATTTAGGAAGTGACAGGATAGATGGAAGGAGATTGAGCTGAGATGGAGAGATACAAGGAGTGGGGTTAAAAAAAAAAAGCAAGCCATGTGAGAGAGAAAAGGAAGAGGGGATAAACAGTTTATTTCTTTTTTACTTAGTTAGTCTCTTGAGGTTTTTACCTGTGTTACCAGTGTATGCATACTAACACACTGGTGTGTGTCTGTGTGTGTGTGTGAGTGAGTGAGTGAGTGAGTGAGTGAGTGAGTGAGTGAGTGAGAGAGAGAGAGAGAGAGAGAGAGAGAGAGAGAGAGAGCTGTTTAAAAGTTGTTACCCTGAAAAAACTAACAAAAAAAATCAAGAGCTTACAGCCATGTGTGCATACTGCAGTACAAAACCTACTTATCAATAACCATGATTTTTACACTGATTCTGGCTTTTAGCATATTCACAAAAACTAACAACAAAAACAATCAAAACCTTATTATGTACAGTTCTTGAGGTATACTGAAATTACAATCACAATGTCTCAACAAACCTGTTCACCTGTTCAGGTGTTCTTGTACCATCTATTAGATTTAAAGCGTCATTGCAAAAAAAAAAGAAGAAAAAGAAAACAGGGATAAAAAGGAATAGCATGGGAAAATATAGTTTTGATGCAACATTTTGCAAACTATAACCAGTTTTGCTGCCGTTTTTAGGGTTTCTGGGTCAAACTTTCTACAGTAACACTGACCAACTGTGTTGATTAAATTAAGACTCAGGTTGAAGGTTATTTTTTAATTCATTTAAAGAACGGTGGGAGCTTGGGGTGAAGACATGAACTAAACAATTACATTTTTTTAGCTACTTATTCAGCTGTAAGTTTTCATATGCAAATAACTGTATGCATGCTCATTGTGTGTTGTGATATGCATTTTGCAGCTTTTGATAGTCTGCTTCAGGAACATTTTTGGGAAGCATTGCAAAATATTTCATACTATTGACTGAATAACATCACCATTTGAAGTCCTAATCCATCAAAGAAAACGGAGAGGTTTTCATTTCGTCTAAAGCTTCCTGTTCCTCTCAGGCAGTAACCTTGATAACTGCCAGTCAGCTCCTGAAAATGCAGCATTACTATCAAAGCAAAGGAATGTTTTTCTTCTTCTTCTTTTTTTCCAGGGGCAGATACGCTGGCTTTCAAACCTCAAGTGTATTCAAGTTGATATGAATTATGGGGTGTTTTCCCTAAAAAAATGTTGTTAATTTTAGTCACACAGATTTATTGGATTTGATTTAACTACAGCAGTATCAAAGCAAACCAGAATATTTAGTCTTTGTAGCCCCACAGGTGTTTGTAGCCCCACTTGTACTTCAAAGCATTATCAGTTTGATGTTAAACATCATTTACAGGGTCAAGTCATGATAAGTAAAAAAGAGATGGGTACCATTGACAATCGAGTTCTCAGATATGAATAGACTGCCAGTTTTCATTAAACGTGTTAGAAATTAAAGTCAAGGATTAAATCAGTGAAAATAAGTAAAGTATGGTTAATTGCCAACTGTTAATTGCTATAGCTCAGAACACAGAACATTAAATGACACAGTTCCTGTCCAAGCCTCTTGCATGTCTGGAGATTTTAATAAGGTTAGGATTTTAGCTTATTGCCTTATGCGGAAATGTTCAACACTTCTCTCTAGATTTGGAAAGGCAGTGATGCTTCTCATCGTTTCTTATGTGGAAATGCTTCAGCAAAAAACATGACTTCAGTTCAGGGATCCAATGCAAGAGGAGAAGTATTTGACCTGGCTTTATTTGGAACAAAGACCGAAATCTGCCATTTAAATTGTAACCTGCTGGCAGAGAGGGGTAGCTGAAGATGAGAGCTTTTTTTTTTTTTCTTCTTTTTTTTGTCAAAGGCTTTGTGAGATTTTGAAGCTTACTAGATAGATAGATAGATAGATAGATAGATACTTTATTGATCCCGAGGGAAATTCAAGGCATCCAGTAGCAGTATACAGACAGGCAGGACACAAGACATTAGTTACAATACACACCTGCTGTCCCCCCTCCCCTCTGTATACAATAATCCCCCAAACAAGATTTAGCAGCCCCTATGTGACTAAGAGTAAACATAATTATATGTTAAACCT
Organism: Symphodus melops; assembly: GCF_947650265.1. Taxonomy (NCBI): domain Eukaryota; kingdom Metazoa; phylum Chordata; class Actinopteri; order Labriformes; family Labridae; genus Symphodus; species Symphodus melops. Next base: position 13,487,186 of record NC_136700.1, read on the forward strand.
GTGCAGTTAGCATTAGCAGTTAGACTTAAAACTTATATAGCATAATGTACATAACCTGTGAGGAGAGAAAAACATGTGTTGGTTAAAAGAGACCTGTAAACAGTTAAATGTGGTGTCAGTTACTGTCATCTACGTTGTTGGGTCATTTGGTTTTCTTACTCATTTTGCTGATTTGAGTGCTAGTTGGGCTGATTGTTTTACTGTTTATCTCGATCTGTGGAAGGGATTTGATTTTCAAACTTCATTTTGCGAAGCATATGAGGTCTCAGAAGAGACAGTTGCATTCAAAGTTCAACTAGAGGTTGTTAACTTACTTTAAGAGCGTTTATGGCTTTGTAGAACGACTTTAAAAATGTCCACTAATAGTAATGTCAATAAGTAATAGCACTGTTCAAAGTAAGTCATTTATTACTGTTAAGGATGATTGTTTAAATTAAATTGATATGAAATACGGTAGCATTTTGATCATTGATTATTTTAAAATTATTAACAAAATTGTCTTTTATGTTGACCCCATCTTTCAGTTCATATATTAAGGCAAGATAGTCTTCATGTCAATCACTTACTGACAATAACCAATTTTCAATGAGAGACCTAAAGCACATGTCCATTTTATTGATTTCAGTAAATTATTCAATGTGCTTTGCAATTGCAATATGCATTACCATAAAATAATTGCAAAGCACCTACTTGCTGGTACTTCACTTAACTGATTTTCTCTGTTACGATTCTGTGCCGTTTTTGATTTCAGTATTGCTTCTCCAACGCCCGAATTTCCCCATGGGGAGTAATATCTTATGTTATCTAAATATGACACTCAATAGAGAAAAAAGGTGAGTTCACTGGTCTGGCTGCTTCTGGTCCAACAGAATTTGAAGGCTCTCACAGAGCCCACAAGCCTCAACGTCATCTTTTGTTATTGTTTTGATTGAGAGCCCCCTAGCGTCGGATTTTACATGCTGTGCATTTAAAGAATATCAGAAATATTGAAGTTGTCAAATGAATTGTGTAGTAATGTAATCTTTTAAATCTGGATTACTTTTAACCACCACCTGTCTCTTTATCTATTTTTTCCCAACATATAATACTATTCCCACAGAAGTTAGGACCCTTGTTGGCAGCTGAAGTTCATGGAGACCAGATAGAAAAAAGAAACACCTTTTGTGAGTCTGTTTGTGTTCTGTATGTTCTGGTTTTTCTGACCTCAGAAACATTTCACACAGCAGTAGTGGGTCTTATTTGCAATCAAAGCGCACCCTCTCAGCTGCACACATTGTACATGCTCAGTCTGGTTAACCATGTGGATGGCTCTCCCCGATCTCAATGAAAACTAGCAGTGAAATTACACATTGTGGGTGGGTAGATAATTGCCCGAACCAGAAAGCTTACTGTGTCTGCAGAAACAAACACTTATTACACGATATCAGCTTTTTTTTTAACTTCAAAAATCCAATTACAATTGTCATGTTATGAAGTATGAACCAACTAAATAATGTGGGAATGTCCCACACACGTACTGTACATGCCTGTGATTGATACATATTACTCTGATGTAGGCATAGATTTAATCTACCAATAAAGTGTTGTTACAACTGCTCAGACATTTTCCTCCACTTTAAAACAAGACATACATGTAGCTACAACAGTACATACTTAAAACACAACACATCTAGATTATTGAGAGCACTCAGATATGTACACCGACTACTGACAAGATTCAGAGCATTGCTCTATTGATATATAGATCCAGATTTTTCAATTAAGGCATCTAATATGAATCCATAACATGCAACTACTATAGAAAAAAAAAACATTTTTAAATCAAAACAAATCAAAATTGTGTGGCAAATAATTATTTTTGTCAGTGTGTGCATCATAATGTTCAGTGAGCAGGTCGGTATTGTGGGATTATTTCAGAGCTGTTTAACAGACCATACTTGACTCTGATTGGTCAATGGCATTCTAAGGACTCAAACAAATGCAAGTAGTTTTTAAAATAATTAAATTCTTTAATCAAATCATCGAAAACCATAACAAAAAGTCATGTAAGTGGGATAATGTAACATGTCGTGGTGGTTATGGCAGAATAAAATGTCATTAAATGTAAGCAGGACCCTTACAGTGCTAAAAGCTTAGGGGGGCGGTGTGGGTGAGGTGGTCGGAAATGTTCATAGCAGCCTCAGCCATCAGTGTGAATGTTTGTTGTGTCTTCTAGAGCAGATGCTATCACCCTCATGTCACCAAAGCCTTTGTCTAATTGCTGCTCTGTTCCTCTCGTCTGAAATAGTTGCTTGAGTTCTGTTTTTGTTTTGTATTCAATGAGGGAGAACATTCACAATAGTCAAGACATGCAGTGAGTGTTTGAAGGCTCCAGACACTGAAAACAAACCAAACAGCTTGTGTATGCCAGTAAGCGTTGGCTGTCAGAATTCCACTGGAAGGCCCCTCTCAGATGAAAAATTCATTAATTTGTTTCCGACAACGAAGACATTACGTAACGTGTCCTAACATCCTCTCGTGAGGAAAAGGAGACCTTCTGTCATTTCTGTGGAACAAATGTGTTGCTGTAATTTCTCACTTTGCCAAAAACCCTGCATTTGCAGACTGAGGAGGACATAACAGAGCATTTCTATAGCAAATCCTCCTTTATACGTCTCTGTGTTACCATAGTTAGCCTCTGTGTTTCAGTGTGAGCTGTTTTTTCCCTGCCTCTCGTGGTGCTGGCTCCCTTCCCCACAGGTGGTCCGGTCATGTTATTCATTATAAATGAGTGCAGGTTTACTTCCCCCTTAACCTGCGTGACTTCCACTCTATTTATATCTGAACTGTCATTTCACAATCACACAACAGCACACACACACACTCTCACACACACACACACACTCTCTCACACACACACACACACACACACACACACACACTCGCTCACCCTACTCCACATCAATAGTTCTGAATTGGTGTTGGCTGCTAGTCAGGATCAATTGCCACACTCAGTAGACATTGCTCAACAGAGACTTCTGTTTAGCAGGTTTTTTAATGCTGTTCCTGTGTTTCTATGCTGTTACAATAGAATCAACCAATCACATGTATTCATGACGACATTTAACTGCTATAAACAATGACATGCTCTATAGTAGTTATTCAATATATATACAAACTATGACCTATGGGTTAGCAAGTCTCCATGAAGAACAAACATGTTGGCTTTTTTCAGGATTTCGACATTAAATGAAAGCCTTCCTTTATCACTGATAAGTATTTTATGCTGAGAGTTTCTTGTTTCTCCCACTGTTTGTATCTAAAAGAAATACTTCCGTCTTTCTCAGACTTGTGAGTCCTATAAAATGGCGCTGAGAGAGTCTGGGGGAAGAAAAGAGACACTAAGAATCTCTTGAAAATACCACAAATGGTTATCATAAACCCTTGAATAAAAACCTCACTTGCCTCTTTTCAATTATTATGGTTTATTTGTGAGCACAAAACAGCTGCCCTTTCCTCGCCTGTCTCCTTTAGGTATTGGGTAGATTTTAGAAAGTAAAAGCAGCAGAAAATATGTATATTTACGATTGAGTAAAAGGCTTTGCATTTGCTATTCCTGTGCTCCTCACATGTTGTGTCTTTTAGTCATATAAGACACATAAAACCAGACAAACCAGCAAATACCCAAATAGCTGATAAAAAACACACCAACTCATTAATCGCAGTAATTATTGTTATATCAAACTATTCCGCTCTCTCTTCTATTGGGATGCATGCTCTCTATCTGTGCAACAAAACAAGATTAAAGTAAAAAAGAAAAAAAGAATTGAAGAGTTAAAAAGGTCAAACTGAATCTGTCTAATTATTGGCTTACTGGACTTAACCATTTTACACAAGAAAATAATTTCATTTAATTGAACTTAAATCAACTGTTTGATTGGCCTGTATGTATTATAACATGCACAATATCAATATATAAAAGACACCAAATGATCAAGTCTTCAACATAAATGATAATAGCAATATGATTACAATAGATTCATCAAATCATCAAATTACATGTAGCCTATAAACACTGTTATTGTTATACTGTTCTGTTATTTTCAAATTTACAGCTTGAAGTTTGGGAATGATACAGGCTTAGGTTAAACAGTGTTGTAAAAACATAATCATAATAATGCTAATTAAAACTTCAGACCAGAGCGTGATTTTATATTTTTGAAAATAACAGAAACAGTATTCCCTTACTAATAAATACTTAGACTCCAAAAGTCTGCACCTTAAAAAACATAATGCTGAATCTCTTAAAAAAGAATAAATACAGCAATAAAAAAAGATTATCAGTTAACAAATTCAGGCAGCAATCCCTCCTCCTGTGTATTAGTTAGGCAAATTTGTGGATAGGGTGATTGAATTGCATGATTCTTACAAATGTTGTCAAATAATTCATTAAATGTAAAATGCTAACAAAACAGATTCATTGTTTATGTATTGTGCAGGCTGAATTACATAAATCTGCAAGTCTCGTGTGTCTCGGAATACTGGCAGGTTTTTAGTCTTTATTAGTAGCTTGTTCTACATCACCTTAGTCAATGGCTAATAGGCAATTGCTTACATGGCCTTTATAAAGTAGAAATCAACAAAAGCATGCTAGCTCATAATTCATGTAGATAACAACTTCCTAACTTACTATCAGTAAGCAGAAACAAGGAGGGTATTTAGGACAAAGGTGAAGTTATTGGCCTATTAGCTGTAGATTACTGTCATGTAGAAAAAGGTAGCCCTCAACAATGACTAATGAACAGCCATATGCTATTAATTAGCATGCTAATAAGCAATTAGTTAATGGTGAATAATGTGACATTAATTTGAAGTGTAATTCGAATTATGTGTATATCTTGTTTTTATGTGAAATCAAGACTAGTCCTAAATGGTTGGAAAGTTCCCAGTTTGAGCGACTGCTTTTTTTCTTCTTGCCCAGATTAGAAGTAGACCATTACAGATACTCTGATAATCTGATTCACACGTGCTTAATTACATATTTGTTTAATATATGTAATTAATATGTTTTTTGTCTGGGGTGTGAAATAAAGCAGTCTTTTCAATAAAAGCTGCGCTGTATTTTTAAAAAAGCCTATCATGTGATTTGTAAAGCCTTGGTATCAAATGTAATCAAGTTGCCTCAAACTTTACAAAAACCTGAACGTGTCCTGGACTCTTTATTTTGTCTTATCTTCAAGCTTGGTATTGTTTTTATCTCTCAATCTTTTTTTTTAACTGGTTTGCTTTATGAATCAATGGACCATGTGATACAATAAGATTCATAACTTTTTAATAGGGGGGGAAAGGAAAAGTTCAATTCAATCCTAGTTTTACAAAAAAAAAGTGCTTGAAGAGCCATGGCTTCCCCACATCAAACCAACAATACAGGGAGTCTTTCGTGATAGCTTCTCTGAAAATATTAGATTCAGACTGTAATGCTTTTCAGAGAGATTGTCATATGCTCCACAAGCACTCCTGCTAATGCATTATCCATGTTCTTCGTCTTCAAAGGTAATTCCTGCATATTTAATCCTAAAAAAGCAGTAAGATAAAAGCCTTTTCACTGAAAATTCAATGTCACGAAAACTCCTGAGCACAATTGTTGGTTAGAGAACAAGTGTTTGCTTAAGTGTTAAAGAATAAGTGATGTACTTGCTTATATGTCACATAGCCATAAAAACTTGCACTGATGTAATGGAGACTAAAAGTGATCATCTGACAAAATGTCTTTTCAATATTTTACGTCAGCATGTTGCAACAATTTTCTAATATTACAAGACTATAGTTCTTTGAAGCACATCAATTACTGTTTCAATTTTTTTTAGAAGGAAATTTAATAGGATTTTTTTAAATGGTGAGAAAAATAGTAAAAAGGTGTAGTTTGCTCCTTCTTCTGGGTACTTAAATTCATGGTGGTTACAACAGATTGCATAGTGAGCAAGCATGTGCATTGATTTGACCAGCTGTCTTCTTTCATTTGGTTGGTTCATCGAGCAGCCAATGATTGCGATAGTTAGATGAATGGCATTCCGCCGATATTGAATGTTGAAAAATCATCAGTTAACTCAAACCCAAACCTCAGTTTAAACACTGAGTCCTGAAAGATGGATGCAGCATGCTCCGTCGAAAAATAGACAGCGTATCACAAATGGAGCAGACACTTGATTCTGAATGACTTCCAACAATGATGTTGATGATGATTTAGATCTCTATATTTTGTGTTAAGATTGATTATTGGAATGGGCTGTGATTTACACAAATTAAAATACCCTATTTCTTTTATGAAGAAATACAATTCTCAGTATCTGATGTACATATGAAATGTACTTTTTAATATACAGACCGTCATGAATAATGTGTCTGTTTGGCCCTGTAGTTGAAAGCAATATAATAAGACTTTACAGCTGTAAAGTACAATTATAGTCAAGCCAACCCCTGCCATATCAGAGAAAATCAGCCTTTTCTTTCATGCATGCAGCCCTGCTTTATCCATTCTCTGTCAAAACAACGCTTACAGGGCTGCTGGATACTCATTCTGCGCACGCGCACACACACACACACACACACACACACACACACACACACACACACACACACACACACACACACACACACACACACACACACACACACACACACACACACACACACACACACACACACACACACACACACACACACACACTGCTGCAGGGAGCTTGATTATAGCCATTACCAGTGTGACAGCAGTGCCACAGTTAATGATATCTGTGTTATATACGGAGCAGAGCTTTGTGGTGACTTATTAATACTAAGATCCTTCTTCTTTTATGGCCTTATCAATAAAGGCTGTTCAGCAAGTCGATATGGACGCTTCTCGCCAATGACTATTCATCTTCTACGCAAATCGACCAAGCATGGTGTTCGTGTATGTGCATGTGTGGCTGAGTGTAGCAGACTGTTAAAGCATGTCTGTACATATTGCAACACCTTACACTGTGTACTTTCCGAAGTGATGGATCAGTGGGTTGTGCGGTTTGTAGTTTCTGTCTTGTAGAATGATCTCTCAACCCACAATCAACTATGTGTATTTAAAGTATGTGACTGCAAATCAACAGAGTGAGCTGACAAAGCAGATAATATATCAAGCATCTTCGTTATCTATGTGAAGTCACTGTGCATTACACCCAGCAATCTTTTACTTGACTTGTTTTTTTTGTTAACATTGATTGTGCACTCTGACTTCCTGAAGTAAATTTAGCATACTGTGATAATAATTGAGCTGTAATAATTGAAGCTGTGATGCATTTAAGAAATCTAGCTGCAAACAGAGAAATTTGGTTTCTGCAGCAGGGAAGCAGGCGGATATCAAGTAAAAGGAAAAAAAAGCGTGTTTGTTTATTGTGGAGTTGCGTGCGTGAATTTGTGTGTGTGCACGTGTGTGCGTGTATGGTAGGCAATTGTACAAGTAAGATAAGATTAAACCCTGCTTAAACCCTTGCTGAGATGACTGAATATTGAATATGACGGCAAGATGAAAGAAACAGAAAAGGAGAAAATAGGATAAGAAATCTAATATCAGTTTGGATTTGAACAAGTAAAGGAGGGGTAACTGCAACCATCATGAAAATAAGTGAGCCGGAGGTAAAACACAAAGTGAAAATGAATACATAGGTATGTTGCGGGCAACCAAATCTGATCCCACAAACCAAACCATCTGCGATCATAAGCTAGGGAAGATATCTGTTAAGTCAGTACAACTAATATTAATTCTGTGTATCTCCCTCAACATGATGTTTGTGAGTTAGTGAGAATAGCTGTGTCTAAGAGTTTAAGGGATGCACAACTGTTCTGTTTTCTGAGGGAGATATGACATCAGTCAGAAAACAGTAGTGTATTGCTGGTTTTGTAACAACAGTGAAAGTTAGTTGTTGTAGTAGAGCAATACAAATAGGGACAGACCTTGCAAATTAGTGCATAATACACTAGTGCACGATTCCTACCTTCCTGCCAAGTGAAATGAACTTAGGGAAAAAAGGAGCAGAGAGTCACAACATGTGCACAGTCAAATTCATTATGACTTACTTGTTTTGAGGATATTGTTGTCTCTGATGTCCGTTTGAAACAGACTTCATCAATCACTTTAAAATGGGAAGAAAAGACACTCCTTGTAATGCGAGGAAACACCCAACACTCTTTAAGCTTTCCTTCAGTATCAAAGCCAATTCACTTCAAAAAACTGTAATTTTCCTGGGGGGCAATTCAAACATATAGTCATATAGTGTCCAGTTTGTGAACATCAAATGTGACATAGTGAACAGGAACTGATTATACAGTAAGTAAGATTAACACAATTTTCCAGAGTGAAAACAGCTCTGGGCTCCAAACAAATGTGGCTGAAGTTGTAGGCCTCAATGTAACTTCCTGAATCATTGTCAGCTTCCCCTTTCCAACCCCCAAAGCATTATGGGAATTGCAGTTCCTGGGCTGTGGTGAAGAGTGATGATCTTGGTTTAGATTTTTAAAAGGTTCCAATCGTTTTTCTCATACACATTTTTTGTCATCTGGCAGAAAACTAAATGAATAATTTACCAAAAAAAAAACTTAAATAGGCTATATATGTTGTTTCTATTATGATGCATCCTCTGCTCACAGTATCATAGAAAGACCTTAGTTGCTTGTCATTCTTGTTTTCTGTATTTATTAAAATTTGAGTTGTGTTGTCCTAAACTTCTCAATCAGTTAATCCAAAATGTAAATAACTCCAACTGATCATCGTTTGGTTGTTAACTGTGATGATTCAGTTTGGTTTTCAGTTGTAGGAAGGTTTGTGTTTGTTCTTCCCCTCCCCTTTCTGTTTTTCTGGCTCCTGCAATCATCTCCTCTATTAGAACCTGGGGCCTGTACTACGAAGCAAGTTCAACATATCCAGCGTCTCTTTGGGTGTTCTGGTTTCACTAACCCTGACATAAGAGATATTGGTTAACAGTCCTAGGAAGCTGGTTATCAACCACATAAAAGGGGCAGAGTTAGCGTCATTTAACCTATCACGATCATCACCGCGTCTGCCATCAGCAGATAGTCATATCTACAAACGCTGATTAAACTATATTAACTATATAGCGACATTTAAGACAGACAGGCTCCTAAAGACTGAAGTTACACAGCTGTAGCAACAAATGCAGGAAATGCAAACAACATGTCATTAAAAAGAACAATTGGCAAGTATTAACGTGAAAACTGTGGCTTATTATATTTGTCACATCGTTAGTTCATTTCAGACTATGATTACTCCTGTTTCTTCTCTGAACTGAATGTGTTACTCTGACTCTTTAAAGTGGCGAGTAGGCCTATAACACTTTAAGAAGTTTTATTTCAGCTGCAGCTCTGATCATCACAAACAGAGCATTATATGGAGTCATTAAACATGAATATGAAAATACAATTCAAAGCCAGAAGAAGCTAGTTGTAATTGTACATCCTAAAAAGATATCCGTAAAAAATAATCATTAACTAAATGGACTATAGCCTAATATAAAATCATGCGGGACACATGTAGCGCCCTCCCCCTCTCGATCAGCTCCGGGAGATCCATGATCTAAAGATCTAATTGGTGGAAGCGGAGGTTTTCACAGTTTGTTCTCTTATCTGCTCCGGAGCAGGTTATGTGTGCAGCACAAGTTACAGTGGTGAAATACCCAGATAACAAGGGAACGACCTTCGTAGGACTGAAATCCCAGAGTTAACCCTGAAGTTACCTCGCTAACCTCAAATCCTGCTTCGTAGTACAGGCCCCTGGTCTTCTCTCCACTACTCTGCCAGATGATTCTGTCATGTTCGGTAGAGTCGCCGCACGCCTTCTGTTTTTTGAGCTACAGTATATGGTCCTGTTTGATAGTTTTGTGCTCCACGTTTTGCTTTTATACTTACCTGTGTTCTCCTGTCTCCAGATTTGCTTGTGTGCCTCCGTACTTCAGTTTCTCGCCAGAGCTTTCTTTGTGACATTGTGGAGTGTTTCCTGGCCAGCCAGCTCCCTGCCTTGAAGGCCTGCTCATTTTTTTGTGTTGAACATTAAACTAGTGTTGAATATTTTAAGTCCTGTATCAGTCTCTTTTTTTGGGGGGGGGTCCAACTAATTGAAACTGTAACAGTTAACCAAGATGATTGATGGAAATACACTTAAAACATATCCACTTAACAAGTGTGATCATGCTTTCATGCTTTTTCAGATTTTTCTTTGTTGCTCATGCAAAAGGAGCGGTTAGGAAAGTTTCATCAGATGTTTAGGTTGTTAGTGTTATCAGGACTCATCCTCAACAAAATCATTTATAACAATATTTTTGTGAATCCATGCTGACTAATGGATGTCAATAACAAACATATCTACACACTTTTCTAAATGACATAAAAAGCCCTCACAGGGTCAGTGTTTTATATTCAAACAACAAGGTTTCATGGAAATTGGCTGACCGGATCTCAAAGCCCAGAGAAATTTTTAAGCATCATGTTTGAACTTTCTATGCCCACGTTTACTCTCCTCCCCCCCCTAAAGTCCCCCCCCCTCTCCCCTGGTGCATGTTTTGTACAGTATGTGCCTGTGTCTGTGTGTACATTTCTATCTACGTGCAGGATTGCTCATGTTTTCCCTCCAAGCAGCTTCTGCCGATAAAAATACCTCAGCTAATTAATAACCGCGAAGACCTCAGAATTACATACGGGATTTCCACTGGGCTCATTCACTCTCATTCAATTTTCACCTCCAAGCGCAAAGGGAGAGACAGAGGAGAACAGGCATGGGAGGCGGAGAGAGAGAGAGAGGGAGAGAGAGGAGATAGAGAGAAACAAAGGAGTTAGTTAAGGACAAGGTGGAAGAAGAGATAGTGTGAAACAAGTAAAGAGGGAAGAGGAGGGAGGCAACCTCACAATGAGAGTCAGGAAGAAGGCCAGAGTTCATGGGCCAAAGGAGAGACACAAGAAAAAAATGCAGAAAGGCAGGGTAGTCTTGCTGAAAAGGAGAACAAACACAAGAGACTGAATAAAGAGTGGACTTGAAAGCAGGAAAAGAAAGGCAACTAACCACATGAAAAAAATTATAAAGACCTTTTACTTTTTGGAAATGTCACCATATACAAATATTTTTTATCTGCTAAACCTCCTAAATAATGAGCATACAACTATTTAAATGATAATGCTGCACTATCACTTCCTTGATACTGTTATATATTACAACAGACTTTTTTAAAAAATGTCATCTATTTTAAATAGTTTTTTCTCTTTGGTTCATTTTATTTTATCATCTTTGGGTTTCTTATTTGTTAGTTTTGCCGGTGGGTGAGTGGTGAGTTCACCGCTCACAGGCTGTTGTACTCGATGTGGGTGGACTGGGTTTAAACTCGACCTGTGGTTACTTTCCCAAATGTCATTCTCTGTCTCCCCAATGTATGATTCGATCCACTGTCCTGTCTCTCAAATCAAGGGATCAAAAAGCACAAAAATACATTTTAGATGAAAAAAAGCTCTCATTTATTGTTCCCTTTTCAACATGTTTTGACATTATATATGAAGCACTTAGAATTCCCTTGTTGCAGAAATGTGGTATATAAATTTGCTTCCCTTTGCGTGCCTTACTATCACAAGTAGGGCTAACTTGAAGCAGCTGCAGTACAGTTTGTAACAATCCCAAAACTGAAGGGTGTCCTGTGCTTGGCCCCAAACTACTGAAAAGAGTGTAAATATGCAGTGACAGTTCTTCCCCTACTTCAGCTTGTCACAGTGATCGCTGCAAGAGATGGAGACAAAGATACGGAGGGAGGATATCTGTTAATCTGATTTCACATGCTGTTTCAAACAGACTTCAGGACTGTTCAGCATGAGGAAACTAGGTCCCTTGTTTATCAACAGAGGGTAGAAAGTGTCCCAAATTCTGTTATAGGAATGACATCTAGATTGTGCATAAGTACAAAAATACATGGAATGATCAAACTTGCAGACGGTGGTTGTATCAGTAGGTACTGTAATCGGTGTTGATACAGTATATCCAACATGTTCTGAACCAGCAGGCTTGTGCATGTTTCCAAACATGCACAAGTTGCCTGCAGAAACGCCTCCAATAAAACAACATGTTAACAACACACCGGTTTCTCATATGTTTAGAAACCATATGAATGTAGTTACCTGCTGAATGACAAAGACAGTGAAGAAAAAGAGCTTGAAAGGAACAGAAATGGAAATAGCATAAGGTCTGATAAAAAACATGGGAAAGAAAATAAACAAAGTGGGGAGGTTACTTTCAATAGAAATCTTGAAGAATGGGAGAAGGTCACAAATGTTGTGAACTATGTTGGTCAGAGGAAAAAACACACAAAAAAAAGATACAAAAAAAAAAAGACATTTGATTTTAAGCGCAGTGCAAAATAATTACATAAGTAAAAAACTATGCATCACGGCACCAAAAGTGAGAAATAGCTGCGACTGGAGGATAAGAGAAAACCCCTCTGTTATCACCCTTGGACACCCCATTTTCTGCATCATCGCCGACACAGCTCTCTCTAGGAAAATGATACAAGCTGTGACGCCCTCCCAACAAAAAATGAGCCGTGGTAGAACATTTGAAATGCCTATCACAGCTGTTCTTGCAAGGTTTCAAGACCAATTAGGAATTGTGTCTGATTCAAACTAGACACAGTCATTTATTGAGGGTTTCTAATTAAAGAAAAATCACAACAGGCAAGGATTTTGAGGTTGATTAATCCACTTGAATAGTCTTTCTGTTTGTCGTTTGAATTTATAACTCTATTCTGTGCGTTCAGAGCTGTGCTTGTATTTCCAAGTTTTCTTAAGTAAAAGTACAACTTAACCAACCAATCTGCATAGGAATACTCATACACACTTATTACACACACATCCGTGACCTGTTAATAAATGAGGGCACAAGTCTTATGCATTAAGATTGGAAGACAGTATTGATGGGGGCATTCTTCAGATGAGAGGTACATGAAAACAGACGTTGGAGTGTCTAAATGTGTTTACTTTAAATAAGAACTCTAATGTATGTTGTCATTTTGGACAACGCACATCAGACTGTCAAAATATAGCCCTGAATGTTAATAGTGGTTAGCAGTTAACTTGGCAGACATGTCATTGAGTTTTGCAGAGCTCTTCACTGAGCTCAACAGCAACCCGGTTTTGCACACACAAACAAAAACACACACATTCACAAACTACATTCTTCTTTTTTCTTAATCCTAAAAAGGTCCGTTGAGACCTTCATGTCTTGTTTCTGTTGGCAATCAAAAAAGTCCCACATTCTGTTGATTTAACGGCTTGTAGCAGCAAATGATGTCACCGATAATGATTTTACATTGACTTCTCTGAACGCAATTTCTTTCACCACACGGTTCCTCAGAGGATGCCGACTGGCACAGTGTTGTCTCGTAATGAATGATAATCCAAGTTCTGTGTGTTCATGTAAAGTGGGTGATTAGACAAATCTGGTTTGGATATTACAGTGTGACCAAGAGCTGAGTTTATCTGATTGGGCCTATCAATTGAGAACAATCTTTCCCTGATGTTTAACTGAATTCAAAAAACAAATGAAGAAATGCATAAGTAGAACAGCTGTTTGCGGAGCCTTTTGACGACCAGCATGTACATGTTCCACATTCTCATTACAGACTTTACAGCTACAAAACTGGTTGGATTTTTTTTTTTTTGAGAAATGGTCTCTAAGGACCAGATTAATCATGCCCGTCACACTGTGGGCATGAATTTAAATTGCACTTTCACTGTCCCGCGACTACAGGCAGAAAGCAAATGCTCCCAGTTTATTGGTTTGGCCTGCCTTGTCTGTCTGTCAAAGAAAATCATGCAGTTTACTATGTAACACTACAGATTGTTCCTCAACTGCTGCAGTCAACTGTGCTGTCAAGCCTGGAGGCACAAACACCCTGTGCTACAACCAGAAAATGTAGATAATATCTAAGTGCCTTTTGTGTCTTTTTTCCCCCTCAACTACTTTGACTGATGAGCTCATTTTGAACAATGCCTTCAAAGGGAAATAAATCTCGTCATCATCTCAACTGTAGTTCGTAAAAGAAGCTATCTGTCACGAAACTTTCTGTATCTGAACTTAACTATATTTTTTACATCTTGTATGATACATCCTTACCTGAATCGTGTCTCAAAGGTAAGTTTATTTCCCTGCACGCTCAAAGATTTCGCTTTTGAGATGTTGACATATCTTTTACATGATTCTCCAACCACCTTGAACTCCAACATTCTTTATTAACCTCCTCCCCACGCTCCATGGCTCGTCTTTCATTCATCTCTCTCCCTTTCTAAAGCTCCTTGTAATATCTTTCAAACCACCCACAAGTTCATAACTTTCCCCTGATCTTTACCGTGCCTTTTCCTCTCCCAGAACGCCACAACTGTGTCTTCATGTATTGATTGGTCTAATCAGCAACTTGTGACAGAAAACTGATAATCTTTAGCTTTGGTGATGCCATGGCACCGGCTGTAGCTGTATTTAGCAAGCATGATATGTAATCAGCTAACATCCCTATGGTGAAATAATGATTTAAATACCAGCATTAGTGATCAAATTCAACAAACCTATACAGTCTTTTCAACTTGAAACTGTTAAACATCACAGTCAAAATTGTACTTTATGCTTGTTTCCTTTGCCAATGCTTTAGCACTTGAAGTATGAGCTTTTATAAGTGTCACGGCAGGACTTAATTCACTCTGTTAATAAAGCAGTCTATAGTGAGGCCAAAGAGTATAAATAATGGCCTGCACATACACTTGTTCCTGTGAAATGTATTGATGATAATGAAAGAGGGATTAAAACAAGAGACCAACAATAATGAATCATTCAGTTTCATGTCCTTCTATTACAAACACGCTTTCAGCATAGCCTCGTTTAAAACCAAAAATAACACAATGTAAACACTGCTCAAGCTCGACCCTTTCTTTGTACACACAATCATCTCTTCCTTCATGTCGGACTCAGTCAAGCTTCTTTGTTGCGGTATTAATGTAAGGTACCACTGCCAGGAAATTACTCTGTGTCCTCCATGTTTTTTTCTCTCTCATGCTTCATTCTTGTTTTTTGCTACCTTTATAAACCTTATTCAATGAGGGGGGGGGGGGTTCTTTTGGCCAATACCTTTTTTCTCCGTCCTGTCTTATTCTCCTTTTATCAGCATGCCATCCAATCTCCTGTCAATTGAAATGAAATGTTTACTGGCTTTCTTTTTTCACCTTTGGCATTTTTGTTGTCATGGTTCATCTTTCCCCTAAATCTGTTTTTGTTATGTCTGTGAAGTTTCTATACTTTTGTCAGGGTGTGTTCAGGCCATTCTTTCATCCTGCCTACATGTCCTATATGTCACACTGTCATCTTAAATGAATTCTCTATATTTACTGTCCCTTCTATGGCACTATTAATGAGTCATTTGCAAACAAACCAGCATTTATACAACACTATAAAATTTCACACATAGCCAAATTCCAGGGCAATACAAAATTCACAACAGCTTTACAACACAACCAAATGACAAACAAGTCTAAATTACAAATAATGAACAAGTTCCATCTCATCATTACCATTTTTCACAACATAACCAAATTCATGAGAAATACCAGAGGGGGAAAAAAAGTGCTACTACCAACAACATAATTAATTCCACAATGCTAGCAAACTTTGAAACGGTACCATAATCTACCACACTACACATTTCACACCATCACCTTAAACCAAAACTAGGCCTAATGCCAAGACACTTCCACATACTGCACCACTTTTAGAGTGTCCAAAACGTCAAAAAAACACCAAATTCCAAATGCGTCAATGAAGGTGTGATATGGAGCTTTGAGGCAAAGACAGACCATTTTTAGCCAGTAGTATATGGTGCGTTGGATTGGGTATTCCAGTATTTTACTTCTTACTTGTTTACTGTTTGTTCCATGACCTACCTACTTTCTTCTTATACTTCACAAAAATCTTCCCCCACAATTTCAGTTTCTCTCCTTTCCCAAGTGTCACTTTCAATCATATATTCTGTCTTACTTCTTTTCTCTTACACACTAATTGCCTCCCTCTGCGTCTGCCTCTCCCCTGCCACTTAGCCACCTTTCTCTTATCTCGCTTGTCAGGGAGCTAACATATGTGTGCCATCACATGTTCTATGTTTCATGTCCTGTGTCTCTGCAACTATCTTCTCAGGCTTATTTTCTTTCGCAACCCTCACTCATTGCAAGTGTTTGTGACAGTGACTAGTGGGAGCCTATCTTTGTCATCTTTTTTCTTTGCTCATGGCGCAGCTCGTTTTCTACCGCATCATCATTAATTACTTTTGTCTCATTTCATATATTAATACTTTTTACTTATTGCATATCTTCCTGTTTTTATGCTCCGTTGTCTAAGATTTCTGTGGATCCCTGAAATTTAAATGAGAAAATTTCAGAAAATAGCACATCTTATCTTGCCTAAAAATAAAACAAACTTTAATTGGTGACACAATAATACCAGTATGACATAAATAAGTATAAGTGTAACATATAAGTTCTCAGCATAGAACACATTCTCAAACATTCTGATTCAAACTGACCTTAGGGCATGTGGACCAAGACAGGGCTATTCAATCTCTCGGAGGGTATAGCATACAACCTATCACAGTAGATCTGTGATTCACACAGAACACCCCTGTTTATGATCCATCTATCGATTAAAAAAAGGTGACTGCTGTATAACATGTCATACACCAAGCATGTAGATAGGAATTAAAAAAGAACTCCAGCAGACTAAAAGTAGGCAATGCAGAGTTAAAAAGACAAAAAACAGAAACAAAAATAGAAACAAAAACTTCTGAAATGTACAAAAAACATTCTCAGTACTCTATATCTAACTAATATGTGCCTCTGTCCTTGGGGCTTTTTCCACACAGTGTACTGTATAATAGGAGTGTTTGTACATTTATTCTGCCCCAACCTGCCATGGTACAGATGTCAAGGTTTGTTGCATACAGTCATACTACAAAACATTTCAGAGAGTAAACAAAAAGATGGCAAAAAATAGCAGTATGTACCGTAAATTCCGTACTATTGAGCGCACCTGGATATAAGCCGCACCGGCTAAAAATAAGTAAATAAATGTATTTGTACATATATAAGCCGCACTTGATTATAAGCCGCAGGTGTCCACGCTATAACAAGAGCTATTTACACAGACGTAGGCTACCGGTAACATCCGCAAAAACTGTAGCGTCCGTACGGACGTTAAAGGACGACGAGAGCGTTCAAATAATAACTTAATAACCCGATCACTGTCGGCCATGACCACGCCGTTTACAGCAGAGAGCAACACATAACTTGTCGTAAAAATCCAACTCTCTCCCCCAGCGTTCTCTCATACAGCCACTCAACACGTTCTCGCTGGTGCATTCACTGACTCTCCACATAATCGGAATTATGAACACATTATCAACTACTGACTTTACAACATGAACCGTTACAATACGAAGCCTAGCCGACGGTGTCTGTAACACGGCTGATGAAAAAGATGACCGTAATATATTTCACAAGAAAAAGTCCATCCATTCACTGCCTCAGAATGACTTCATTACTCACTTCCTCAGTCTCTGTTGTCGCTGTCAGTGTCATCTTAACGTGCAGCAGCTCTGTTAGCTTCTTTGACAGCCAGGTCAATCACCTTTAACTTGAAAGCTGCATCATATGTATTTCTCCGTGTGTTTTCCATCATGAGGGTGCGTGCATGAAGCGCAAAATGACTGATATTAAGATCCGACGTGACGAAGTCAAATGTTTTTGCGGCAGAAGCTCATTGTCCCCCATAAAAAATCCATGCATTAGCCGCACCGGAGTAGAAGCCGCAGTGCTCGAAGTGTGAGAAAAAAGTAGCGGCTTATAGTCCGGAATTTACGGTACTCCAATGTAGGTGGCGGTAATTAGCGCAAAATGCTTTGACATCCGCTGTTACAGAACACACAAATAAGAAGAGGCACACAACTAAATACAAGATGACACAGAGGAGCTTGAAGATCTACTAGTTTCATTTGTGTGGAAAAATGTTGGATTTCCTGTGTAAAAGAACCACCATGAAGTGCGAGTAGTGGATCAGTCAAGGAAAACGTGTTGGTGTTGCTGATGGCGGCATCAACAAGATGTGCCAATCAACATAGCGAGGCAAAAGAGGTGTCCAACAACTTATCCCCGCTGTTTGTAAAAAGCCTCTAGATGTGAAAGAAGACTGTGCCAAAGAAATTACTGAAGCTATTGGTATATACACTATAACAGTTATGTGCCCATATAAGGAACCAGGCTTCAAGTATTTGTTGTATGTGCTCAAGCATTCGTATTATAACCACTGCTCCTGTACATACATAAACCATTCTGTGGTCCTTGCAATAGGTTCCAGTAGAATCTCAGATTTTTTTAAATAGCATTGGATGGAACAAACTTTAACTTGCATTACCGTTAAAACTGCTACTACTGTGAAATATTTTTTGAAATACATTAAAAGAATCACAGCACTATTGAGACTTTTGTTCATGATAGTGCTTTATTCCTGTTGCACCAAACTTGTATCAAGCCATGGTAAATACCAATGTGTAAAACAAAAAATCTACAATGTTACAACGTATAATGAAATAAATCTGAATTCTTTATAAGAACTATAGCCTTATGGTACTCAGATCAGTGATTCTCAAAACAGGTCATACTATAACTCTGCAGTCCTTCTGCAGAACCAAATTGTAGGGAATGGTGTCTTATCGCCTGATATCTTCAAAATGTGGAATTTTTTCCAATACAAAAAGACTTCACATTCAATCCGTGGGAGGGAAATATACACACCACTGCCATCAACAGATGAGGAAGGTGGCTCAAGGACATCACTTGCTGGCAGAAGGAAGCACATGGAGGGTGTAAGACATGGTGCAAACACATTTGTTCATTGAATTATTATTTTTATGTCAGTATTTTCATCTCTGCTGTTATCATGGTTCTGTAAGATTTTTGCCGCTGTGTTTTGTACAGTTGTTAGTGTTTTACAGTTGTCATGAATTCTATTATGTTTGCCTTTTTATTACTTCATATCAAATAAGCAGAGGCTTCCCTGTCCCTCATCTGATTTTGTTTTCAGTTTGTTTCTCGTGCTCCAGCTGTGTTTTTTCTTTTTCCTTATCACAGCAGAGGACCTTGAATGGAACTCCTCACTCTCTCTCACCCTCCTTTTCTCTTCCTCTCTCTCTTCTCATTTCTCCCCTCTTCTTGTATTCCCTACCCTCAGAGCTGAGGAACCACAATGCTTGTTATTAACTTTCTCATACCATTTATCTCCCTTTCACCACCACCATTACCTCTCCTTGCTTTCTGTCATCTACCCCTGCCTCTACGACTCTCCCCTCTGCTCATTCCTCCTCACACACCATTTGTCTGTTTCAGTCTCATCAGTATTCTCCTTCTACCGCAGACAGCCGGCAAGTTCAGCACCCCCCCCCCCCCCCCTCCCTCCCCCAACCTACCTCCATACTTCTCCATCCCAATGCACCATTTTATCTTCTGTTAGGTGATAGGTACTGCAGCATGCTTCCTGTTACACCAACCAGTGTGGCCCTTCGATTATCAGGAGATCACAGTGTTGCCAGGAAACATTGTAACAAAGAACATGAAGGCATATTCATTTAAATTAAAGTGTTGGAATGGTAGATTATTGGATTAAATGCTGTATTTGTATGAGTGTTTTTGTTTGTTTATAGAGCTGCTTCAACTTTTTCACAGTATGAAAAATTTGCCAAAAAAAACAAACAGACTAACTACAATAAAACAGAAGACGTCAAAAACAACTTCAGAGTCTATGCCATGTTCTTTGTCTGGTTTAAAAAAAGGTTAAGTATAGGGGAAGTTACTCACCACTGCAAAGGACTGAGTTTATACCCGCAGCCAAATCTAAGACAGCTTTGCCGATTGTGTGATCATGATAAAGCTTAAGGATGTGACAGCCAGCTCGAGGAGAATCACTCGGGCTGGCTGTGCCTACAGGACACACCCATTACAACTACAAAAGAAAGTACATTTTTTAGTCTTTTCTCTTCTATTCAAGGTAAACATTGTCATATACCTATATACATATTATGCCTTTGAGTTAATGTCATAACCTTCAAGCTCCCAGAAAGTCCTTACTTTCTTAAAAAAAAAAAAAGCAGGGTTGAATTTAAAAATCAAGTAAAGTACCCTCAGCTTAAGATAAAATAACAATTCAAAATAGCCTAACAATTTCAATTGTGAAATAACGTAGTTCCCAATATTCGATTAAAAATTGGATTAATCACAATTTATTTAAATTTGGAGTCTCATACAGATGTATTCTACCTCTGTCAATTTTGTCAGCGCTCGACAGGCTGTAGGTTACCCTTTATAGGTTAACCTTAATAGATGTTGCCTAGTTTAAAGTCAAAAGCTTTTGTTGATATGTAAGCAGTGAAGAAGGAGAATAGAGTTGTCTATGTCTTGTCTAAATAACAAGCATGGTGAATTTAAATCGAAGGGGAGAGAAGTCTTAGTTTGTATTGACTGCTATTTGTGTTTGGCCACAGACAGCTACCCAGCCTGTGGACTGCTGTGATGACATGCTGCAATGCTTTGTGTTACAGCTCAGGCAGCCTGATGTATCAAACAAAAACCTTTCTTCTATATTCTACCGAAGATGTTTTTAGCTTTTTGTTACGGAACATTAATGATTTCACAAACTTTGAAAACCTTAAAAACAAATAGTTTTATTCTGTGGGTAGAGCAGATTTGGGCCTGCCCCTTATTTGGCTTCGAAATGTATCCAATCCAACTTCGAAATTGAGCCAATTAGAACAATAATGATCACTTATGTTTATATTTTGGCTCTTCTTTAAAGGGATTTTTTTTCCTGTAAAATGCTTATTTCTAAGATAAATACAATGTAGGTTTGAGGATGTATTTATGTTTTTTGCACTTTTCAACACAGAAAAAATATGTGCCAAAGCATTTCAAAAGATTCACCTTGAACAAAACAGTGATTATGAAAGAATCCAGGAGTCTAAAATTACAACAGATAGAGAATTTACTATAAAGAACTAACCTGTTGATAACCAGCCAGCTTAGGTACCTTTTGTGTTTGTATGGACTGTTTCTGTTTCTTGATTACCCGTGTCCATCTTCTAACTCACACCTACACATCGTAATACAGAGGCACGTCAACACCACACAGTGTGAAAAGCAAAGATACAGCATTATTATTGTTATTATTGTTTTTGTTATTAGTTTTACTTCTATTAATGTCGGGCTCATGGTGAGAGATTGTAGCAGAAAACACAGTTTAGTTTAGTTGTATTTGCCAGAAACAATAAGGAGAATGTTGTGTATGAAACAGACAGGAATTCATCAGGAAACAAGTTTACATAACAAATAACAAAAAAAAAAAAAACATAGACAATCCTTTTAAGAATTTCCATCCTGTTATCACAACCAGGCATCTGTAGGAGTTGAAGAAGGCAAGGGTGAACATAAGGTGAATTTACTGAGCGGATAGGAGTGATGAAGTAGAAGAATGAGCGTTCGTGAAGTATCCAAAGGTGATAAAAGGAGAGACAGTGAGGTCGCTTTAACTGATTTGCCATCAGCACTGGAGAACAGTTTTAACAGCTGTTAAAAGCTTTGCATCTCGGAGTGTGTGTGTGTGTGTGTGGGTGTGTGTGTGTGTGTGTGTGTGTGTGTGTGTGTTTCCTGCCATTGTATTTTTCTTCACCATGCCTTTATTTACCTTATGTGTTGTTGCTAGACAAACCTGCCTACATCAAGTGTGGTTTCCATGACAGGGTCGTGGCTATCTCCCATGGGAGTCTTGTTTATTAAACATACTATGCGTTGATTTCTGCATTTCATGAGCATAATTATTCTGTAAAATATCTGACAGTATTGAACATAAGAGGAACCTGGTTGGGGAATGAAAAAGACTCTTTTGGGTTTCTCACAGATTTAGGGAACAAGTTAAGCAAAAGAGAGACGTCCAGCATTGTCCACAAGGAGCCTCAAAAATTGACATAAAAAGTAAGTTATAGGTGTAAAACAAAACACTTAACAGGAGAAGTGGATAGAATTGGAGTTTTGGCTGTCAAACTTCCTGCTAGTTATGGTCAAAATTGGGCTATGAAATTATCTGCTAAAAATGGTGGGTGTGATTTAGAATACAAATGCAAAATTGGCCTCACTGTTAAAGCAACTGTGCCTCCCTCTGAAGTCTACACCTAAATGTATCAAACAGTCATAAAATAGCATTTGAATATCCCTAATTTGTCAAACTCTCTCAGAAAAAAAATGTACAAAGAAAACACAGATGTATTGTGCAGCATTCTTAGAAGAATTCCTTTTTATAAGAAGGAAGGCAAACTCGGCTGGACATAAAAAATATAGATGTTGAGTCTGCAGGCAGATACACACACACACACACACCTACACACACAAGCAGTACAAGAGCTTCCTAATGGATGAAACAGGTTCATTTTTGACAACAAGTGTATTTGGTCCCCGTCTCCTCTATTAATGCACCCAATATGTCATTATGAATCTCTTGGAAGGAAAGACCCACGTATAGAGGGAGTGGTTCAAGCAGAAAAATGAGACACTTGAGCATAAACTTTAATGTGGCAGATGGGGAGAGATGACAGAGGTGACAGGAGAAATGCTGTTCAGGGTAAAATGTTTCAGAAACATTTCCCTTATCCAGCAAAGCTAAATATAGGCTCATTAAAAATCTAAAGAGCCCATCTTGGGGGGAGGGGCGGGAGTGTAGATGGAGAAGAGTTTGTCAGAAACACAGGCGAAATAAGATTAGTGAGAGAGATGGACAGGTAAAAGAGACTGAAGAGAGGGGAGAGATGATTAGAGATGAGTGCTACATTTCTTCTTCTTTTTTTAAATCAGGGTTGCACAGAGATAATGCAAAAGGGCTCCTCTGTTATTTATTTTTACCATCATTGGTGGAAGGAGTGTGTCCCTTCCATCCGTAGCCACCAGCTTGCATTGTTTCTCCACTTTATTCTCTGCCCTCATCTAGTATTCAAAAGCCGGCTCCTTTTTGGCCAGTGGAAATAGAAAAATGCCTCATTGTCATGTTTCACTTCCATTACATCTTTAATTGAAGATGGAGGAGGAGGATGAGAGAGGTGCGGGGTGAAACTGACGAGAATTAAAAAAAAAAAATCAGAATTTCAGACAATGCAACATGCTCACATCAACAAAATGTCAAAAGCTTGCATCATTTTTGACAGTTGGACTGGTTGTGCAGTCTGGGTTGATCCACTCCAAACACAGCAAATGGACAGACATTGACTTGAAGCATGGGAGTCTGTGTGTAAGTGTGTATATGTTTACCAAATCTGCCTGACCTCAAAACAAGGAACTCAGATGGTCAAATTCTCATAACAGGTTTAATGAAATGCTAAAGTCCCTTATTGCTGTAACAATGTTAGCCTGTTACCAAATAATGCAGCACACATGCTACAATGAACAGGCTGTATTACAAGAACCACATCTTAGGAATGTAAATCTTAGGAGTCTCTGTTTTCCCCCACTTGCTGTGCAAGTAAAAAAATTGCGCTTAGCCTGGAATATTTAAACTACCGCTCATTTGTCATCTCATCAATTTGCACACTCTAGGGTAATTACTAAAAACTTTATCCCCCCTGAAAGAATATGCTTTGCTGCAAGATGGCTACTTTAATCTATCTCTGACCTGATCACATTCTATCTTTATTTCACTTTACTTGCCATTAGCAGGCAGAGGACAACAGAAGAGTTCTGGTTTTATAAAATACAGATGTATTGGGCAACTGCTGCCAATTTAGGAAAGAGAGCTACAGTAGATGTGAAAAAAAACCCCATCATGGACAGGATTTATCAAGTTTTTTTGTAAGAACAAGAGCCATCACAAGACTTAGAAAAATTGAGAAAATCTCAAAAAGCATAATGTTTTTGACTCGAATCTGTATCGTACCACTGTCACTTGAACCCACACCTCTCTGGTTTAGAGACAGGATATTAGGGCTATTAACACTTTTTTCTATAATAACATTGATTGAAATTCCAAATGGATGGGAATAGGAGTACATTTAATTTCCTGGACAGTTACACTGGCCAACTCTGCTTTGGGATCAGATAAGTCAGAACAATCTCGAGCACATACAGTGAGTAAAGGTTACACTAGTGTGGTATAATGAGGTCTGAAAGGTGTAGCCAGGTGCAAGTCCATGTATATACGTTCATGGAATAGATGGAACTGGATGAGCATGAAGCGACCAATTACACCAAGTGAAATATGAAGAGAGAGAAGAGAAAGAGACAGAACCAGAGAGAGAGAGATAGGTCTTGGGAGGAATGGGAGCAGAAGACGAGAGAGCGCCTTTGAGGAGAGAGCAGCTGTTCAGTGGAACAGCCGCAGGGCAAATTTCAGAATGCATGACAAGGGGAACCTCCGAGGCCATGGTACATACACTGACACACACACTTCCAAGATGAGAGATGAGACGCACCCTGACATTCGATGCACATGCATGGACACACATTTGTGCATTTTTTGCAAGCACTATATATTAATACAACACAAGCGTAAATGTTTTGTTCTCACAAACTGTGTTTGCAGTGTCTGTATATCTTCTGTGAGTACTGCTGCCAACTAATAAAGCCAGTTTAACTGCTTGTGCCATGTTTGTTTGCAATGTCATTCATTGACACAATTTGTAAGTTTGCAATTTTGCATGTAATCACAGCTGTTTTGATACCAAATCGAATTACCAAATGCTGTTTAGTTCATCTCGAACAACAAACATCTACAGATAAATGCATAAATGCATGTATCCCAGTGACACCAAAGATTTGGGGTTGTAGGTGTTTAAGGTTCTGTCTGTAGTCCAAGTAGAATTGTCAGACAGGGTGGGATTATGCTGTACACCAGAAAACAGACAATGTGGGGATCAAATGAGGTGACAAGCATCAGATGTGATGCAAACCTGGCCCCCCATCAACTGTCATCAAACGTCTATTTGATTGTAAATCAAGAGATATCTACATACAGGGGAGCAAACAATACACTCTTAGACCAGAGGTAAATATTCATAACCCTGCATTAGCAAACTGGCTGCATCAAAATGCAAATGTTCACATTGCTTTGCACTCTGTGTTATTGTAATATATCTCCATAGGATAAAAAAGAAGCTGTATGCAACTCCTGGGTGTGCAGGATGTAAACAAAAGGAATTGGGACCTTTGAGGTGGTTACTATTATTGTTCATTTTGAGATCACATTTTCTGTGACTGGTGACTAGTGGGCAGGTGACACTGTCAGTCTCCAACGTGTTTCCATTAAGTTTTGCAGGTTACCATGTCGTCTTCCAATATGAACTTGGTTTGACATGCAGGTTTGTTGCTGTGCAATGGCAATGACACATCACACAGACATGGATCATTTCAGACTTTGGTAAATATGCTTGTCTTCAAACCTTTTCCGCCTTCTGTTGTGTTGAATCTGTTACACCACCTTTGCCTCTACAATGCTCCTACTGCTCATGAGCATATTGCATTTTGCGACCACACACTGTAGAGTTTTTAAGGACAGACAGACCATGTTCTGTGTTCCCCTCACAAATATGCAGCTTAGCTAAAGCATTTAAACAAGAAGAGGCTTTAGGACATATGCTCATATTAAGCAAGCCACTTGTTCTCAATTGCATAAACATATTGATCTTAAAATGACTTTATTCAATACTCAATCTCAGCTCCTGCAAAGCATGGCCCTCCCACACAGATGTTATCTGTTTAATAGCCAATAACAACTGAAATCTAAAGTGTGAATTTACACTCCTTGATTGAAACCCTTTCCCCCCCCACCACCTGTTAGGGCGGATATTATTAAAATTGTTTAGAGTCTCTGTAGACCAAAGATTGGTGACCTTATCAATTACCTGCAGAGATTCACCAAACATAAACCCAAACTTATCAAACTAATTAGCCAAATAAGGGAGAACACCTGTGAGGGTGTGCTGAACAATTAAAGTAAAATGTGTGCGTGTTATGACTATCGATGTTTTGAACAACCAGCAATGTGTCTATGGAATAAAGAGTTGAACGAGTTGGCCCCGGATTTCTAATCCTTTAAAGTTGTCTTTAATAGTGTCAGGAAACATTTTTGTATTGAGCATGGTTCTCTCTAAAACAGGCATCTCTTTATCACCTAATTGCCCTAATTTCATCCACTTTTTCATCCAGCCCTCTTTCACTCCCTCCATCCCCTTTTACCTCTTGTCCCTCTTTATCTCAAGGGGCTGCAAGGGCAATTAGGTTGGTTTACTGCTGATCTAGTTTTACTGGCTAGGGAACAACTCTATAAACACTAATTATTACACAAACACACGCACTACCATAGACACACACAGACAAACGTAATTGTGCTACCTAACTGCTTTCTGTTACTGTACACATTACTTCACTAAACGAGCATGTACCTGATCATACACAAAGGCATTCTCATTCATAAAACGTACAATAAAAACCCATAGCCCATTTGAAAATAGCACTCCCTGTGCAAAGAAAACACAGGGCATCCCTTAAGTTAAACCCAAATGAAATTTTTGCATGTTCATAATGCCAGCATTAAAAAAAAGAAATCATGTGACATACTGTGTCACAGTTGTAGCTTTGTACAATTTAAAGAAAACTATTTACTATGCAAAACCCCACACACATAAAAACTAAAATAATTACATAAACTCTTCTTGAAATGTGACTATTGCTATACAATTTTATACCCAAACAGATATTTCTAACACCAACTGCATACAGCTGTGTTAAACCTCAAAGACTTGGCCTCTGGCCAAAGATGATGTTACTTGTGATATCTGTTCAAGGCCTGGTTTTAAAAGGGTGCAGAAGCATACGTTGCACGCTCATTCGAAATTTCTGCAGCTTCAATTGAATTGATTCACACACTCAATACAATTAAAAGTAATAAAAACAACAGTGACTCAAATACATGATCTAAATGTCATGACAGGTACATGTGACCTGTATGTTCTCTGTGTGCTACATGCAAGACCCATAACACCTATGTTTTTTTTCATTTGTTTCCGGGCACCGTTGTTGCATCCTCTTTCGTCTCAGATGCACCCAAAGTATTTTTTTTCTAGACCCAGGCCTATTCTGATGAGCCAAAGGTGTCTTTGCCTTCTGAGTTCAGGTGATTACTGTCTGTCAGTTTTGAATGCTGTGTCACTAGATCAGTTGTGTACATGTGTGTGTGTGTGTGTGTGTGTGTGTGTGTGTGTGTGTGTGTGTGTGTGTGTGTGTGTGTGGTGTTCTTTAAAAAGTGTGAGGCTGAGAACGAGTGTAGAGTCTGGGTTGGCTGACTTGTTGCTTTGCTTTCATTGTGAACAGTAGTGAGTAAACATTGCATTTGCAAAAAAAACCCAGACAAACAAACCTGTAACATTAGAATAAAACATGCACACTTAAAGCGTGGGCAGTCCCATTGCACTTCTCATGAAAACATTCAACAATGATAAATGAGGAAGAGTTAAATAAATCAGATTATTCACCTAATAATTAATCTAATGTAATTTTAAATAGAAAAGTAAATATTTGCTTTAAGCAGTGAACCCATATTCTTTTCCTATACAGGTATACAGTTTATATCATAAATATGTAAAAATAAGAATTTACACAAAAAAATATAGACACACACTACTCGTGCCTTAATTCCTTTTCTACAGGGGACGTTTGTAATTGATCCAGTTCACTACGGCTTAATGTGGCCTGATAGGCTTGATTAATGAGTGGCAGGCCTATCAGCATAGACTGTTCTTTTTTAAAATGTAACCGCTAATTAGCATTGGCCATATCAGCAGCAAAGAGGTTATCCCCTCGCAATGCAACATAGGTGGTGAGGGAGCAGAGAAAGCTACACCTGTGTATATCATTGTGCATATAGGCTTGACTGGCAGTTACAGTATTGTTCCTCTTGTAATGATGACTGCAGCTCATAGACATGTAGTGTAGATAAACGCATGAGTTCAACACAGAAGCCTGTAGGGACAGCCTCTATCAGGAGCAGAGTCCGCAAAGGCACTGCATAAGAATGCTTTGTGTCTCACAAAGACTCACACAATCTGACACAGAGGAGATCTGGTTCACATACTCTGCCTAAAGTCACATATTTTCTCTGTATGTTCTCAAAAATCTGTAACGGCATGGAAATGCATAATGGCACCTCATATCTCTGCTTGATAAAAGAAAAAGCCTTCTGTGGTTCTCTGGCAAAAAGTTAACACTGACCTTCCTGGGGAATTGAAGGCTGGAGGAGTGACATTCACAGACAGAAACATCACATTCCTTCTCTTGTAAAAAATGCGATTTTACACCCTGTGTGTAATGTGTGTCCTTGTCTTTGAGCATTTTAAGTATCATCTGTGGCATCGCTGTTGAAATATTTATTAACTCTATCTTTGTTTAAAATTGCAAGACAGGATTCAAGGTTGACAACTTGAAAGTGTATAACTGTAATATATGTAAGTGAAAAGCAGTGTGTGTGTGTGTGTGTGTGTGTGTGTGTGTGTGTGTGTATGTGTGTGTGTGTTTGTGTATGTGTGCACACACGTTTGTGTAGTTGTGTATGTGTGTGTGTGTGTATTGTAGAGACAGACTGGCTGACAGTGTCTAAAGGTAAGTGATTGAAGAAAAGCGATGTTGGAGCTGATGGACAGACCGAAATTAAGAGAAAGAGCAAGACAGTTTGTCTCGTTTTTGGAATAAGCTGTTGCTTAATTAGATTTTTTAACTAACCTTCTTTTGATGCTGCACATCTACACATATCCACACTTAAAAAAGTAAAATCTATAAAATCAATTCGTTGCAACAAGGTAAAAAACTTTGCAAGAAAGAATTACTTTATAATTTGCTGTGACTTAATATCAGGGTTTGTACAAACAATTGCAAAGTGTAAAGCGTTGAGGTGTGTTGTTAGACCTTAACAACACATAGATTAGCCTCTAAGAAAAGTGAATGTGTGCTTTCGCCACCTCATCAGAGATCCTGGTGTGCAGATGTGTTTCTTTTAGTGTGAGTGTTGTCTGTTAAGGCAAATTTTGTTCCACCTTTTTTTGATTTTGGGAGGTCAGTAATAAAAAAAAAAAA
Organism: Symphodus melops; assembly: GCF_947650265.1. Lineage (NCBI taxonomy): Eukaryota > Metazoa > Chordata > Actinopteri > Labriformes > Labridae > Symphodus > Symphodus melops. Next base: position 13,516,418 of record NC_136700.1, read on the forward strand.
AGATGTCATAAAAAAATGTTAAATAAAAGTTGAACAAACCTCTACATCACTGACACATGACATACCGGATGAAGTAACTATTGATTGGGCCATCACTTGTCTTTGATAATGTTTTGAAGAAATACAAAAAAAAATGGCAGATCTTTAAATACATACTTTAAATTTAATATATATATATATATATATATATATATATATATATATACATACACACACACACACACACACACATATATACTGTATATACATATATATGTATGTATATATAGATAGATATATAGATACATACATACATACATACACACACACACACACACACACACACACACACACACACACACACACACACACACACACACACACACACACACACACACACACACACACACACAATTTGATTCTTCTTTTAGCGGAAAATGGTGACAGGCTTACCCCCAGGCCATTGTGAAGGATTAATAACTATCTGCATGGCTACATTACACAATGGCTCCTGAAACAAACAAACAGGGACCGTTTGAATCTCTTAATACAAACTGTCAGGAGGTCTGGCTTCCAGAGAGCATCCATGAAAATATGCTGTGGTCCTATCATCTTTACACACTGCAGCGTTTCAAGGCTGTGAGAAATCTGCATGAAAGCACAGCCCTGTAGAGAATTATTTAGTTTGAACACAACCAGTGAAGCCGGAATTAATATCTGGGTCTGCGTGCATGTAAGTATGTGTGTAAACACATGCTTGATCTACTGCTGCTCTTTTATTAGCTTCAAAGGGCATGCAGGCACCCAAGATAATATACACAGGGACAGCAAGAAATCATCACTTATACAGATGTGCATACACTGACAGAAATCGGACCCTGCAGAAGGTTGTGATGTTGCCATCACAATAATGAATGCTATTCAACCAATCCCTATGTTTTCTGCACAAACTGAACTGAAACTTTCCAACAAACTTGACCAATAACCTCTCTCGTGCCCAATCAAGTTCCCCTCTTTTTTTTAAATCAAAATATGAATCCCCTTCTGTTAAGTAAATGTGTTTTATATTTGTTGAACTCTGTGTGCAAATGTATATTTTTTCTCTTATCAGTGGATATATGCTAGGGTATGCCCTTCATACCTTGCCAAGGCAAATGCAATTTGCGTTAAACATTTTCAGACAGCAGCAGCAAAATCAGGCTTTTGAGTCCAACACAATCCCCAAAAAAACATTGCACCCTGACAAGATGTTTTCATCTTTTGATTGATAATTTTGCGTCACATGCAGTGAGGATAAATAATATTTCAAAATATGAATCGGCTTTACAGTTGGTCTAATGTCATATATCAAACCACAAAAATGTATACCGCCCCGCTCCCTCTGTGATTTGTTTCCTCCAAATGTCATTACATAACATCACTTACTTACAGACTCTGACGCAAAAATGACAGACAGCAAAGACTGGCTGAAGGGACTGCAAAGTGTAAACATGTAAGCGAAAAATTAAATGTGACGCCTAATACTTAATTTTTTACCTGTCTTTATTTTGGTGGTTTAGCCCTCTGCCTCGCAAGCTACAGTTAGTTACGACAATGTAGCAGCCTGTTCAGTGTTAATAAAGCAATTTCAGAGCAACGTGAATCTTAATGAAATTCAAAGAGTGGGCAGGTCATTTTATATCAACACTCTATGAGAGAGAAAAGGGAGCAATAAGCTTAACTCTATGTGATAGTTTCAGATCAGGACGCAGAGGAAAGTGTCTTCCTTCTTTGAAAAACTGAGGAAAAGCTGCAGAGGCTGATAAGCATGCAACAGGTATGTTTATTTTGGTTGGACAATTGACCTTCTAACAGAAATATCAATTCAGTGGTGAAAAAGTACCCAGATGCAGAAAAGTGTATATTTCTTCCATTTTTGTTTTTTCTGAGACCCCTTTGACCATATTCTAACTTTGCCCCCTCTGGCCCTTGGCATGCTTGATGCCCCTGCCTGGAGGGACTGAGGAAATAAACCCGTCAGAAAGCCATTACACCTACAAGCCAGAGTCTGGATAGACAATTTATCTCAAACTAAAATGAATGCATCACTAACACTCTGAGACACTGCTTAATCATCTGCAAATGAACAGCCAGAATGAAAGGACAAGAGGGAGAAGAGAAATGTGAATTTAATAATCTCACTGTAGAGACAGACAGATATTATATCCAGTCAACAATAACGTACAAGCAAAGTGACCATGCTCTTGTAACAAATTAAATTACTTAAAGACTGACATCAAAGCAAATCACCATTCCCCAACTGGAGATAAATGAAGCACAGCTAGCATGATGCTAAAAGGAGAGGCACATGGCGTGTGGTACTATTGGCATCTCCAGGTCATCATTTAATGAACAAAACTGTCAAACTGATCTTTCTTCGATGTTGTTAAAATGCAAGCCACTCACTAAATGTGATTCACAGATTATGTGATGATAAACAGATTTAGCATTCAGGGCGTGCACAGATGTTTTCCGAGGGCAGAGGGAAATACTATTACATGAGAAAGTTATTGAAATAAATTATGAACAATTGGTTTTAAGATGAGGAAGGAGAAAAATGATGAAGAATTCATACAGTATATTCTATCAGCCAACGTCTTCATGAGCAATATATAAACTTTAAAGAAGTTTGCTATCGTCTTACAAACTTGAAAGTCACAACATTATCTTGCTGAGAAAAGTAAAAGATTACCTCGAAGCACATGTCAAGATCAAATATTGCTTTGTTGTCCTTTAGCAGAGAGAACAGCTGTTGATGTTGTGCACCACAGTCGCTGCCTGCTGGGCAGCAAACAGAAAAGGACAAATTCATGTTTATTCACGCCGTCATTAGGAGCGAAAAAAACACACACAAAATGTGCTCGAATTTAATGTGTGTATGTGTGCACTGAATACATGCACACTGACATGCTGAAACCATGCTAATTTGGCCCACCCGATAACACTGAGATACAAATACTTTGCGAGGGAAGGAGTTTGATGACCAGCTGAGGATGTTAAAAAGCACACACACACACGCACACACACATACACAGTTGACATGCACAGACATTCCTCCCTTGAGAGCTGTGTTTGTAATCTGTCAGGTGCTGAGAAGAAGCAACACATATTTCATCTAATCTAAATAAGGTTTTATCGCTAATCTGCAGACACAGCTGCAGAGCCACCGAGCGAGATTGGATAGAGAGTGAACTTTTCTTGTCAACTCTTATAATCTTCTTTGGTACAAGTTGGATTCAATGTATTTTCTTTTTTTTTTTCAAACTGCAATGTGGATTTGAATAGCAATGAACATATGTGAATGCATACAAGTATTAATAAAGATCTGTTTTCTTGCAGTATGGTGCTGAAAAAATAATAAGGACTTTTTTAAATTCAACTTTTCAAAGTTAATTCTGAATATCACAAACTATATGTAGAACATGACCCCATCTGATCACAGATCATTTTCATTCTATTGCGCAGATAATAACAGCTGTGTTCAGCCATTGCCTCCCACGTACCTCTAATAGACATTTTGCATGAGTCACATTTCCTCCTTTTCTCTCCTGCCTTTTTACCTGATCAAGTGGGATTACTTAAAGCCTCCACTTGAATGGGTTACTGTAATAGGAATAGTTGTTGCTGTTATGCCTCTTGTCAATCTGCCATATTGCTGCTCAGTAAGTAATCGCACTGCTTAAACTAGATCATTTAGACTTTGTTCTAAATCATCTAAAGCCTCTCAATGACTCAAGAGCCTCATCAGAAGACTTCTAATGAGTCTGAATAAAAAATCCATTGTTTACGATGCTGAAAATTTGAACTTGCATGAATGATTTAGACCGTGTTAGGGGGAAAAATGAAAAATGAATATCTCCCTGAGACCCATATCAGTTTGGCTGATTATTTGAACTACGTTGGTTCACAGATGAAGAAGACGCAACAACAGAATCAGTGACACAACAACAATGGTAAGGGCACTTAAAATATTAATTCCATGACATTACTCTAGCCAGCAATGTTTCCCACAAGAAAAGTCACATACGTTCCCTTTGGCTCTGTTTGACACTGCTGCTGAAAGAATGTGAGTGTATTGGTGTATAAATATTTGAAAGCTGTAGAACTATATTCAGAATGAACTGATTTACTTTTTTATGTGTCAGCACGCGTTCTAAAGGTGTTTGTTCGAATAAAACATGGAATCATGAAATGGCATTTCTGATTAAATAACATCGCCTTGGGCGCATAAGTGCGTGTGCACAAAGGTAGCATGGTGTCAGGCGTGTGTGTGTGTGTGTGTGTGTGTGTGTGTGTGGACCATTAGCAGGGTAAAGAGTGGCCTCTCTAATCTACTTTCTCCTAATTAAAAGCCTGTGACTAAATGGACCAGTGCTAGAGTTGTCTGCGGGGGAAATTAAATTTAAAAAAAAATTAAAAAAAACGAGAGATGATTAGACGACAGAAGAAAGAGGGAAATCAGAAGCAGGATGAAAGGCATGGAGGAGGGAGAATAACAGTGGTAGGGAAGGGAGAAAGAAGGAGGTGGGAGGTAGAGGTTGAGACAGTTAAGTCACATATATTGTATAGGAGGAGGCCTAAAAGGGTTACAACATTTTCAAGGGTACTGTGGGAAGTCTCAAATAGAGTAGGTAAGAGAGGAATTGAGAGATGAAGAGAGCATGTTGAAAGAGTTCATTGATAGACCAAATGAAAAATACATGCGAGAAAGGAAAAGGAAGACAGAGTTGGTTCAAACGAAAGGTGGAAGAGTAAAAAGAGATCAAAGACAACATAGGTATAAAAAGCCCACTTTCTAGGCATACACTCAGCTCTGTGGGGAGTACTATTTAAATGTACACACTGTGTATGATTTACCAGATACAATGTTGAGCAGGTCCAAAGTCTATGCATTTAAGCATGTGTGCTTATTTGTGATGTATACAATCAAAGCTGAGGCTCATAGGAATTTTAAACTTTTTCAGGTATTTGATCAGAAGTAAGATTATTACACAAATTGAAATTGAGCTGATGATCGAAATGGATATTAACGTACTGCATTTCAAAGAATGCAACACATTTAAGTATGTGCAGTAAAGAGATCATAATATAGCAAACACAACAGCCAAACATTTTTGATAGATTGTATGAGCTTCAGTACATTTGAGTGACAATACTTACAAAATGATATTTGTGAACTCTGAAATACAAATACAGCTGATGACCCTAGAGATACAAACTGACTGGTAATCTAATGAATTTGTGTCCATCCTCTCAAAACCATGAGTACCTTAAGCCTGGCTCAGACTACAGGGTAATAAGGCGGATTTAAGTTCTGAGTCACTCTTCCTGACACATGCCAGTGTGTTCCCAACTCGAGGCTCCTCAGAACCGATTATCTTCCCAGATTATCTTGTAGTTAGAGTGGTAAAAAGATCCAATCTTATTGGCGCCTAACTGCTCTGATATTTTTTTCAAAAATTTTTGATATTTAGTATTTCAAATCTTGAAGACTACGTCATCAAATTGTCTAGCGGATGTCATGTGTGACTGGTTGAGATTTTGTAGTCCAGGGTCAAATTAGTGGAGTAACCAACTATGCTTGGTTTAAAAAAACATGTTCCAGATATTATAAATCACTGACAGAGAAATGTAGACATATTATTTGAACATAATAAGAGAAAAAGACCTTGAGATCAAAAGACATTCAAATGCAGTAACATTGAAAACTTGCTATCTAAAATATTAAATCCCGTCCACATCAGAGCAGTAACAGAGAGTCAGATAATGAGACAGTGGAAGAACTCGTGTTTTGATTGGATCAAAGACAAGAAAATATGCACTGCAAAAAGCTTGTGCCCTGTAGCAAATAAATCTGAATTCTTAAGGACGCCCTTTACAAAGCTTTGCATCCATTAAAAAAGAAACAAAGAGGATAAGGAAAAAGAGGGAGGGAAGAGAAGAAAGCCATTCATTTAAAGACAGAAGAGATGACAGAGAAACTATGTTTACAAGAAAAGACAAGAGTGTTTGATAATCTCTGCTGACTCAGCAGACATTTGGCGGAATGTAGATTCACAAATTAATTCTCTGAGTTTAAAGTCAACAGAACTTTTGCCTCCAGAAAATTATGACAAATTATTACTTGTTCCATTTAGGAGCATGTAAGTTGGTCCTTCATTCAGAGTGCATGAAGGCGTAATGAGTGAAGTAGCAACAGCAGCCTGACAACCGACAGGCAAGAGTGACCGCTAGCAAGAAGAATTCCACCATTTTCATATCCAGCAGTATTTATTGGGTGCCAATCATACTGCTCTACAAACCAGAGGGAGATTAATAATTAGCTGGTCAATCGTTGTAATATGATCACTAGCTTTTGTTTTCTCTTTTGTTTGTCTCGGGGAGGGAAAACACAAAACAATATTAATCTTGTTCGATCATTCAGCAGCAGTTTGGTTCTAGGCCAAAAAAGATTTCTTCTTTTCTCTTTATGTTGAGTAAATGGTATTGTTGTTCTTACTGTTGACAGCTACAGTATGAAATGGTCACATGCTTTGCTGTCATTGTAATGGGCTAATCAATTATCAAGTTATGTTGTATTTTACAGCCTTATGAAGACATGAGTGCCTTTAGCATTAGTAATAACAAAACATCTATTACCCAATATGTTACAGCCATATGTCTTTGCTGTATTTAAATCAGAAAAACTGGCATAGGTAGCCTACTTGTGTTTAAAATACTCAGTTTCATTGGTCAAATGTATCCCTACAGCAATGTGCCATGTGGGGCATAAAATATTGAACTCATATGGACGACAGGACAATATAAATGGTCATTAAATAAACCATTGACTTAGTTCTGAAAATTACACATTGCCCCACATCTCTGCATTGCTTTAATCATTTATAAGGTTAGTGATGAGCGCCCTACAGAACTGAACCCTGTCTGCATCATCTGAAACTTTCATTAGTTCATTTCACACTCTAAGAGATGCTAGACATATGACCAGAATCTGAAATATTTTCTTTTGATACCGAACCTTAGAAAGTTCAGTATTCATTCCCAGAGAAAGTTCATTGTCAGCTACTCTGCCATGCAAGCTTTAATAAGCTGACTGCTGGTCTCTTGGGCTGCTGAGCTGACAAGTTCATTCACAAATTAGCACTTACACCTGCACTTTAAAGCCTGACTACCTCAAGGATCCTTAACATTAGGGGCCTTCTCCTTTATTGTACATAAGTATGTGTGCTGCCTCAAGAACAATTTGGGTAGCTGTAAGCCAAACTGGAGGGAAAAAGGCATCTGAGAAGAGGACTTTTTGTTTGAATTGAAAAAACTTGAACCCACAAAGAAGCCTAATTAAAACCAAACTATACTTCTTGAGAGCAGCTTGGTGTTCAACATTTGTGAAGAACCTCAATTTTAAGTTCCTGAATGTAAAGTAGGGACAGTTAGAACATACTTTCCCATGATAGATAAAGTTTAAAGAACTGCAAAAGAGGTCACTGACCTCTTACCACAGAGGCCCAAAAGAGAAATATACTGTATCTACTCCAGACTAATTAGAATACATGAAGGGATTTTGCTTTGCATATTTTTGCTTCAAATTCAACCAGACAACATTTATTATACTTTGAAAGTTACTCAACACATGCCAAGTTTCATCATTTTGAATCCCATATGAATTATGCATGTCCAAAAACAGTGTTCATGAGATAACGTTTTCAATGGTGATGATTCCTTTATGATTCAAACTGTCTGAATACAGTGTATGTTTGAGAACGAAGGGATTAGAATATTGTTAGTTGTTTAGTCAATGAGTGTCACAAAGGCTTGTACTGTAGGGATGTGCTTACAATAAAATGCACGAAAAGGGAGCAAATGTGCGGTCTCCTTTTTAGTCTTCTTGTACTTTAGGAAATAAAGAGTTTGTTGCCACATAAACATTACACTGTATCTACTCCCACTGAACAGATGTCTCAGAAATATTGGAGCCAAACGATTCTGCTCAGCTCACTGTGAGGCTGATGGAAAGACTACAGCACTGATGTCTGTGACAGAAGGTTATATGTTATCACTGTAAAAAGTAAATGGACTTCAGCTTGTAAAGCACGTTTCTAATTTGTTGACTACTAATGCGCTTTTACGTCGTAGGTCACACCTAAACATTCCCACACATTCCCACACTGATGGCAAAGGCTGTAAGTAAAGTTACCATTGGTACTATTAACTAATCCCATTCAGGCATATGCACTGTGCATGCTGCAGATGAGGCAGCAGTTACTTGGGGTTAAGGGTCTTGCCCAAGGACACATCGGACATGTGGCTGCAGGAGCTGGGGATCGAACGCCTGACCTTTCAGTTGCGAGATGACCAACTCTACCCACTTACCACAGCTGTATGGAAGTTACCTTTTTAGACTCATAAGGCAAGGCAACGCAAGGCAAGTTTATTTATATAGCACTGTTCAGACACAAGGCAATTCACAGTGCTTTACAGACATAAAAACAGAAAAACATTAAAACAGAGTTTAAGGAAAGAATGAAGGAAAAATAGAAGGAAATTATTAGCTCAAAATGTATGAAGCAGAATCAAAACGACTCTCTTCATGAGTCTTTTTTTAAACTATGAATCAGGATAAATTGTCCTAATCACTGTACTAACTCAATTATTGCTGTTTTTGAGCTTTAAAGTGAAGTGGTGATTTTAAGTGATTCATAACAAAGCAGCCCCTTAACACTTTCTTATGACCTTGAATTGATCATTAGTAGGAGAAGTCCTTTTTGCGCAAACCAGCATATTAGCTTTAAGCATATGTTTTCTTAGTCTGTATTCGTATTATTTGATGGAAATTCCTCCAATTAAATTTGACATTTTTTTAGAAACACATTTGTAATGAATCATTGATTACGATCATCAACAAATGATGACAGTGAAAGATTTCCACTTCCTTTTAAAATATTCCAAATAGCTTGATAATACATAAAGAAACCAAAAAGTTTTGACAGCCATGCATGACAAAAAGCAAATTATTAACATTCATTGAACGGAAGCCCTTCAGGCTGTGCTGTATAACGTTAATGTATACATATGGGAATCCTACACTTCTTATAATCCTGACTCTCCGGTTCACTCAGAGAGAACAAAACTGTACACAGTTTAGAGATATGAGAGATTAAAGAGAGCGATGTAGAACAAGAGCCCTGGCCTGAATGCTTGTCCTTGTGTGTTTGCACGCTATCATGAACGGCAACATATTTTGAATAGTTCCTTACAAAATGATGAGAGTCCGACCACAACCTGAAATTCCACAAGGCTGCTTTTTCTAATAAGTTTCCTTCAGAAATTCTTTGTCGGGATATCTCTACTTGCCACGATTGACATTAAAATATGGATGTTGGCACCGCAGGGGGATTACACACACAGTCACACAGTGGCTCTCACACTCTCACACACACACCCACACACACACACCTACACACACACACACACACACACACACACACACACACACCTACACACACACACACACACACACACACACACACACCAGAAAATGTATAGGTACAGAACATGAGTAAATAAAGGATTGAAGTGAATTAATTATTCAAACCTTGCTGCCACTTACTGAACACTTTGTTAGACACACATACAGACACTCCCATTTATCAAGCTACTGTAGAAGTAGGCAAGACTATTAGTTATAATGTCAATATCACTTAGACACTCTTTCTATCCAGATAAATGATGTAGAGTGTGTGCACTTTATAAATCATGGTGATGAACTGGCTCTGTTACAAGTTTAACTTGTAAAGGAACAAAACTTAAACTCAACGCTCTCCCTCATTTTTATTGTGTGTGCATTCAAATATAAATACAGATTTTCAGATGTCAAATATAAATACAGATTTTCAGATGTTTTCAAAAGAAAGCGTCCTTCAAAGGAAGGAAGATGAGCCTCTTCATCAAAAGTACATCCTGGATAAGTGAAGCCACTTTTTAGTTTAAGTTAAACTGCATTTTTCTTATTTTCCAGCAGCAACATTTGAGTTTTCAGCGTGCTGAATCAATATCTTCAGTCTCATACCCTCTGGTTCCTCATGAATCACTGTGAGTGACTACATGCAATCCCATTATGTGGAAATATGCAATGCAACTCATTATGGGAGTCAAGGGAGTCCTGGCAAGGACAGCAGCATACCATTTTTTTTCATAAAGAACAAACACCATAGTACAGCAATCAGAAATGATACCAAACAGTGAGTGGGATTATATGGACTTGATTATCTCGGTTTTGATCTAGGTTTTGAAGTATCCTGTTTGTGCATGTAAACGTTGTATCCTGCCCTCATCCATTTTTAGAAAAAACCTGACTTTGTACCAAGAAAACTAGAGAAGAAAATGGGACACTATGGCATGTAGTGCATATGCCTTAACCATGTTTCTGACAGCTGCAGACCTGCCCTGGCAGATATCACCTTAACCAAGTGACATGTCAGAATAACAAACATGGCAGCAGCAACAAGAGCGTCTCACATCTGGAGCGACAGAGAAACTGAGTTTTATTTTTTTGGTAATAAAATTAAATATAATTGGCAGTTTAGATGACAGAATCAATTGAAGTGCTGACCTGTTTAAGTCTGTGGTAAACAGACTACAGCATGTTGTTTCCCAACATGTATGGTGGAGCAAAACCTGCCATGTTAAACATTACTGAAGAAACATTAGGTAAAATAAACATCACAGGCACCTACTCAAATAAGATACTTGGATAATAGGATCCTTAATCTATACAGAGATATGATTTACCAGGTTTCTCTGTGTGCATGTGAACACAATATCCTGAACATGCTCAAAACCAGGATAAGGCTTATAACTGGGATATTCAATTCCTTGCAAAGAAAAAAAACAAACACTCAATGAAATAAAAGCAATAAGAAACAAAACATGTGCATTCACTGGTCAAGTCCTCAATCCTTTTTAAAAGTGGACCTATCATCCCCTTTTTCCACCTTTTCAAACACTCCCTTGTGGTCTAAATGGAACATCTGTGCTGTGCTTTGGTCAAAACATAACGTCATTCAAGCACCACAGGAGGTTTGTGACCCTGTGAAAACAGCTATCTCAGAACGCTCTGTTTTGGTGTGTGTCTCTTTAAATATATGGGGACCCCCCTGAGTTTTCCCCAGTGGACATCACTCCTCTTTAGCGAGAATAACAATGACAGACCTGTGCAAAGGTTTTGCTCTGGGCTCGAGTTCATGAGTTGAGAAACAAGGGGAGGGGAGAGTATTTTATTTACCAGAATCCATCTTGTGCACACCACAAATGTTGTGGCTCGATGACTCAGGTCACCAAATTTTTTTTTTAAAAATTGAAAAAAAAAAATGTGAAAGTGGATTTTCACATTATGTCCCTTTTAATAGTTGTCTATGCTAATAAAATAATGTATTATATAGTGAGCCTGCACTGAAGAACAAATTAAGGAAGCATAACATTCAAAGCATTTTTACCAAAGAAAGGGCAAGTTCGAGGAACAATGTGTGATGATTTGGTAATCATAGAAGTCAGTGGAGACCATAAGAAAGGTGTTCATGCAGTATGGCTTGGCAGTGGAGGATGTTACAGTGCTCAGTGTCACAGTTATATAATGAAGGCAAACTTGCTTTTTCATTTGACCTGCATTGTGTGTGTGGAAAACCAAACTCGAGACAAATTGCAACACCTAATGATTACCCTAGTCCTACATTTCAGTGAGGTTTAGGTAGCGTGTATGTAAGGATGTACTGTATTAAAAACCAATACCTCATAATCATGTGCAAACTCTAGCACTTCTGGACTTTATTACGCCAACACTTTACCTCCCATTTAGGCACTTCAAGCACTGACTGAACTTACTCTGAAGGGCATTTTATTCTGGTTTATTTTTTACTAACATTGCCACTTTTATCCATAGTTATCTCTGTCCCCATATATACAATTTATGTTGTTATTTGGATTTTGCTTGTCATTGTGGTTATATGTAAATTTGTATACCTGTGAACCACCAATCTGCTAAAGGACGACATTACAATCTGGCATGTTTACATGTTTGTGTTCATTAATGTGCACTGCTATATAAAATACATACCTTTAAAATTACAGTACGTGATGACATTGACGACTTGTCTAGAGTCTATTGAATTCCTTCATGCTGGATAATAAAGATGTTATTAACTGAAATTGGATACAATGGTCGAGTTCTGTCCGTTCTCACTGACACATTGGATGAAAGTGACAGTGACCTCTCAGTTGTGGTGATGGAACATCAATTTTTCAATCCCCCCATCATACATGTCTTACAATATATAGTAAAAAGTGGATCTTCATGAGGAAAGAAATCTAAGCCTTGCTGAAACCACAAAGAATATGCAGAACTACAACCAAGATGGCACAAAGAAGAATGTGTATCTTCAGATAATAAAAGGAGCACCTCGGAACAAATAACAAATCAAATATGTACTGTTATGCCCTTCCCTTGACAGCAAAACCTTCAGCAAAGCAGGCAACTGAATCAGCTCAGAAAAATTCAAGCGGAGCTCTTAAACAGATCAGAAACACATTTGTCTTAGTTGTGGCTTGCCTCCCTCTCTCAGTATATTCACTGTGCTCAAGGATATTAAGATGAGCCCACTCCCATATTCCCATGGAAGAAAATCCCATTTAGGGAGATTTTAGATTGAAGCACTAAGGAATACTTCCAGCCCACCTGTTTGTAGTAAAAGGGGGAAAAAAGAAAAACTATATCAAACTATGAGCAATAGGGACTATGTTCCAAAGTCTGGAAAGAGAGATATTCACACCAGCATGTTTGAATATTAGCTCATCTCTTCCAGGTCCCTCAACAGTTTTCTGTGTTGGCCAGTTAAAAACTAACATATCTCTCCTTAGACACATCTTCATCTTCAGTTCTGCTTGTGTGTAAAACAGTTAAAACTTAGATGACACTGAAGTAAATAATCATCAGATGTTTTTTGATTAGTCTTCTATTGTATCTCCACCATGGTGTGCAAACTCTGTGGTATTCATTACATGGGCCCTAAATAAAAGCTTTTACCTTCCTGTAATGACCATAAAGGGTTTCATTCCACCTTTTATGACTCTACTGTGTGCTCGATAATAAGGAGTGAGGACAATAAGGCTGTATGAGCTCTGTCGAGGGGCATTGTGCATGTTCTCTTTTTCGTTCGGAGGGATTTATTAAGCAATGTTTTTTGTATTTGATAACTCCATTGTAACTGTGAGTGTGGGAGGGAGGGAGGGTTTGTGTATGTGTGTGTTCTTGTAAGTGCTGGCAACTTTGGTATGTGTGTCTATGAGTGTTTTTGCACAAGTGAGTTTTTTGTGTTTGTACACAATTCTACTATTCTACGAATAGAGGCTTTTCTCAGTCTGTTTTTATGTTCATAGAAGTAGCATGTGTGTGAATGTGCTGTTTATAAATGCAAGGACTGTGTTTTTATGCATCTGCTTTCATTATTTACACATGCCCATGTATATGTCTATGAAAGCCAACTATAGTTGACTTTATATACAGTGTGTGCGTGTTGTGTGTTAGTAAGTAGTAGAAAGGAGAACTGTGTCAGTGGAGCATAGAGAATCATAGGACAGATAAGCCTGTCATAATAATCCTCCTCTGCCTTGTGTATCGAGCCAGCTTAATACACCTACCTTCTGATAATCTTCCAGAAACATATCTGACAAGCATGCACACAAACAAACACAAATACACAAACTCACAGAGAGAAGCTGAACTCTTACTGCAGTCACAAAATCAACTGAAACAAACCATGCAATAACACAGAAAACAGCGTTCATACCTGTCATAGTACCATCAATTGAGAGTCCGTTCAGCTTTTTCTTATGGTCACAGCTGGTGAAGAACCATGACAAGACAAATGAATGAGTGAGTAAAAAGTCACTTTTGTAACTGTTGGAATACTGCGCAGTCCTTTGATGAAAACCTTTTGATTGAACTCCCAGTTTTCTGTTAAAAATGCTGAAAATGACACCAGTTTTCATCGTTCTTTGTACATGAGTCAGAGAAAGAGTTATTGTCTTTACACACACAAACTAGCAAATGTTAAAGCCAGGAATTTGCAACACTTTCCCGAAGAAAAAAGATGCCTGTCATATTCTGCAATATCATTCTATGCTATCAGGTTAACTCAGTTTTGGTTGTGCATCTAGTTAAGAAGTATTAGTCAGGTGATTTTTATACTTAAACCGTCATCATCAAAGCACCAAATAAGACACAACTTTTTGGTACTACCAAAGATTCTGCTGTGTAGTACAGGCCTCAGGTGTCCTTGTAGCTGCACAAGGAGTCAGTATTTGACAGCATAGCATGACAACATATTGTTTTCTCGAGAAATCCATCTACCCGCACCTCTTCAACATAAGACTTTCCTGCTTTGTTTCTTGTCATGTTTACAAGACAAACACACACACACACACACACACACACACGCGCACACACACACACACACACACACACACACAATCACAAACACGCACACTTGCTTGTCCATACACACAGAGATGCTGAGCTCATTAAGAGATTTCCAGAGGCTAACCAAGAAAGGCTGGCCACTGTGGGAACATGAAGGAATCTGCAACTGCAACATATTGAAGATTCTAGGTTTATAAAAGATGATTGCTTTATTTTATCAATGAATACAAATATGTGCAGATAAATGAAATAAAGTAATCTGTTTTTTACACAATATTGCTTTCCATTTTCTACTCAAATGATCTGATCTACTGTTAGTAAGCATCACATAGAACAGGAGAAAGGACAGGATCAGAATTCAGGGACACAGAGAGAGAGAGAGAGAGAGAGAGAGAGGAATGACATGCTGGAAAGAAGCTTAAGGTCGGATTTTGAACCAGAGCCGGTCACTAGGAGGGCTTTGGCCTCTATACATGGGGTACATGCACCAACCACTGGCTACCAGCACTTCTGAAATTGTAGTATTTTTGTTTTACTTATATCTGCACTATGAATAAAATTGTGTGATTCCAAGGTAGTTCTTGTCCTAAAAAGTATATTTTTAGTATCACAGAGTAAACTCCTGCAGGCTTCAAAGTGGCTGTTAAAAGGATTTCTTCCTTCAAAGAGAATTGCTACTTACAACTTTCTGCAATAACAAGTATTCACAGCAGGAAATTACCATGACAAGAGCAATGGAACTGATTCTTTTTCTTTGACTCTGTATAGTATGTTCCAAAGAATCAGTTTAACTCAAATACATCTATGCATTACTTCTGTCTGACTCTGAATGTAGCGGCTGAACTACTGTACACTCAAAGTGCCACAGGTGCAGGACAAAGATCTCCCTGTTGGATTTAGTCTTGTCTTGATGTCTGTGAATGTAGAACTCAATTCAACTTTGTATTAATTGCCTTTTTGACATTTTGAAGAGCAAATGTTACTGCCATCTTTTTACAAGATGCCTCTAAGACTTTTGGTCAGAACAGGCATTATGTATCAGACACACCTCCACAGTAAAACACTGGTCACGTCTTTCCCTGCCAACAGTAATCCTCCTTCATCTGACATTAAGCCAGGGGATGAGAGGATGAAAAGGTAAGCAGGGGGATGACCTGGAGAGGACAAAAAATGCAGGAAGACAAAAGGAGCAGAGAACAATGATCATTGCCCTTCTCACCTTTGACTTGTGATGTCTGCGAAATTAGAGCATATCCGATGTTTAGATGCTGCCATTTTGAGCCAAAATTTTCGACAATTACAAACAAGGTAAGAATTTGAAATTCGACTTTTTTTCGCTGAGAGAATGGCATTGAAAAATGGTTTCTTTTCCAAGCTTTCAGATTTAAAAGCACATTTACGTCCACGTTTAATGTGTGAATGTCTCACCCAAAGCATGGCTGACAAAACAGACAACCACATTTGTCAGACATAATCACATGTTTGCTGATGTTTTGTAAAATGTTATTTTCAATTGTACACTTTTTCTTTTCAAGCACACAAATCCACTGGTGGAACCAAGTGGCACAAAACATCAGCACTGTGGTGACACCCTCTTGCTGTCTTAAACAAGCCTGTAATTGCTTCCCTTCTCTGTGATCACTGTGTACAAAAAGACAAAGAGCCCTCATCTAATTGTGTGTTTTCTAATTCCAAATGAAACAGTAGTTCATCAACATTTTCCTCTTCTTCTCTGTTCTGTTTTTTTCCAAAGTCTGAATATCACGATGGATCAGACACCATCCCCAGTAACACAACCTGAGGAGGTCTGTTTTTCACATGATAAATATGGCTCACACACACACGAACACTCACTCATGGATATAGTATCAGGACCACACAAGTTCTGGGAAACCAGCCCAATTGGACTAAAACCAGAAACTCTATTATAACAATGTGTGTGTGAGTGTATGAGGGAGAGGGTGTGTGTGTGTGTGTGTGTTTGTGTGTGTAAGAAAAAGAGAGAAGTGAAAAGCACCCACTATATGCCTTTGAAATTAGCCTTATTTTTTTCTTTTCTCTCAAGTTTTTTGTAACTTTTCACTCAAACATTAATTGCCGTGACTTTGTGCAGAATACAAACTATATTAATTATTGTTTTATATTACATTCATGCATTACAATAATGTTAGGGATGATTTACAACCAAATATCAGTTCCTTCTTCAGGTTTAATGCTTACATTTAGCTTTTTAGGATATGTGAAATCTGTCTCTTCAAAATCTGAGAGAAATGAATTAAAATATATATATGTTAAGAATTTACAAGCATTATCATTTTATAAAATGATGCACCACCAAAGTTATATTTAGAATTGTTTTCATTGTACCTATTTTCTGTGGATTCATAATAATAACAACACATGGAGATGAGTTCAGTCAGACAACTCGTGGGGTATTTGTTTTAAATGTTTATTACCAGCAGTTTTTGGCGTCTATGCTCACTCCTTTTCAGATTATTTTACATGCAGAAATTTGAAAAGTGATGATATGATTTAATGAATCTCTTAAACAAGTGGATGCTTGGGGTGGTGGTTGGGCTTAAAGCAAGAGCTGCCATATTGATGCATGTCAGAGATGACAGTAAGTGAGCACAGGGAGAGACCTGATATCTTGGAGCTTAAGTAGACTGCCACTTGGAATGATGTGTTGCAGGTGATCGTGGATAATGACACAGGTAAATTGTAAATTGAGCGCAGCTCAAGATGTCTGCCTGCATATGTCACCTCAATTTTATAGTAAGCACTTGTACTATAATGTAAATTTATAATTATATGAAGCTGTTTAAAACAATGCATGAAACAACCAGCACCATTATAATAAAGTGTCTTTAAAGCATTGAAAGGCTTGGTTATTTTATCATGATTACATATTGATATTTAACATGCCGTGTCAACAGATGTCTGACTTTAAATGAACAAGCAAAGGTAGAAAGGTAATTATAATGGCAGCATTTAAAATAATTGTCAAAGACAAGGACATTGATTGTAAAAGTAAGAATTGCAAAAGGTTAGTGGTGGTCATTTATGAAAATGAAATACACCTATGTGCCACATACTGTATACATATAAAAATATAAACCATAGGGCTGTGAGTCTAAATCGATGAGTGTCTACATATTTGTAAAACTTTATCACTGGTCACAACCTGACATCATCCCACCCACCTGTCAGTAATGTCATTATGTGTAATGACAGATGATGCTAAACATAAAACTGAGCATTGATTTTCACTATCATCAGGGTAAAGAAATGTGCACATACAATTCAGAAAAGCTGGATTACAACAAGGTGTGAGTCTCTTCTTTGTCAGCAGAGTTAACACAGTATTTATTTATTTAAAAGCTGTAGTGTCCTGTCACCAGACATTGCACTATGCAGAGCATTGCTTAAGGATATTCAGCAGTTACGACAGGTCTATTAGTGTTGAGGATTTAACCAGCACCTTTTAATTTAGCGGTTCACGTTTCTGCCTGGAAGCTAGCCTGCCTCACACACACACACACACACACACACACACACACACACACACACACACACACACACACACACACACACACACACACACACACACACACACACACACACACACACACACACACACACATTAGACAGTAAGGCTACTTTACAATGTTTGTGCAAAGTGAAGACGCTTCAGGGGAGACAAGACTAATGCCGGATCATTCAAGCAGATACATGCTGTGGACCCACACGCACACATGCACACACACTGAGACAGAGGGAAGTTGAAATAGAGTAATAGAGAAACAATCTGCAACTGACTGCATATAATCATGATAATGCTCTGGCTGTTTAATCAGGCAATAATAATGAGCACACTTCTGTTATTCCTCGCCTCCCGTTAATTTGATTTATTTTAGACTTGTGTGAGACCACTGTCCATGTCCAGATATTGCTTTGTTTCCCTATAATTACAATAAATGTAATTAAAGCTCTAGGGTGTTAGGGGGCATATGTGTACATCATGAGCATGCATGTCTGTATGATTTGTGCCTACCAGCCATCTTTTAACGTACTTACAAATTTATTCCCCAGGTGCAGAATGCCTTTGAAGCTCAGCAGGGAAGTCTAATAGCATTTAATTTTAATTAATTTCCCCTCTCTATTAATAACCTATATCTTCCCTTAAGTGGTTCTGAGCGTTAAAAGGTGCTGCATCAGTCATTAGCCAATTGCTGGGGTAAATTGGGAAGGCTTTGTGTCGACTCAGCAGAAACCTCGAGTTGGCAAGTTCATCCCATAAACCTACATTACTCTTACAATGTAATAGTGTGCTTAGCATGGACACGGTGACCAGAAATGGGAGTTAAGGGTTAGTGAGAAGGTTAAAAAACAAAAAAGTGCAAGGGCCAATGCAAGTGCCAGTGTATAAAACAGACTTATGAGTGTGCCTGGAGGGACACACATCTGGTCACAAACGCTCAAATAAACTCAGTGCAAGTGCTGAAGAAACTGCTTAAAAAATAAAGCATGCAACATTTAAAATGCTAGACCAATCTCTTTGAAATAGGCTCATTAGAATGACTTCAAACAAAATGTCTGTGGGAAATAAACTGACGGCCTTTGGCAAACACAAAGCTGCCTATTGAATGATTCCTGGTTTAACTCATTAGAATTTCTCAACAAGTGCAATCATGCCGTCTGTGTTTTGTTAGACAACTTGTGACAGCAGACAGCAGCATGTTTTTTTTTGTTTTTTTTCAGTGAATGACGAGGAAGATTACGTCACAGAAAAAAGGGAGAAAGACAGGGGCGTAGTGTCAATTACTAAACTAAACTACTAACTAAAGACATATCTAGGTAGAAGAACAAAAAAACAGTTTGAGCTGCAGCCCAACATGCAGTGTATAATAAAAAAGAATGTGATTGTGTGTTTCAAAAGAATGTGACGGCCACTCTTCTGTTATCAGTATCCACAAGAACACACTTCAGCTGTTTCCTTTATTCTTCCTCATGTAAAGCCAATCACTCGAGAGACCTTCTTTTTTCTTCATTTAGCCCGTGCTGTGTGTTTCCTTTCCTGTGGATGTGGTCACCTTCTCTCAGGGCTCTAAACACAGTCATTTGTCCACTTTAAGGACTTTCAACTCTGTCAACATACAAAAGCACAAAACACATTGCAATAGAACAGACAGACAGACAGACAGACAGACAGACAGACAGACAGACAGACAGACAGACAGACAGACAGACAGATAGATAGATAGATAGATAGATAGATAGATAGATAGATAGATAGATAGATAGATAGATAGATATCCCCTCAAAATTGTGTTTAAAAGTAACTTCTCCTCTGTGTCCCAGGCTACCCACACACATCACTGACGCGCACGCATCGGGAGCGCGCAGCACAAGTTGGTTAACTTTTACGCGCTGACTTTCATGGTTAACGCGTCATTAAGGACCCAGTGAACTATGCGGGATATTTTTGAGTGACTGAACAGAATTTATTTCCAGCTCTGCGATAAGAAGTTCGACGCCTATAAACTCATGTCTGGCCGTGAAAGCAGCTATATTACCCTCCACGTGCATTTCACTGTGTTGGAGTTTTCTTCACTTGTATCTGCGGGTGCGTAACTTTCAGAAGGAGACGTTTTGGGGGGGGTATTTTGGCACAGGACGGGACACCGTGTAAGACAAGCGCCAGGAATAGGAGGCAACAAGTGGCTCACATTTACAGGCAGCGAAGGCAGGACACGGTGGCTCCAAGTTGTTGAACGGAAAAAATAGTTTCGACTTCAACTTTTTTGTGGCGTTGTATTTCAATATTCAAAAAAACATTTGTTTTCGCAGTGAGTGAAGGAGAACATCTCTTAAGTTGTATAAACCTTGCACCAGCTGTTTTTGCCATGAGTGGATCGGTGATTTTCCAGATGTGGATAGTTTTATTGTTGGGAAGTGTTACCGGAGTCGGGAGAGCTCAGCAGTTCTCCATCGCCAAAGTGATGAGGGGCAACATCAGGAGAGACGGTGAGATGACTTTATTTACTTACTCTTTTGTGGCTGTGTTGATGTTGCTCGTGCTTAGTGTGTTCGCTGCCTAAAATTGGTTGCATTTTAAAGGTAACCTTTTTGGAAAGGTCTACCAGTATTATTGTATCCCTTACAGTAGCTTGGTAATATAACTTGAAGCTAATTTGGATAAAGTAATGGCTTTCTCTCCTTAAATTTGTACCATTGGATCTATTTGTTATTATTTTCATATTCTGTCTCAGTTGTATACATAATTATTCATATGATAAGACGATTTCCTCCCAATGACTGCAGCTGTGGCCTTAAGTCCTCAGATATACATCAGTTGTTCGGAAGTGTGACGAATGAGTGACAAATGGCCGCCTGGAATGAATGACCTGTTGACCCAATGATTTGAAGTGTGTTGGAGGAGGCAGAGAAGGCAGCGACAGCAGAGTGTGGAGAGCAAATAAAAGATACGTGGGTAAGAGATGTTTAGAAGGAGGAAAAGAAAAGTCAGTAGGATGACAAAGATGCTTCACTTGCTTCTCAGACAAATTGTGACTTCTGTCATATACAGCGTGTCTCCTTCATTCGAGCTGAGATCTCCAGTCTATCACTTGCTGGTGGTGCTCCAAGATTACTTCAGATTACTTTTCTTTTACAGATCTACCTTTTTTAGTTCTCAGATAATCTCCTGCTTCTCCAACTGAGAAAGACACATCATTATGTCTTACTCAATCTTGCCATTTTCTGTATTCACTTCTATTCTTCAAACACTTCCCAGTCACAGTTTCAAAAAAACTTCAAACATGTTCATTAAAACATGTGTTTTTGATCAGTTTCAGTACATGGACACAGTTTGCCTTAAGGTCTCCTTTAAAGAGAAACACTGGTCCTAGTTGATATTTGTTTTAAACATGTTGCAGGCATAGAAGGATTTAAAAAAGAGATTGATTGATTGATTAGGTTTAATTTGAATCTTAAGTATGGAACGTCTCTGCTTTGCATACATCTCCAATATGTCCACACTTGAAATCTGTCAAATTAATCCAAGATTCGGTAACACCCACTGATGTTGTCAGGACATTATTATATCAGAGAACATGCCCTCAGAACTTGGCTGGGTGACATGCTTAGTATGAGCCTTAACTTCAGGTTGGAGACTTTGCACAGTTTTAGACAATTAAATCATTGTCTCACAGGAGCTTTGAAGATGACATAACTTTTTGAACCCTGTCACATGGGAGAGGAGCCGTCATTCACTGCATATCATACTGCCAGAGCTGTCGAGTCTTTTTTTTTTTTTTAACGCTCTGGTAATATCGAATCAGATCACGGTTATCAAAGTGAATCCTTTGATCTCTTGTGATCTTTTGTTGCACAAAGACGAAGACTTGCTGTGATAGCTGCTACAGAGACAGACAGGTTGTTAGATGCTGCAAAGGCTTTAAACCACTCTTTAAATCCAAGGCATGTGGAAAATGATGAGCTAATTTCAGTTATTAAATTCACTGGTGCTGATTAACTCTGTTTCTATGTGCAACCTCAACTGATAGGAGCTCATCATTTTATCATTATAAAAGTGCCCTAGTGTCCTTTGTGTGTGTTTTAGTGTTCTGTCAGAATGTAGCTCACTTTGAGGAATTCCCCCCAAGGTTTTTTTTTTCTTTCTTTCTTCTCTAATGTTTGTGTAGCAGTGTTCACATTCTTTTGGTTCGCCGTTAAAAAGTGTCTGTGTGTATGCATTAAAAGGATTGGAATTGGGTGGTGAGATAAGAGGACACAATTTATTTGTAGAAAAAGGAAACCCACACATACACATGTAAACACATAGAACAAGGTAAACACTGTTTGGCCTTTTGCACTGAACAACTTATCATCTCTGCTGAAGAGACCAGACAAGCCAAACTGCATAAAACCTATTTCACTCTGACTGTTTGTTTGTGTGTGTGTGTGTGTGTTAGTGTGTGTGTGTGTGTGTGTGTGTGTGTGTGTGTGTTGTATGTATGTAAGCGGCACTGGTGGGCAGGGAAATCTGACCATGTGTAAGCAAGTAAAAACAAGCATATACTGACAGTGTAATTGTCACTAAGATATAGGAAACAGTCCGTGGGTAAACTTTCATCACACTCAAATGACAAAATGTCCCAAATCAAATGATATGACTCTTCAATACATTACCGTTTTTCTTTGAAATGTCACTTAAAGGAATGGCAACACTTGGAAAAAAATACACCTTGGGGGTTAGCTGGACTAAATTTCAGATTGCATCAGCGGTAGATCCACAGAAAGCTGAGACTATATTTAGAGCTACTGGTAGTAGCTCAGTCTGTTTGGGACTTTGGTTGGGAACCGAAGGGTTGCTGGTTCAAATCCGGGCACGAAGTCAAGTCACCAAACCCCCAAACTGCTCCGGAGAGCTCGTTGTGGGCAGGCCCCGCCATTTAATGCATGTCCACGCATATAACTCACAACAAGCCAACAAGAGGACGTCACATACAACCCACAACCACTATAGTTAACTTCTTAAATTTAGTTTCCTCCACAGGTCTATGGGGCTTCTTACACCCAAAATAGAGCTCTACCAGCTGTCATTATTGGGTCTGATCAGGTGCACTTGTATGCTTAGCTCATATTCAAAGTACTACTATATATTAAATCCATTTCACACAAGGTGCATATTGCTTATTTTATTTTATTTTTTTAAGGTCAAAATCAAGAGAGTTTGACTTGATCACTATGAAGTCAGAATCATAAACGCTGTCATAATGTCGTAAATCCACTTTCCGAGCTAAAATGTTTGATATGGACTCCACATTTCTGATGGGCTACTATGACTGTCTAAAGCAAGCAAACTGATGTTCAGATGAAGTGTTTTATGTTGCTTTCACCCTGTGAATATGGTGGAATGCATCAGATATTCAGGTGATTTAAGTGAACTGTTCTCTCCCTCCCTGTTCACGTTAACATAATCTTAAGCCAAGTAATAATACTGCCACACTCACACAGCAATACAGCAGCTCGTACATATATGAGAGTAACAAAATGAAGTTGCTTTTAGAGAGTAGGATGCCAGCAATGAGGGGAATGATTAACTTTTGAAACAGACTATGCTATAAATCCCCACTGAACTAATAACTTATATTCAGACAAAGGAGCACATTATCTTCTTTGAAGGCTCCTGACATACCTTTCTCCTCTTCTGTATTCCAGCAGTTCTTCTCTTATCTGTTGCCCTCCTCTCTCAGTGCTGTCTTATCAGCCTCTGCCATGCCATATATCAGTCCATCTCCCCCGATCCTCCTTTTTCAATCTCTCCCCCTTCTCATTTATGCCTTTATCTCTCCCCCATCTGTCCATCTCCTTTTTAATCAAAAGCCTCTTCAACCTGCTGGCTTTGTGAGCAAATATAATGTCGGAAACAGTGTCACAGACATGCAAGCTTGCACGCTCACACAAACCGAAGCAAACTAAAGAAAAAATATGAATGTAGTCTTCATTTATAAAATAATTTAAAACCCTTTAAACTATCCTGATATTCACTACAGAAACAAAGAAATAGATAGTGAAAAACAAGTTAAATATTAAAACACTATGTCCACATGCAGACAAGACCAGTGTGCTCCCATACTCTAATGGGTTGGTGATATCAGTGAGTGTGATGCCATGCTTCTTGAGTGTTTCTGAGAACTAAAGGTAGCCTTGTCTGTGGTAACACTTAAAACGTCTTTGGCCTAAAATAATGCCCTTCAAGTATTCATACCCAGTGTCCCAGGTGCTGAATCAGCTTTTAGCATTAGCAGAGGTCCACCAACCCTGACAATAGAGCTGAAACTCTTCCTCGAATCAGTGAAGTACCTTGATTTCTAAAATGCCTTGAGGGATTTTTTTTTTGCCTGAAGAAGTAACAACTATTTCCTTTTCATTTACCATGTTCTGTTGGATTCCATTAAAGATAGTCTTCTGAACGATAACGATATAGAGACAGCTTTTATTCCCCCGCTGACTTTTAATATTTTAATTGACATAAGCATAAAGCATGCAGCTTTTATAGCGCAAAAAATGCTCTGCATGGTGTAGTCTACATTCATTTAACAGAATATTATTAGTCTATTCAAGAAAGTACCTTCTTTGATCTGTGTGGATTATTATTGGTGTATATTTATTGCAGAGGGCGATTACTCTATTATTGGCCAATAGTTTTTCTCGCTATTACGATTACGATTACTTTATATTACCAACCAACTATTATGGTTACTGACAGACAGCATGCAAACAAAATCCAAATGTTTTCATGTCACCATATTAAACACAGAGATGACAGGCAGACAGGGCTGTCATTGGAATATATGAGTCACACTCAGGACACCCGGCAAGAAACTACTCCCAACCCACCCACCACGTCTGACACACTTTTTTAAAAAAAAAACACAATTACAGGATCTCCCTTTCAAGGGTATCACCTAATAAACACTTGTTTTTGCTCACGAACACATTTACTTTTTTGTGCAAGAATTGCATGAGCATAGTTACCACACCCCTATACATTTGGCAGACAGTATTTCCCTTGCGCTGAAACAGAAATAGGGTGGTGACCACTCGGACAGTCTGGCAGGAGAGGATTGTATGCAACAAGAGAGTAGCAAAAAGTAAGATTATGTCTTGGAAATTGAGTGGAGATAGGGTGGTTGTGCTGGGATTTGAAGAAGAGAAGGCAGCAAGGGAAGAGTGAAATTTTAGAGGGGAGCTTAGAGGAGTTAGAGAGCACGGAGGAGAGGGAGAGGGAAAAGGTGTGTTAAGAGAGATATGCTAAGTTGAAAAGACCTGTCCCTTCACTTTTCTGCCCTGTCAGCTTGGTGAGCGAGATAGCACAACCAACGGTGAGCAAATGGAGGGAATATAAAAGAGGGGGTGGGAGGAAGGCGGGCTGATGAAGGAGTTGAGGGGGGTGAGATAAGGAATTTTTTGGAGAGGGGGAAAGAGGACCGAGTAAAGTGCCGACCATCAGCAGATTATCTGATCTCAGTTTATGTTCAAAGGTTAAGCATAAAAGGAAGGCACAAGCAGGACTCTGTCAACGTGCAGTACCCTCACAAGATAAATCTGGCTTCCCACACTGAGAGGGTCATTCATGCAGAATGAGGGAAATGGAAACATTATTAAGCTTCCTCACCTTGTGACCCATACGTGATAGTATAAGAGAACAATGCATTCCGTTGGATTATCAAAATACACAGAATATTGTTTTTTTTAAGTTGGTGCATTCTTCTAGTATGTTGTGACTTCAGAGGACTGACATGATCACTTGTTATCTCCTGTTAAGAACGAGCCAGTTGAAGAGATTTGGATAAAAGAAGTAAAGTGGACTGTCAATTATGAAACAGCATCTAGATTGATACGAGTGTAGTACCGTAATAGCTCTATAGTGTGTGGCTAAGCTGGATGACAAATATCGTTTTAAATGTGCAGTCTCTCATATGACATATACATGTGGTTTGTATGGACGTGCTTTCTGTGCACCGTGACCATGTGCTTCTTTTCTATTGAATTGTATTACTTGTCCTGTATGAATACGCTGTGTATGGTAGAAGTCCGCCTATGAGTTTTTGTTACACACAAACGTCTTCTCCCTCTTGCTCACTTGGGCTGGTGTAACTCTCTAATTTAATTAATACCGCGTTAATATTCTTCGGTCACAGTGAGATCTGCAAATTATGAAACCTCGGCCCAGTAAAACATTAGATTAAAAGTTTGACCTGCTGTGAGGCGAATACTTTCGAAGGATATTTAAAAGATCAGTGCAAAAATAATAGCGATTTAAAAGGGATTTTAAAACAAGATAAAAAACAATATTCAGCAGCAAATACTATTCACAGAGGCAGAAAAACAGAGAGAGGCAGGTCATGTAAGAGACTGCAAGAAATAAACTAATTAAATAGTCATCAAATGTAGATTTTTGGTAGATAAATTATCATTTTTTATGGAGTCTGGGAAAGTTCAGTGCAAGAGAGTGAAGCAGCCTATGACAGACCTATTAAAAAAGAGCTACACAAAATCACAAAATGCTGTCAAATACTTGCAGATGCAACTTTTGACTTTTTTTTCCAAACTCCTCTATCTCCTCTGTTAACTTTCTATTCACTCAATTTACAAGCCAATAAAGCCCTTCAAAAAGCACGCCCAGCTGGGGACACGGGGTAGGCCGACTGTTGAGGAGAAGTAGAGAGCAAGGCTGAAAAAAAGAGAAAAGCAGACAGAGGTTTAGTATTGAAGAGTGTCATCAGTAGCTGAGCCAACTGACTGCCGAGGTGGATGCAGCGACAGAGGAAAGAAGGAAGGTGGATGGTGTAAGGAAAGAGAGTCAGGATGAGAGAACAAGGTCCGACATGATTAGGCCAAAAGAAGTTCAGATGGAATGAGGAACATGAAGGGAATGAAATAGGGGTGTTATTACGAACGATGGCAGAGATAGGAAGAGACAGAACAAGGGGAATTCATTAACAGAAATGGGAGAATAAACAAGTGGGAAGTTTTAATTGAACAGAAGGGTTGAATGGGGTAACAAGAAGAGTGAACCAAAGGAGGGGAGGAGGATAGAGATGTGAACGTCTGCCAATATCTGAGCTCTGCAAAAAGAGCTGACGAGCAAAGAAAGAGCCAGGGAGAGAGGCAGAGCGAGAAAGAGAGGGAGAGATGGATATGAAAAGAGACAGAGGAGAGGTGTGAAAGAGTAACGGCATCACTATAGAGAGAAACAGGGAAAAGACGGGAGTGTGCTGAATAAGCTGTGAACGTGAAAAAGAAACAAGAGATTAAGGGATAAAAAGAGCAGAGAAGAAACGCAAAAGAAAGTTTGGACAGAGAGAGAGAGAGAGATAGAGTTTGTGAACACGCAGGGAGGGAAAGTGGCCCCTAATAAGAGAGAAACACTGATGAATAAGAGTTAAGGATAATAAGGGTAAGAACATCGAGGTAGATTAGTGTTAGATTTAATAGATATAACTTTGTGTTTGAGAGAGGCTAAGAGCATTAACATCCTCATACCTACAGCAGAGGTCTGTTTATAGATTGAGACAAAACTGCCTGTAAATCACTTAGTGTTTAAACAGCATATCAAGCAAAGTGGTTAACCTCTGTAAATTGACTTAAGTGTGTAAAGTGTTTGAAAACTACTCAGCTATATAAAAGAGAGTTTTAGTTAAACCGTGTATTATAATATATCCCAACACTGCACATTTGACACACACACACCTTTCACAGAGGCTCAAACTAAATTACTTCTGAAACTAATTTAAAAAAAAAAGAAAATACAGTCGCGTGCAAAATTTGAGGCTATAGCAACAAAAGAAAATGTATTGTTTTTGGACCACCATGCAGTGACAGTGTGCTAAACTTCAGCACACTTCATATTTACACCTCTGGTGTGTAACAATGCCTCTGCAGTTGCAGCTGGTGTGTTAATTACATTGGTATCCCCTCAGGCAAGGTGTGGCATAGAAACGGGCTGTCAGAGGGGATTGTGGGAGAAATTAGAAGGATCTTTACTGCAGCTATTTGGGAATCATTGAGCTTTAAGTTGGATCATAACGGGAACGTGTTTGAGCTGCATGAATATTCTCATTTTAGCTGGTGATGACTGTATGATTTATTAAAGGCAAGGTGTTCAGTTTCTGATTTGCATACAACTTTACATCCTCAATATTCTGTAGCAGTGTACTGAATCCATATAAACCACATTAAACATCACAGGTTCTCCAGCTAATTCGGCTGTGTGGGCTTTGAGCATAAACTGCATAGACAACATGAAGCGCCACCAAAGTAAAGCCAAAATATTTGAAACGTTCCCTATACTGACCACAGCATAGGTCATAAAGTCCACTATGTAAACTGATGGACCATGGGTGAAACCTTAAATTCTAAAGACACTTCAATTATGTTTTTCTCAAACAAAGGGTTTCTCACTTAAAAGGGAGTTCTTATTTTGCAGATATATGTCCCAGTGAGAAGTGTAGTTACATGTTGTTATTTGATGCTACAGAAAGGGATAAGATGTCATGATTGACAGCTCTGTTGACGAATGTCGCTCATATGGTGCCCCAAATTAAAAAAATGGAGAAAGAGGTAAATATAAAAAAAATGTTACAAACTCTAAGACAAGAGTAGTTCAACTTTCTATAGTTGTGTCTGTTTCAGAATGGCACACAAATCTGTTTTGTAGACTTTTACGACCTGGGGGATCTCTGCTGTTTTATCAGTTTGTTAAGTGTTTTGGTCAGCCAAGGGGGCAGAGAGTTGAAATTGTGGCATAATACACTTTTGTCCCAAATGACGTCACCATGTAAAGTCAATGCTTGTCATGATTGTCGTGACTTTGGCTTTATTTAGGGATAACAGGAGAAGTTTTAGACATGCTTCTTATCCTTATGGGATGACATGAGGGTAGGGTAATTTGGCTCTTCCTGAGCCATAAGATTGTGTCACGTGGTGCTACAAATAGTAGATAACTAATTTGGTTAACCATTTTTGTCATTTATCATTCTTTTATATACATTTATCGCACTTCTTAAAAGTCAACTATTAATACTGCTCCCCTTCAAAAAATGGCATTTGACTACATTTCCCAGGAGTGGTGTTTCTCCTTTTTTTCTGTTTTGATCAATGTAAAGGTTGCATGCAAAAGATATGAACTTGAAGCTTTTTTGAAGAAGGTGAAATAGGACTATTACCCTGCTAAAGTCACCTCTGACAAATTCAACTAACTGCAACATGAATCCAATGACCCCTTTGCAGCAGGGCAGTGGTTCAATATTGAGTATTGCCGTAACTGTTACCTGCTGCTATATAGAAGACCAAACCTCATCCTATGAAGCCATCTGTTCTGATCTGAGTATTTCCCTGAGAGACAAATTTCACATTCTGAGAAAGCGCTGTGAAGCCGGGGGGGTTGTGCGAGCAGGGCTAAGTAAGGGCGAAAACATGACAAATGTCAGAAATGACATTGCAGAATGATGAGAGCTGAAGCCGCTCTCACCCCGGGAGATCCATCCCTGCTGAAGGAAAGAGATAAACACTCTGTGTATTTATGTTTTGTGTGTTTTATATTTGTGTGTGTGTGTGTGTGTGTGTGTGTGTGTGTGTGTGTAGAGCAAGACAGAAAGAGAGAAATCCTCTCGTGCTCTGTGAGTGCTATGTCTTTGTTACTCTGACAATAGTGCTCTGACACAAATGAAAAAGAATCTTTTTTTTCCTCCTCTGTCAAACACTTTTATCTTTTCCTCTCCAACTGTCAGCGTTTCTCAACGTATTTCCTTCTCTCTCTCTGATCCTCCATTTGTGTGTCTCAGCGTTTCTCCCACTTTCTCTCTCTGTCTCTTCTAGTCTTCATTAGGTTCCCCTCTCCTGTTTTCATTTCATCATTTACTCTCTGAATTCGGTATTAGAGCGGCAAAGAGTGAGGAAGAGGAGAGCTGAGAGGAGAGAATACAAATGTGGGGAGGAGAGCGGGTAACATGGCAATAAGGGACATGGATAGCAGCACAGAAGAAAAGGGGCGAAGGCATTGTTAGAGGGATATCAAAGAGGGAAAATGAGAGCAAGGCAGAAAGAAAAGTTAACAGGCAGAACGAAAGAATATAAAAGTAGAAGGGTAAAGAAATGGCAGAGGGATGACGTTATGTGCTTCTGTAGAGCCGGCAGCAGGATAAGTGATCCCAGTGGTAGATAGAAGGTCAGAAACACACTGACAGGCAGACCACTGCTTAACCCCGCACTCTCGCAGCACACCCATGAAAAAGCACACTCTCACAGACAGCTGATGTGAGGCAGGCAGACTGAGAGCAGGACCGCTGTCAAAACATCAGCATCTGCTCAGCATCACACACAACGCTCAGAGCAAATGCGCACACACAATCATACATCCAGCAAACAGCATCCAAGCAGCCCTTAGAGGGATCAAGGCTGATATTTGATAAACTTGTGCAGCCGCAGCTGTGGCTTCGCAGAAACACACACAGAGCCTATAGCAGCAGCCAGTTTGTCATACAGTTGTATGATGATGAGGGATGAAGATGACAAAGTGTGGTTCATTTTAATGCATTTAATGTTCCCTATATCACTGCATATTTTAGCTGGGTGTTTGTTCATGTACACCTATTATACGTGAACATCAATGTTTTTGTGTGTGTTTGTGTGTGTGTGTGTTTATGGACTAATTGATTGTCCTCGTCAGCCCTGCTGTTCAGACTGCAGTAGCTGTCAGCAGGAGCCAACTGCCTCCCTAACAAGCCTTACAAACACACAGCCACCCACCCACACACACGCACACACACTCTTTAACAAGCATGCACACACACATATTATCCCATTATCCCTTAAACAGATGCACTAAATTTAAACACAGAGGCAGCACAAGGAATCTATAAAGGGCATGCTGTGTGGTGTGCCTAAGCTGTTATTCTTGGCATTTGGAGGTTTGATTGACAGACACTAAGATATCTGAAGAATCCCCAGGTATTTCTCAATATGTGAAGACCAGGCCCTTAATCCAACCTTAAGCCAAAGTTATAAAAGACAGATATATTACTCATACATATCCAGAAACACTATGTTGGATGATTTATAGTACAGATACAGTATCACACAAGCAGATGAGATAATGCAAATGCTACAGGCAACACTCCATCAGGCCACACATGCTGTGTAGATTCACCCACACGCACACAAAGGGAGGATGTTGCTGATGAAGTGTTGGTAAATACACTCCATCACAGTGGAGAAGGGTTACACAGGGACAAGCCCCTCTCATCCTTCATCCTCCGCTTTTCTCTGTCCTGCCCCTCCCTCACAATCTGTTGTTACAACTTGAGGAACTTCACACACCCACCTGCTTTCTCCTGTCTTGTTTTCTCCTGCTGGTTGAAGTTGTGGATCTCTTGTCTTCTTCTTCAACTATATTTGGCTCCCCCAGTCTTATTGACAGTCCCTGTTTCCTGGATTTTGTTTTCCTGTGAACGAAAAAGAGAAATGGAAGAGGAAGCTTTCTGTATGAAGTAGAGTTTTGTTTTTTTCATCCCTCCTTTCATGCAACGCTGTAGCAGTAGTTGACAATGACGCAGCATGTGTGCATGTAGACGGCAAATCCATATTGTTTTTGTTTTGCAATAAAACATCAAGCAACTTTCATAAGATATATTTTTGATATTTGGTCTGTATGTCCAATGAAACGGTTCTCTTTATGGGGAGAAGACAACGGGAGGCTAAAGAGAGGATTCAGCATCTTTCAGGGAAGTTTAAGAATCATTGTTTTAACAGCAAATATTTCCTTGGAAACATAGCAAGTGCGACTGAGTGCTTCTTTTTTCACAGATAGGCTTCTTTCAACCTGTGCGCTCCATTCTTCTCTCTCTCTCTCTCTCTCTCTCTCTCTCTCTCTCTCTCTCTCTCTCTCTCTCTCTCTCTCTCTCTCTCTCTCTCTCTCTCTCTCTCTCTCTCTCTCTCTCTCTCTCTCTCTCTCTCCCTCCTCCTTCTTCTTCTTTGTGGGTTTCTGTGATTATCTATATTTCGGTGTCCTTCCACTTATGCATCTGCTTGTTTGTGCCACCTCTGCATTTGAGTGTTACGGCTGCTAAAGCAGTTCCGCTAGTGTCTCCACTGACCTGTCTTCAGTGCTGACTCAGCAGGTGTTGGTCCCCTCTGCATTATTCAGAGAGCTTAGCCAAGGTGTTAAGCAGGAGCACATCACAGCAGAGGGTGGGAGCCTGCTAAGTAGAGTGCCAGAAGACACACAGAATGTAGGGGTGTTAGCTTAGTGCAATACAGAGATTAGGTTGTAGAAACAGGACTAAAGCCATGCCCCTTTTTCAATCATGCAAATTGTAATTCAGATTTGAAGATGTACTGTCATGCAGACATTAGTTTCTATAAAGTTATTTGTTACGCAAGAGCCAAAGTGGAATGTGTTATTTGGGAGCAGTAAAGTTACAACCCAGTTGAGGAAGAATTTCAGTTGGTGCCGCAAATTAACAACAGTAATAGGCCTAACTTGTTGTTCCTAAAGATACTGTAGATTAAAGATGCTATAGATGTCGCACAGAATCAAAACTAATATGCTTCAAGAAGAACGTCAGTAATGACAGGTTTAGGGGTTTTGACGTGCCTTAACTGCAGTATAATGAGAAAAGGTATATTTGAGGTAAAGGGGGCAGTTATAATCTCTGAGGTCAAGATGGGCATCTTTGGGCTGTTAGCTTCCCCCAGTAAAGATGACTAGAAAATCACAGAAATGCGTATCCCTATTGTGTTATGTATGACACATCGCATCCTTTTGATAAAAATGATAGAACCAGTTCACTGTGCCAAAAAGTTGAATGCCTCAAATATGGACATTATATTTTCACCTTTCCGAACACTGATTTTCCAGCCTAATTGGCAGAGTGCAACTCATCCATCTTCTTTGTACTCATTGGTGTAATTTGTCCCCCTAAACAGGTGATGAATCATACATGCCTGAGAGGCACTCACAAAAGCTAAGTGGATGCTAATGCTAATCAAAGCCCCAAAAGGGCCATAGAGGCTCGCTGGTGAAGATGTAAGACACGTTAAAAGGCTCCGGTACCAAAGAAACATGGAAACGCAATGCCAGTCATTTTTCTTCCAGTGATGTCTCTTCTGTGTCTCTGCTTTTGAAGGAGATCACAAAGGCAAAATAATGATGATATTGCAAAAATCGGAAGCATATTACAACAAAGCAAGGGATGTACTCGCACAAGCCTGTGCATAACTTCACAGATGCAAACAAAGCATTTATTATCTTTTGGCTCTTTCACAGTGTGACTCAGACATGCTCTTTGTCGCAGTCTGTACAGTGTTTGATGTGCCTAGGTATCTTGGGGCTTTGTGGACTTTTCTTGTCCTTTTCGCACTACAGTAGCTGCAGCAATGTTCTCTATCTTTTCCCTTTTTTTTATTATTTTCTCTGTTCTGTCTTAACATTTTTTTCTCACTCTATTTGTTTTGCACTCAATCACAGTCTCCCTTGCTTCTCTCTCCTGCACCCTACTGTCCTTCATCTCTTCTCTGTCTCATTCTTCATTCTCAACCTTTTTTCACCTTCACTTTGTCCATCTCTTTATTTTTGTACTTCTTATTTGTCTTTCTTTTCTTACTCTCACTTGTCTGGGCCGAGTTGTGTGAAGTCATTTTGAAGTAAGCGGGTGAGCTCAAGTAAACTGTTTTGGTCACGTCTGTGGATGTTTGTCTAACCTCCTCTGTCCGTGTCACAGGACATTCCTTTGTGTTGCTTCAAAAGAACATTCACACCCTCTTTCCCCCTTCACACACACAAATGCACTAACACAAACTCTTTTAGCGTATGCCACATAGCACACACACCCTTTCCCAGGAAATGGGAGAAATGGATAAATGCCTGCTTAATACATTTTGCAGATTTACCTTAGAAGAGACACTAAAAGACAAGGAGGATAAGAGAGGGCGTATGCTCATTGTCTAAATGTACTGATGCCTGCTGTTGGTTGTATTTTCTTGAAAGTTTTGTTTCTTTTGGGAAGTAGACTACTGTAAGTGTACGTGACATTTTTTGTTAAGGACAACACGTTGATAAAGACTTGTCAGTGATGATCCTGAAGCACTTATTTCAAAGGCTTTGAAACAGGAAGTTGTATATTATATATAATATATAAGGCATTGAGAGTGAAAATGTAATAGACAAAATATCATAAATTTAGCTTGTATTGAAATGTTGCACATCATTTAAAACATTAACAAACAACATTTAAATAAGAGGTTGATTTTCTCGACTTTAGACATATTTCTTTTAGATTGAAGATTATGGGTTGGTGGTTGATTTAAAGTAGAAGGCTGGCATTGCTGTAAGCTGTTTTGTCAACTTCTGTGGCGTGGTATTGACTCCAGTCCAGAACATTGTTCATAATGCAATAATTATATGAATTGCGCAAAGCTAACGAAAGTAGACATATTAGCTTTAACTTACAGTTTGTGTCACCTGTTTGCAACATGTGCCTTCTATATCCAAAGCAAATCCCCAAAAGAGTTTTTTTTTTTTCTCCTCTTAATTTTCATTGATCTAAGAGTAGATGATAGTTAGCTGTAGCTTCATCTGACTGCATCAAAAATGATGTGAAAACATGGGCTTTATTCACAGGCCACCATACAGATTGTAATTTTTTTTATTTATTTATTGCGATAATTTCAGACTTTCATGATGTGTTTATTGCAAATGCTAATATAATTATAAGGATATCATCTCGATTAATTGCCCTGCCCTAATTAAAATACATTTTCACAAAAAAATGCATGGCCTCTCTCAGCTGCAATGTTGTGTCCAACTGAAGGGCTATAATGCTTTCTATAATTATACACTAGCCTGCTGCCTTCTATAATTCATGTATATGCACACCCCAGCACCCTCCACATATATGTAACTTTCAGTTGAGTGCCTCTGTGTCCTGCCTAATGCACTGGACATTCTTCCAACATATTTCCTTCTTTATCACCACTTCGTAGTTTAACTGGAGAGTAACTGAAAGGTTTCTCCTGTTTTTGTACTATATCCTGCCTGCTTCTTCATGCCATCACTTCACTTTAGCATCCCAATTCCCCACACTTTTAAAGTGAATTCAACAACATGCAGTCTATTTACATAAAAAACTAATAGAAATAAATTAATCATGGCAGCGGAGGCGGGGGTGATTTTAACAGACTATCTGAAAGAAAAAGAGATCATTTATCAGATGAAGCAGGTGGACAGCGAGGAAAACAGTAGTAATGCACAGTTTTTTTTGGTCCATTCTCAATTTATTAATATTTCACGCCTCAGGGACCGAGTCAAAACTTGGTCACGCCTCAGGGACCAGGGTTAGTCGTGTTCCCTGAGGCTTGAAATGCTTTTAAGTGTGAGAATGTTTATCAGGCCTCCATCGGCGCGAACCAAAGGGGGAAAAAAAGAAAAATGACAGCTTCAGTGTTTTTGTTGTGGTTAAATGAAAGGGAAAGACAAGTAGGCATACAGTGCAGGATGGAGGGAACCGAGGAAGGAGGAGAAAAGTGGGGCTAAAGTCGACAGTGACCAAAGCTGACACCCCTTGGCATGCAGTGTTCACCTCCAGGATTTGTGTGTGCATGTGAAAATGTTAGCCATTTTCATGCCTCTGTGCTTGTGTGGGTGTGACTGAAAAACAAGGGAGAATATTTAAAGCTGATTTGTCATGAGAGAGTGGCAAAACAGTGGAGCCAGCACAGGCTTTGATAAGCAGCACAGGGACGCAAACAAACACACACACACACACACACACACACACACACACACACACACACACACACACACAGGCCTTGAGCTAACATTTAGCCAGATGGAAAAAGCTTTGGTTATTTCTCATGGGTGAGAATACTCTGAGGGTGCAAGTACAGCTTCCCGCATCAACAACCAATAGACACACAAGGCACAAGAATAGACACTCGCACAGACCCAGATATACATGTAGTGATGAACAGATGTGCACATACAAGCCTCCTGAATACACATAAACAACAGAGGACATAAACACAAACAGACGCAGATAGACACACATGCTTGCACAGTGTTTACCAGAAGTTTTGCTGCTAATAGACTATAATCTACACTGTATCCAAACACAGGTGGAAACAAAGTTAAGCAGATAGCCAAGTATGGGAGGAAAAAAGATCTATAACTATAATAATATTTATAAAAAATAATGTCCTCTTTATAAAGTTAAGTAAGTCAGTAGATTATTGGTAAAGCTTCTGTCGAGGTTCATTCATGCAGCAGTCAAATTGGCTCATGAAATGCTCTTTAAATTCCATCCGTATTTACCAGAGAAGTAAATCCCCGAGTGAATTGAGTTGGCCTGCATACATAGAACTCTGTGCCATGCCAAACCATTTTAATTAAAAAGTCTTTAATTTAATGTGACATGTCAGATGGTTTATATGCCTGTCTGCCAAATTCAAACAAATTGAATGATTTTTACTCGACTGAAATATCTGTAGAAATGTGTGCATACTTACAATGTATTTTCTTTCCCTTGAGTAAAGCAAGAGTTAATCATGTTGAGAAAAAAATGTTGTCTCTATTTAGCAGGTAACAAGTTAATATTTCTATATGAACTGCTCCAAAGCAATAAAAGAAAATGATTGGCAGAAATAAATTAAAGTCTTTAAAAAATCTCTGCTATGTATAGACAGGTGAGAGATAAGACAAATGTGTTCATTTTTGAGCTTTAAAGTGTTGTTTGCTGGGTTTCTTTAACTTAGCTTAATGAAACCTGCTATTTACCTCCTGTCTAACCTATTCTACATACACTTATGTACCAAATACAAGACTGGGCAGTTATGAGATGAGTGTCATACAGCTCTCATAATACTTGAGAACTCCTGAAATACAAAAAAAAAAAAAAAGAAAATAGAAGAAAAACAAACCATCCATGACAGTTTAATACTCTTTTTTTTTGCAGACAGAAAGTAAGACTGCCACCAAGAACGAGAACAGCAACATTGCACGTCTCTGGGGAGTTTTTCACAACTGAAAGTGAATGTTCTGTCTGTGTGTCCTGTTAGCTATAGTGCTGGGGCCTATGAGAATTCATTTTGAAAAGATGAAAGTCAGACAGGATATGTCAGACAGGGGTGGCAGATGTAGGAAATGGGGTTGCCTTGTTGTAGGTAATGTCCTGTGGGAGTGTGTCTCTGAGTGAGAAAGCATCATAATCACACTGTCAGTCAAGAAGAATAGCTTCTGGTTTGCATAGAATACATACAAGGATTAAAAAAGCAGAGGTTTTTTTATACAGGGTGACACTTTTCTAGTCTGTTACTTCAACACAGTAAACTTTTAATTGAGAGGGAACTGCATGTAATATATTGTTCTTGTCATAAGTTATTTACTTGTAATTTGTTTTAATTTCCCCTCAGAACTAGATTGTTAGTCTCTGATGCATGCTCTTTGCAGGATGATCAGGGTGTGATTGGCACTTGAATCAGAAATAGATCCCAGAGCCATGAAGAACATCACACCCTGGCATTGGAGGTGGGAGAGCCAAGTTTAATTAGTGAGAATTTTCCCACATCCATCCCAGCAGACATTCGAAAACACACATACATTCTTAAACTTTTTTTCTCCTCAAGCACACTTCAGTAGATCCCACACACAACACACACATGCACGCACACATACACACACACCTACACACACATACATCACGCAGCATCATTGTCACAGTTATGTATGTGTCAGATAAGGGGGCGGAAGGCTTAATTGTGAGTGTCAGACATTACGTGTACGTGTGTGTGTGTGTGTGTGTGTGTGTGTGTGTGTGTGTGTGTGTGTACATGTGTGTGTGTACATGTGTGTGTGCACTATGAGTTGAGTCAGGCTGTCAGTGAAATTATCAGCAGTTTTGACATGATCTTACTCTCTGAGATTGCAAAACGTTTCCGTCAAGCTCAAAAGAGGTGTGTTCTGTAAGTGGTTTTATTACAGTTCTGAGATTATAAGATAGATTCTTTGATTATGTGGCTTTGATTATAATAATTAGCCTTTATTGTTTGGTATTATGGAACAAATACTAACAATAGAGATACCTGTCATCGTTAATTCAGCACCTACTTTTCCCAAGATACCTTAATTTTGTTATTTGCATCATAGGCAGTTGCAGTTTAAGAAACATCATCAATCCAAACTGCAATTATGTTTTCTATTCAAAGTCTCTGGACACCACCCATATGTTTTAACTTCGGAAGCCTTTGATTATCATCTAGCAATATGCTACTGGGAGCAGTGCCCAACTTTTCATGGCTCTGGTGTAGCCAGCAGTTGAAGTTAAAACATGTTTGACACTCTTCCCTCCATTTGTCATAGTTTACAGCCCGACTGGCAACTTGGGAAGAAAGAATGGAGTTGGGGTTGGGAAAAAATATCAAGTAATGGAGTGCAAGCTTTACTGTACTTGCATGTAGATATTTGAATAAAGATGTTAATGAAATGATTGCATCGCATCCCTTTGCCCTCCAAATGGACAGTTTTGCTGAGACAGCCAGTGCTCACTAAAATGTTAGTAGATGATACAAAACATTCCATTACTTCAAATCCAGTCTTTTATTTATTTATATTGTTTATGTAGAATCTAAGTAGGAATAACCTAATTTAAATGATAAGGTAGCTATAATTTAGTTCAAAGACCTAGAAACATTATAAAACTCTGATTATCCTTAAATAATTCCCCATCTTCAGAGAACTTTCATTTCCTATCGCATACATACAAACCAGATTTTTAGAAGGTAGATATACTTTTACACCTCAGAATGGAGAAACTTTGGTCATTTCCTTTTTGCCAATTTGTCACTGACAACACTTCCTGGTGGTGTAAATGAGGAGAAGAGAGAAAAAGTGAACAGAGAAACAAATTAAACTAAAACTTTTATTGGCAACACATTTGGAGGGGATTTACTGGCAGAAAATGTCTTGACATGCATGGTTAAGCCAAGTAATAACAGCCTCTTCTAATTTCAGAAATTTCAATCATCCAGTGCCCATCCTGCCCTGATATAGTTTGGATGGTGACACATTTTATATATAAATACTTCGGCCTTGTAGCCGAGCTAATTGGATGTGGGGACACAGTGCTGACACTGCAAAGTTGTTGATGTGCTGACTTTACATCAATATATGATAAACAAGTGAAGCATCTAGTTAAAAAAAAATACAGTAATTGATTCCTACATCATTGTTTATGTAGAAACTAGCAATCTTACATGATCAATTGTGTAAGAAAGTCTATGGCCTTGTTCACATTGCACCTCCAAATTTGATTTTTAGCTCATCCAGATTCTATGTGGTTTGATTTTTTTTCCCAGTCTGAACACAAAAAGCCTCATGAGATCTGATTTTTCCAAAGCTCATTCAAACCACTTGAGGAGGTGGTTTTGAATCTCATTCAAATCTGATTTCTACAGATCCGACTCAATATGAACGTTTAGGTAGCTTCAATGTGTCTTCTGCGTCACTCGCACTGAAGTTCATTTCTGTCAGTGAAAGAAAACTGCAAGAATCAAAACAAACATAGTAAAACAAGCCCATGGACAGACTGCTCCGTAAAATTGTTTGCATCACAAATAATCACACTTCTCTGTCAT
The DNA here is from genome assembly GCF_947650265.1 of Symphodus melops. Taxonomy (NCBI): domain Eukaryota; kingdom Metazoa; phylum Chordata; class Actinopteri; order Labriformes; family Labridae; genus Symphodus; species Symphodus melops. Next base: position 13,556,103 of record NC_136700.1, read on the forward strand.
CAATTTTGCTGTGGTTTTTTGCTGGGCGTTACCTGTTACCTTAGAAACCAATGTGGATCAGACCACGTCAATATAGACAGGCAGATCAGATCTGGTCACTTGCGATTTATAACATGAACAGTCAATTAGTTAGATTGGATTCTGATCAGGGAAAAATTGGATTTGGGTGGCAGTCTGAACACAGCCTTAGAGTCCTACAATAATTGAAATAAATGTAAAATCCCTGAATAAAATATTATGGCAAAAGTTCAGCATAGCCAAAGTTTTATTTAAAGCTTGGTCTACTACCAAGCTATAAGAACACAGAAATGACTCATAGAATTTCTGCCTGGCTTGTCTATAAAACTGTGCCCCTCATATACTGCATTATAAAGGCACTCACTCTTTCGACTTATGGTGGTGAGAGAATCGACTCACTGCAATCAGGTGTGTGTCGCACGGATTGGCTTTGATAGAGCCCAGGTGAGCCCTGCTCTATGCTGACTCATTATCTCACCTTCAGAGGTAGTGAGAGGTTATTCCTGTGTTTTCTGAAGTTGTCAGTGTGTATATATTAACACCATCTAAGATCTTTGTGTCCTCATTGTCAATTGCCTGCTGCCCAGTGTATAACTTGGGAAGCTGGAAAGTTTATTTTTCACTCCAGCCTTTTGCGTTATCAAAGGTCTTTCTGGCAGCCTTTTCCTTTCATTTCGTGTTTTCTGGGTCTCCTGCACAATTTTGGTTTTGAATCAGCTGCTTGGCAACAGTGGTTATTTTCAGTGCATTATTTAGTTTAGGAAGCCTGTTGTGGCTCCATGCAGTTACGTGGTCCCCCACCCTTTCCAATTGCTTACGATTAAGTGGTTAACTTTGAGACACCCCTGGGTCTGCACTTGTGTCTCCAAATACACAGTATTTTGGATTCTCTCAACCCGTTTTAACCTGTACCCAAAATAATCCAAACACTCATTTGTATATCAGCTAGAAGAAATGTCGCTGCCAGTTTCTAGTTCTGTCTATTCTCTGGATCTGAAACAGAAAGCTTTTATCTTTATATCATTTGCATGAAATTGCAGAGCTTTCATTGACATCACTACATGATTAATGGGAGGGTCAATGGTGTCACAGAGGACATGCATTTAAAAAGAGCTCTGTGCTGCTTTAGCAAATTTACATTATTTTTTTTTTTTAATTTGACATCTTATTTTGTTCCTAATGCATTCTGTCTTTGACACACTATACCCCGAACTCCGGCATACATAAACCTGCAGGTGTGGATGGACACATGTAATGGACACAGTGGCAAAAACTTAAATAGATTTGATGCTAGAAGCCAGCAGCAAGTTAGCAACCAAAGCCAGAACATTTTGAATAGCATCCTTTCACTGGGATTAAATAATGCACAAGATGCCTGTTGTGTGTCTTTCCTGACAAGTATGGCAGCAAAGTTCATGTTTGCTTGAAAATGAAGATAGTTCCCTCAAACATGTCGGGGACCTCTGTAAACATTTTACATATCCAAGACTAAAGGGAAGCAGTCCTGCAAATTGCTGAAATTGCTGTTTTGGGATATTTGTCAAATATTCTTGGACTCTCCCTTCTGATGAGTTTGATATAGTAGGATTATAAAGGTGATTATAATGAATGTGTTTTTTAGAATCTCTGATGTATGGCACTGCGATTGACTGGTGTCGGATCAGGGACAATCAGACTTTGGAGAAAAGGGAGTGTACAGGGCCTTTATGTTAGATGGGCTCGCAAAGATAAAGTAATCAATGGCTGTGAATGCAAGTAGGGACCATACACAGAATGTGTGTGTACAAAGCCCATGAATATCATGAAGTCAGTGGTTCTGTTGGATGTCTAGGTTTCTGGCAAATTCTGTCTGCCCGCTGACAAAGAGTCTGCTCAATATCATGATCCTGGTGGAGTTGTTATGGTTATGATGACAAAGTGATGTTTTGACAAAGTGATGTTTTTTTTGTTTTTTACAACATCACTTAAGCTGTGCCAAATCGCAATTTTTTTGGTTGCTTGGTTGCAATTATCTTTGAATGTCTGAGTGAAATTTAGCGTGCATTCATGAAATGTCCCCCCAATTTGAAACAGGCATCAGAGTAATGAGCAGAGGCTAGTTAACCTGTGACATAGTCTCTGCACCCATGCTTTAACACTTAAAGGAAATCTGACGGTCTTAATCAATCGTTGTGTTTGGGATTGAATCGATACATTCAAGATGATATAGAGTACGATAGGATTTCAGTGGCAGTCTGTTTGTATGACAAGAAATTAGTTGTCACAGTGTTAAAATGTTGCATTCTAACGTTAGATATATATTCAATTTTAAGCTTGAGCGAATTAATTGTAATGTAAATAAAGGGTTGGACTTTGGTCCGACATAAGTGTCCACACTATGTGAGGACAATAGTCAAGACAGAAGTATAACTGGAATGATTATTAGTGAAACATGCTGCTCATGTGGATGGGTCATCCTTCCTTAAAGGCAGGGGAGGTAATTTCCTCCAGGCACACTTTTTAAGTTTTTGGTTGAAATTGTCTTTATGTCCTGACAGTAATTAAGATCTTACTGTGTTCCGAAAAAGGAACAAAGAAAATCTGTCGCAGCTATAAACCTGTAAAAACTTCAACCAAAGTTGGATGACTGTTCGTTTTTCATAAACCAATCAAGCCTCTCTACCCCATACATGCATGAGCCCACACTCAAAGCATGAACTGAAATCCGTAAGTGAGGGGCGTGGCTTTTGAGGGAGCACAGCAGGGAGGGGTGGATGATTACGGAGAAAAGGAGAGGATGCTACTTTTCAAGTCCTGCTAGTTTTTGAAAATGACCTACCCTGCCTTTAAATTAGCTGAAGAGAGAGAGAAACTTTAGTTTTCTTTTGCTGACTTTCTGAAAATGTGTTTTCATTTTTGTGACATCTGACAGTAAACCTGGCGGAAGGTGACTGCAGACACTTCAGAAGTGCTTTAAAAGTTTGGCTCTGTTGTGCACAACTAATTATATTAGACGCACAAGTGCAAGCTTGTATGTGAGAAACTATAGATTGGCACGCCATGTGCAGGACCTGACAATTGCCGCCCACACATGGACCCAAACTCCCTAGTGAATAGATGTGAATGCTAACAGTTGCACACATAAACGCACTATATACTCTGTTCCCCAGTGACCTTAGTGGGTGAAAGTTCCTGACACATAAGCACTTTTATGAGTGAATGGACACACACAGAGAAGCTTCTGATCAGCAGAGTGGAAGAATTCCTTTACTAACAAACTCTGCACAAACACACAGATACACACACACACAAATCACTGAGCAACCCACACACCCTTATAACGACGCACATACACATTTATGTGAGGATAAATGCTCAAAACTGAAAGTATACACTCTGACACACAAATGCATTTTCACATACACACATTTACCATAGGGTACAGTGTTAATTAACAGAGCCAGATTTGGCAGGGGCTGTGACTGCTGAAGAATGCAGAATGACCGATGTGACAGAATTACTGACTGAAGCAAAGAAGAGCAAGGTAAAGAGAGGATAAAGGAAATGAGGAGAGAGGAAAAGAGGCAAGTTTGCAGTGAAGAGGTGGAAGAGAAGGCCAGCGCTTCATCATCATCTCTCAGGGGTGCATACGGAGGTGCCTCGATTATGCACTCAGCCCTCTCATTCTTGCAAAAAAAAAAAACATGCACCCCTCGGAAAATACAGCCCTGTCAGCCTACTTCAGCACACACCCTGACCTTAGAGTGATTGTGTTTGTGTGTGTAAGGATTTTTCTTGTAATTTTCATGGAGTCAGCAATTAAATGATTCTAACAATTAATGAGTTTTGTTGTGCTGTATCAAAATCAGATTGATGAATGCATTTGTTAATCAGGATTAGATATTCAGAGGGGTTTTATTATGATGTTAATCTGTACTAATGAGCAGTTATTTGACAACAAAGAAGACTTTGGAAATCACATTAGAAGAAGTCTGCAAAATTACCAAGTTCGCCTTTCTCATTTTCTTTTTTTGGAGATATGAAAGGGTTGAGGTGTTATGATGAATTGTGTGTTTTCTTGTGAGGGTGTGTTTGTGCGGTAAGGTAGTGAAATAGCTGGAGTGCTTGAACACAAATACATGGTATTCTTCTGTTTTGGCACAGCATGTTATATATGCCATAGTGTTACAGGGGCAATGGCCACTGCCCGAGAACTGTCCATGTTAACCTTGACCAACACATTAGTCCATGGCCATTTTCTTTTGCTCACATTAAATTGTTCTTTTTCGTAACAGTCAGACAGCAAATGAGCATACTTTCGGTGACCTCTGAATTTTTTTACACATTCAAATGCCCAGTTAGTTTCATTTTCAATTGAAAATTACCAAGAGAGTGGGTCACAGTTTTCTGTAACTACTCTATTAATAGAATAAAGTACCTTTATTGCCATTTCATATAGTACAATGGTATTTGCTGTGTATCTCATGAGTAGTTTGCATTGTTAGTCTGTTTTTTGACTTCTTCAATCTGTGCCAGTGTCTTTTAATGTTTAAGTGTCTGAAAAAGCTGCTTTGCTTGTGTTAACGTATAACTGGACTAACTAACTGATGAGTTGTAACCACTAACAGACAGCAATCGCCTCACCACAGACTTGTACCACAAAGAGGAAAACATTGAAGTCACGCCATTGGGTGGATTCATCCAAAGCCCACGCTACCCCAACGCTTACCCCCGCAATCTGCTGTTGTCATGGAAACTGCTGTCACCACCAGGGAGCCGCATTCACCTGGAGTTTGATGGACAATTTGGCCTGGAGGAGGCTGAGAATGGAATCTGCAGGTAAATCTAAGAACAGATTAAAATAATAGCCATTGGAGTGGTAAAAAAATAAAATGGAGACAAGAGGATTAGAGCAAAACACAAAGACAAGCCAATGCTGGTGTAAAATGTTTGACCGGAGAAGTGAAGAACATAATGAATGATATACAAGCAGCTGTAACTCGTAAAAGTCAAGTGAAAGTAAATAAAGTAAAGCTGTAAGAAGAACTGATTGGAAGGACATAAATGAGAAAACTAACTTTGAAAGGACGACTAAAAGCTGCATTAAAAAGGGGTAGGACATTTTTTCATGTACATAATTAAGACACCAACAATAAACTTCAATTTAATGAATGTTTGAAATAACTATATTCAATGTTTAAGGGGTGAAGAGAGACTGCTTATAAACATCTTTTGCAACAATCATAAGAGGTTTGTCCTTGAGGGTTGAGTAGCCAACTTTTTAATCCCCATATGTAACTCAGGCATCTTTGTAAGCACTTTGCTGAAAAAAGACAATGGGGGGAAAGAATAGGGGAGGAGGTGGAGAAAAGATTTGTGAGGTAGGGGGAAGGAGAAAGTAGCTTTATTCTGTTTTTCAAATCAGTTTTGTCATTTTGACTTTGTGTTTGTATATATATATATATATATATATATATATATATATATATATATATATATATATATATAATTATGTTCTTTTTAAGCTGTATGACAGGCTTGGGAAGTGATTTGAGAAGTTTTGGAATATGATCTTTTCGCTGGTAATAGAAGCCCAGTGCTCACAGAAATAGTCATTAAACTCTATGAACAGTGTAATAGCCAATCATCAGATAAGGCAGCCATAGAGTTTAGTGATATTATTACAAAGGTTATTAGAAAAGTTATACTTGACTTATGAGCTCCCTAACAAGAGTTAGATTGTAATAAAGTCAAGTAACAACCATCAGTAAACTGCATTTTACTTTATTTAGAAATACAACTGGGACAATCCATAATCCACGGGACTCTTTTAATCCATATTTTACTGCAAGTGTTATAAGTCAAAACTTTCCAATTGGATCTTTAAGTGATGTCACTGCCTTCCCAGATTTGGGCAAATCTGAATTGTGGTTACCAAAAGAAGAAAACAACCAAAAATAAGACTCAAATGCATCTAAATGTTCTACCTTTGATTTGTAGTGACAGGCCAGCAACATCTTTTCTCACATCTATAAACCCTTTTTTTGTTTTTTTTACAAAGTTTGTATCCTGAATCTTTTTCTTTCCTTCTCTCCCTTTCTCACTCCAGGTATGACTTTGTGGAAGCGGAGGACCAATCAGAGACCAGTACTATAATTTGGGGTCGCTGGTGTGGGCAGAAGGCACCGCCCAGACTTAACTCCAAAACCAATGCGCTCAGAGTCACCTTCAAATCTGATGACTACTTTGTTGCAAAGCCGGGATTCAAAGTCTACTATTCACTGCTGGTGAGAACTCTACTTAGATATACTCACACTAAAACACTCACACAGCTGAGGAAGAATAGTGAGCTGATTTCTTTGGGACATGGCTCAGTGTGTTTGTTGTAATTTGTAACATTGGGCTTAGGTAAAAAGCTTTTTCACTCTTGTTCCTCCACTTGGCCATAAAAGTGAGAGATGGGATGATGAAGGTAGAGAAAACGATGGGAGAAGATATAGGAATAGTGAGAGATAAGGTCTCGCAACACGGTGGTGAAATGTTGAAATATATCACCCAAGTGGTTTTTTTTTTTCCCTCTCCCATCCACTCAACTGTAGAAGGAAGACATACTTATAGGGGCAGGAGGGATAGTGGATGAGAAAGGGGTCTCTTAAAAGCTGACAAAGGAAGAGATAAGAAGATTAGCTTTGTTCTGTGAGGAAGAGGAAAGAGAGGGACCCTGATTTGAAGATGTTCTCCCACCCTATAATAAGAGGGGGAAAAGACAGACCAGGGCAGAGACAGAGAGGCCTTACATATGTTCCATTGCCGGATCTTTTATGACTGCACAGGAGAAAGTGTGGAAGAAAGACAGCATCACAGACACACTGGTGAACTGGGGGATTATTGCTTATTATCTGAGAAAAAGAGAGAGAGAAAAAAAAGTGGTAAGAGCACATGGAGGGGTAAGGGTAGAAAAGGGAATAAGAGAGATACTGTATTTGCAGGCGATGCCTTGCTTTATACTGTCATTTTGACATTGTAGCTCGGGTGAAAATATTTACCCTGCTCTCATCACAATTTCAACTAAAAGCTCTTGCACATGACCAGCTGATTTTGGTGCCCGTGGTAGAGAATAGAGTACACCTTATCTCATTCACGAATTTGTCCTGCGCATGCATGTGAAGCAAGAACTAACACTTTTTTAGTGTTGTCTATTACCTGTCAACCATACCCTATCACTGTGTAGATGTTTGTCTCGTATAATTTCAGAGCAGAATTTAAATATGTGCTTTCAATGTGACCGACAAAAAAAAACAAACAAAAAAAAAAAACACGCCACAGGAGGTGCCAAACATAAATTTGTCTCTTCATTCTGGTGGTCCATATTTAGGCTCCACAATTAAATTGTATCTGTTTCATAGCAAGTGAACAAAATCCTCATCCTTTTAGATTTGGATGAAATCTAAACACAGATGTTGCTACAGCAACAAGCACATAGGGTAATATCTAAACAAATAAGAAAAACAAAACTACATACTTTGCGTGTGTATTGTAGTCAGCCTTTAATGACCGCAACAAATATTCACTACAACAGAACAACGTCACACTTGTTTCACCTGACATTTTGTCAACAATGTTCCTTAAAAAACTCATTTTCTTTCCTCTTCCTCCTTTGTTGTTTCTCTTCTGGTCAAATTATCACACCTTATCTGTACATTTTAAACAGAATCTGGCTTTAGTGGCTTATCTTATTTGATCCATTTGACCAATTTTTCAAAGAACTTGTGTCTAAGTGTGTTTTTGTCTTCAAATTTTGCACACATACATACACACAAACACACAATCACAGGCACTCATGCAGCTTCCCCCCAGCTAGACTGGAGCTGTGTGTGTGGCTTAATTTAGCAGGTCTAATTTGTTCTCTCCAGACCTGTCGAGCAGATAAGAGGGAGGAGAGAGAGGGACGGAGGAAGAGAGAGGCAGAGCGAAAGAGTGAGATGATGCAGCACTAGAAAAAGAGAACAGGTGTCTTGAGATGTTATCAACGTGTCAGCTAATGACTAAAACAACCTGAATGGAGAGAGGCAGAGGAGAGGCATTTGTGAGGTAGTGAAAGTAGCCTAAGGTGGACTAAATGGAAAAAAAAAACAAGAAAAAACGTTGAAGTAACAATATCAGTGTGAGAGAGAAAATGTAGAGTGAAGCCAAATAGAAGTAAAAAGGTAACAGAGTAAATATTAACAAGAGCAACAACATATGCTCAATGGGCCTCATTCACTAACAGTGCATCTGCACAAATATTTGCTTATAAATTGTGCATGCAGACATTTGAAGCACAAATCAGTGATTCATCAATATATTTTTACTTTAATTTGTTTATTAGAACCTCCTGAAAATGTTAACATACACTCTTTTAACTCAATAGATGACATATTAAGAATACATTCGGTAAAACATAACATGAATGTATTTTTTATTTTTGAAGAGACAAGAATAAAACGTAAATTAACTGATGCATTGACTTCATGCATTAAGTAATCATAAAGTGTTTGCCTTTTCATCTAATATCTAATCGTCGGCCACTCCAACTAATACTGCCATGAAATATTGCATCTGTTATCAAAACCAACTTGATTGATTGGAGCCTGTTTAAGAGGATGAAGGGAACATACATGATGGTGGTTTATGTCTCAGAGAGTGTAAAGACCCAGCCTTGCTGAAAGATATTGCAGACAGTGCCTTCAGAAGAGAGCACGTTAGACCTTCACAACATGTTGGAATAGTGTGATGTATGACTGTTCAGCTGATTCACGATGCCAATGCATGTACAGAATTGCTGAAACTATGTAATTCGATGTAGCGGCATCTGAGCCCCCAAACATGCCGCTCTTTTTTTTCTCTTTTGGGGCCATCTTCTAAAAACGTTTATATGTCTCCACTTCACCGCTCTCATCCTGATACACCAATCAGATGTCCTTATATGGATAGACAGGGCATGGTCGTATGCTGAGTACAGGTTGGGGGCATGTGCCTGACGATTTAGAATTATTCTGATTCACTGACATACAAAAGGTGAACTAAATTGGCTTGTACGCAGGTGTCATGGACCTGATGGTGATTTTGGCCTCGAAGCCTCAAAATCGTGCATATTTAGGGAGTGGTTGCTTTAAGTGACACGTGAGTGTTGATAGATGGCTGCAAGGTTTTCACTCTTGTAATTCCAGTTCAATTTAACATTTCATGGCTGTGTTACTGTTATTGGTGCCTTTGGGAGTTTTTTTGTGACAAAGAAATAATACAGTTTGATAAATGGTTTATTGAATGAAGAGGAAATGCCTAGAGGTCTGTAATTCAACTTCAACTTCTAGCTCCAGAAAATTCATTGTCGTTCATTTATGAATACAGTCAAGCAAGGTCCAAGTCATTATCAAATCTGGAAAGGGTCTTGTTTTAGTACAGCATGTCTTGGTTATATGGTCCAGCTAAAACTGTGCAGATCAACAACCAGTGTGTTCTCTGAAGTGAAACAGAGTGTGTGAACTACAGTATATTTCCAAATGCAAGTGATCTGCTCTCTTTGACCTTTAATTGATGCTCATTAATTGTGCACATTGAGTGCACATCACTCTCTTCTCGATAAGGCCAATAGATGCGTCACATTTAGTGTCTTTATAACCTAACAAACAGCTAGCCAGAGGTGGAAAAGGTGCAGATGCAGTCGACATTCTCGGAAACGTCTTTACTTCTCCCATGTGCAACCACAGCTGTAAAAAACTTGTGTATTAGCCACCCGGATCTTTTCCCTGTCACAAGGGCATCCAACGTCACATTCAAACCTGTTATCTCTTTCCTTCTCAGTAAACGTCAATGTGAAGCATCTCTAACACGTTAAAAAAATAACATAGGACAGGATTAGTTGTAGCATGTAGTATGTAATGCCCAGCCAAGTCAACCATGAATGGCTGAGAGAGTTTTGATTGATATGGATGAGGGAGCAATGTCAGTAATCACTAAGGAAGACAGGCATCATGTGCCAAGCATCACTGCTAATGATGTGTGATGTGTTAGCATCTGCACAATGGTTATTATAGATAATGGCTTAAGGATGTTTTACAAAACAGCAGAATCTTCAACACTACTATCTGTGATGGACATGTCAATACGGATTGGAGTCAGATTTACCATTTGGGTTATGGTGAGGCTTACAGTATTTCATGTAGCTTAGCATAGTCAAAAGTGCATTTAAACCTCTCTTGGGGGGGGGGGGGGGTTCTAATACATGAGACATTTGAAAAAAGGTTGACCACATTTCATAGTACATATCTTTTCAATCAAAGTTTTTGTTTTATAGAAGAAAATAACAAGTACATTTTAATGGAGTGGGACCTAAAATGACCTTAAGATGTCATATTAAAATAGAACTGCTCCCTCCTGCAAAGAAACAAATGCCAAGTATCTGCAGGCAACACTCCAGTCAAACTGAGTCCTTACTTATTATTCACATCACTGTTTTTCCTCCAAAATTACAATTCTTTGATCCTTTTTAAATCTTGTTTTCAGCGAGTGAAAATCGTCATCTGCAGTGCAAGCTTACATAAAGTAATGAGTGCCTTTGATTGCACAAAATTAACATTTAAGGAGCTGTTTGGTTACACATGCAACACACATAATATCTTTGGCTGTATTCAACATCAGAGCATTGTATTTTGAGTGTTAATGCTACTGCAAGAAAATACTATTGCCCAGGAAAGATGATACGGATAAATTCCCAGAATCCCAATGAGTCATACATGTGTGATTCCCGGACATGAAGTCTTGTGGATTGTCCTTGAAATGATAGAAAATGAAACCAACCAAGTCAACGTGTATGTGATTATACTTGATGTTAAACAGCAGTTACCATGTTCTTTCAAAAATATTACTTCCCTCTGTCTAAATTTTTTTATTTCCATTTACTGTTGCTGCTAGAACATCAGTGAAAACATCCGGTACATTTGAGAGAAAATGAGTAATAATCAAGAGCTGTATTTATTTCAGCGTTATCACCTCCATGTGGCTTCACTCTAAATGTTACTCATAAAGACTCAAAGAAAGTAACATTTAATATGTAGACACAAATAAACTGCAGATTGAGAAGAGAGTATCCCAGTAAATTACAAGAACAAATCACTGTGCAGCAGTAAGGAGCATTTTCCCTACATTAACTTGAAAATGAGCTGGGAGAGATGAGGAAGCTTAAATGTGGCTTTGTGATGTTTCGAAAAAGTCAAAAGTCTCCTGGTTTTATGGCATACAATTGGATAGGGATCTTCTCTGGCCTTCCTCAGTCTCTGCAGCACACTTAATCATCCACTGCATAGTGTCCAACAGTACAAAATGGAGGTCAAAAAGGCCGACTCCCACACGTTCCCTCCACTGGACAGCTACAATAAATACTATCAAAGTGATATTGTCTGACGGTTTATCTTCAGCTGAAAATTGAACATATTGCTTCATAGTTTAAAAGACTGTATTTCTCAATTAGTTACAGAAAAAATAATACAAGAATTTCTATGTCTACTTTAATTTTGTTTGCTATTCGTAACAACACTTTAAACTATTAGACAATACTTTGATTATTTTTCATGGTATCTTCCTGCAACCGTGCGCACCTCAGAATATATATAGTATACTAGACTGTGTATGGGGTACCCTGTTGGTCATTTAGACAATACTTTAATCAATGTTGATACACTCTAGATTATAAACTTCTTATGGTCTCCTCACAAGTACACTTTTGTAAGATTCAAACAAACTCTGGTGCAATTGCCAGTTTAGTTTGGTTCACTCAGGAACAACAGCTGTCTATCAACTGTGGTTATGCTAAAACCAGCGAGAAAGATAGATCTGGGCCCAGATCCTGTGAAACCTGGTGCATGGACCCAACAGACAAACTTATGTACAATTAAATGCTTGTCTCACTATAACCTGTCAAAGGAGAGAATTGGTGCATGCCTTGTAATTATGCATCAGCGTAACAACTATTTTTCCATTTCCTCAGGTAAAAGTAAAAGTATTTGAAGCATACCCTACACCAACCATGTTACAGCTCAAGACTATTTGCTGTCCTGTTTCTACCTGTTCATCTGTTTTTGGCACAATAAAAGTTAACTTAAGTGCAACTTGACTTACCATCGTCAAACAAAACTTTCTGCACTGGCACATTCCAGATGACTACAAAGTTAGATACATTTTTATGTATTGTTGTAAGAAAGTAGAAATATCTCAAATAAAACTTGGACATGTCATTTCGTGTAAAATTAGAAAACCAAAATACAACTACCATTAAGGTGAACATAGTTTTCAACCACTTTTAATCAAATTCCTGCATTAAGATCAAAAACAGATTTTAGAGAAACGGATCCACAAAAAAACCAGCACACAATTGTGAAGTAAGAACAAGAGTGACAAGAACTCTTCACGCTCAGAGGTTTTAAATCCTTCCAACATGATCTGAGCCTTGTCTCTTAAGCTTTTTTTCCCAACCCTTTTCCAAGTGGTCCAGATGTTCTTGACATGAAGAGTTTTACCTTAGAAGGAAATAAGGCTGGGAAACTGTAAACATGCATTTCCCAATTCACACACACACACACACACACACACACACACACACACACACACACACACACACACACACACACACACACACACACACACACACACACACACACACACACACACACACACACACACACACACACACACACACACACACACACTCTTACAGGAATCCTTTTGACCTCATTCACAGCTGGTTTGGGCGTGTGTGCTAATGTGAAATACATTTACCCAATGCCCACATGCAAGACTTTTGTTATATAAAACTTTGCACACTTACTGACTTTGATGTCAAAGCTATCAGATTTGCAGGCACAAACTTACATACATACTGAGACATACTTAGCACACTGTATCTTTGAAGTGTGGTTAAGAAAGATTAAGTGTGTCATATTAACCAATGATGGTATTTAGGACGGTGGAAGAAGAGAGATTCAATAGCCAGAGAGATTTTGTGTGTGTGGTAAAGAGGGTGGTGCCAAAGAAAGTGTGTGTCCAGGTGTGTGTGTGTGTGTGTGTGTGTGAGAGAGAGAGGGAGAGAGATATAAAGAATGTGTGCATGTGTGCCAAATACGTCAGTCTGATGAGTGTTTAACTCCTAAACATGCTTTGACCAGAGTCTGATAGCTTGCGCACATGCGCACACGCACACACACACACACACACACACACACACACACACACACACACACACACACACACACACACACACACACACACACACACACACACACACACACACACACACACACACACGCCCACACACACAGTCTAATGAATGTTTAGAATAAGCACTTCACATAAATCTGATTTTACTGAGCGCTAGTGTTTTTATACTTTATCTGTTGGATTGATGAGCTACCTTCAGATTAATTGTTGTCAAATTGTTGGGTTTTTTTGGATTTGGAAGTGAGGTGTTTCAAACACAGGTATCCTGTCACATCTTATGTAAACCTACATTATATTCATACATTTTGCCTAAGCATTAGCCTTTACTTTTAGATGATTAAGATCTTCGCTTAACCCTATGCATGGTGTTTTAACCATCTTGTACAGAGTGTGAGCAAATGTAGAAATATGTCATCTTTCGATGTAACAGAACTGAGACACTCAAAGTTCATTTTATACACACACCTGATTAACAAGAGCTTTCATTGTTGTCGGTCAAAAACAGATGTATTTAGTTTTAAGATTGAAGATAATTTACTCTACCTTTCAAGGCAATACAGCAAGCTTAAAAACAAATCTATAAGTTTCATCTCTTCGGTATGGTTGATCATGTAAAATGTTCTTCTTAATTAATCAATTGATGCTTGGCTATCTGTGCTCTCTGTTCCTGCAGTTTGAGTCCTCTCTGCCTGCATCCAACTCTAACTGGGAGGCCGTCACTGAGCCCATGTTGGTAAGTCCATTACAGGCACGCACTTGTGTATATAATAACACATGCCTAACTTAAAACAGTTGCCCAATGTAAGACTCATACTAACACTTTTCAGAAAAGGAGTTAGCATGAATTTCGATTAAGACAAGTTGTCAAAGATACTCAGGTGGTAGGTTTTCTTTTTTTTAGTTTTGCAAACTTCCCTGACCAGTCAGTTAAAGTTCATCTCACATCTGCTATAGGGTGAACATCAAGCATCAAACTAAAAATATTGATCTTGACCACAGACACAGCAATCAACATCAACCAATATCTTATTTGAGTTTTTTTTTTAAAGCAGTGCATTGTATCACAAGAACATTATCATTCGATTGGTTTTCCTTGTTGACATTGAACTCTGGGTACTTATATTTTACATTATAACTGTGAAATTGAAACATGCAAATCTTGACTATTGCCTCCTCCATTCAGTTTTCAGATGTAGCACAAAGCCTGCATCAGTTGATTCAATTCTTTGTTGACATTGAGCTCTTTTTTTTTTCTTTTTCTGCTACTTGCTAGAGCAGTGTTTTCAACCATTAAAGAAAAAAAAGAATAAGACAACAACAATGTGTCATTAAAATAAAAAAAGAAACAAGAGCTGTCATCATTCTTCTCTCAATAGAAAGGATGTTTAAAGGAGGGGAGTTTATGTTGAAGAAATAATAAACTAAAAGTAAAACGATATAACACTCATTTTCATTTTAATCAGATGATACAATTATAAATGTATATGTGCATAGATATGGATGAAATATGGTATCGGTTTACACTGGATAGCTTATAAGTTCAATTAACAAGAGTGATTGTTTATTAAGAGAAGATCTGGGACCATCACAGATGCATGACCAGTACTGAAAGAGAACTGAATGTTTGAGGTACTGCTAATGTTTCAAAATAAAAGTTCAGCCCAATAGCAGATAATATTCCACCTCAAACCTTTAATACATCACCATTTACAGCATAGAGTTTGTGTCTCCACTATTTGATATTGTATTAAGCTGAAACATTTATAAAGAAAACTGTGTCGTGTCAGGCTTCAGGAAGATTCTTCAGGTCAAAATGTAAGCTGTTTGTTTTCATAGATTGCATCTTATGTTTGAGGAAATGGATTGGCTTTATTTTAATAACATTTACTTCTGTTTCCTTTTTTCTTTACTGTATTTTGTTGCTATCTAACTTTCAACATTCAGACTACTGAATGTATAGGTTATGTGCTGCATGCTGCATACTGAGCCAACAAAGTTTACATTGGATTGCACAGAGTTTTAGGAGATTAATATTTACTCTATTGAAGCTCAACAAATGGCATTTCACACATAATGTTGCTGATATATCCTGCTGCTATAATAAGGAATACAAAAGCTTCTGCAATAAACACTTTGTTATAAACATGACTTGTTTCAAACTATGTGTGAATAACTTTAACTATAGATGGAGCATTTCATTAGAAAACAGATGCATGTGATATTTAAAGACATACAGCCTATCTTCTTTCAACTCTGATATCCCACATAATGTATACTGTAATTGTCTTCTTCGGTACACTGGCCACAATGGCTACACTAATGAATGTAACATATGCTCCATTTGCATAGGCTACTGCATTACCCCACACAGAATACACTGACACGTGTACTGTATATACTTGATCTTTTATGCATGAAGCTAGACATGTAAAACGACATGCTTTCTGAGACTAATGTTTTTATAAGTACAGCAATGTAATTTGTGCTTGCTATTGGCCTCGTGACATGTGTGACCATAATGATTAGTGTGCATTTGGCTGTGTGGAAGTTTTTCTGCATGGATTGATAATGCTAAAATGTGTGTGTGTGTGTGTGTGTGTGTGTGTAGGTGTGTGTGTGTATTTTGCGTGTACATGAAAGGATATGCCAATGCAAAGGCAGATGGGATGTATATGCACAGAATTAAACACTATCAGCATTATTTGTTGGTAGTTGTTTATGTTTTAACTTAATAATACATTGATCCATAAATGCATGCTGATTTTAAAAAAAAAAAAAAAAAAAGTGAAACAATTCAAATATATTTCGGTTATTTCTATTTAAAGTAATTTTTAAAAAATAATGGAGGTTCAGACTTCCACAATTGGTTTAGCTTTAATTCCACATTTTTGTTCATTTGGCAACATCAGCTGGTTTGATTTATTCTTTGAGTCACAAAAGTCACTGTAAGGTAGCGTTTACAGTCAATGATAACAAATGTGAAGCCTCAGTGGTGTTTTGCCCGATGTCCACCTAGCATATTTTCTGGGCATAAAAGGACTGGCTGTGTGCTCGCACGAAGTGTTTGTGTCCATCCTGTCTCTATGACTGTCCATTTACTAACAGATTCTTTATGACTGACACTACTCTGCTACTTTTTACTGTAGCATAAGTTCCTGATCAGACATGGAGCAAAGAGGCTGTGGGTACAAGACTGGATCCGTTTGACCTGATTGTTCGTAAGGGCTTATTATGGCACTTAATGTGACAGACAAAACATTTCTACTGCTGTAAGAATTAGATTGCATTTCCTTCCTAGCTTACATAATAGCGGGGAATTGGAAATAATAATCATTACGGGTATATGGTGATATATATAATTAATTGGAAAGCCAAAAAAATACAAAGAGAGATCACGCTCAACAAACTCACTGTTAGTCATAAAAGATCAATAAATGTAACTACATTCACTTGTTAGACCTTTTTACTTTTTGATGTTCTTTCCTTTTAATGCCACTACAAGATGACTTTCGCACAAGCAATGTTTGATTGAGAGTGGTATTTAAAAGCATTGAAAAAAAGAATGGCTCTGTGAATAACTGAAAACACTTAGAGCAGGATGTAGGAATTTTACATCTTATCGCAGTAGTTTCATGCTTTGATCACTGTATCTGCTACATGACTAAAAGAAACAGCTTTTTTAATTTTCTGAAATGCACTATGTGTTTTAAGAGAAGACCATATGCAGCTACACTGCAAAGGAAGCAAAAGGCAAAGATCAGGTCAAGATGTCTCCTTGCAAATCTGTTTTCCATTTAACTAAAATCTCAGTCTGTAATGTTTAGTTGGGATCTCTTAAACGACTGGATGTGTTAAGAAGATGCTGAGTCAATATGACCTGAGGTGACTGTGACCTTAGTGTCCTTTCTTCGTGGCAGTGTGGAGGTTATCTGTTGATTTTTCTGAATGTTTTATTTTCCAACGAATCCTTGAATATCTTTTTTTCTATGCTTTATTAAAACAGTTCTGACCTCCCCATTACAGTGTGAGATAACATTTAGGCAAAGGTGTGGGGAAAAAAAGTACAGCGAACTGATTCACTACAAAATGTTGCAATAGCTCCCGTTGACTTGTCTGCTTGCTTAAAAAGAACGAAAAGGACTCACAATTACCTTTTCACCTTTGCAGCAAAGCGATGCAGGGCAAAAGCCAGTCACAGAGGATCCTTTCTCATTGGATGATTTGGATCGGACTATAGCCGCCTTTGAAACCGTGGAACAGCTTTTAAGAACCCTGAGTCCGGACACCTGGAGACAGGACCTGGACAGCATCTACACCCAAACGCACATACATTATATGTCCAAAGCCTATCATCTGGCAAGTAGACACAATAAAGGTAAGATAAGCATAATTTATTCAGGGTTCAAACACTGGTATCATTGTGTTTAGTGTGTGTGTGTGTGTGTGTGTGTGTGTGTGTGTGTGTGTGTCTGTGTCTGTGTGTCTGTGTCTGTGTGTATATATGCCTGTATGACAAAGACTATGAGTGGTTCAATGAGTAGAGATGGTTTTTACATTACGTGACTCAAAACTATCTGCAAAGATTCCAGCTGTATAAAAAGCTTATGTTTTAAAGTACTAGATTAACGACAAGTCTACACAATAAATTTACTATTTGATGTCCAACTAGTAGTTTTGTAGTCAAGACCAAACTAACTGAGACCAAGACATACCCAAGATCAGAGTGAACTGAGACCAAGACGAGTCTAGGGCATTTAGGGAATATCACAGAAAAAATCATCATCTTATGTGCAGCAGTAGTGCCACTCACTCACACATTTGTCTTGAGATCCGTCTTGAGACCTAGTCCTATTTCAAGCTCTACAACACTACCAACCTCTAAGAAAGGCAGTAATACTTATATCAAACATTTAATTAATACTTAATACTTATATCAAACATTGATATCAAACAGGGGCCCTTGTGCGTGACTAAACGCTGGGCTTTGTGATTGCATAAAATATATATGAACACAGAATTTAAAAGTGCAACAAAAAGAGATAATGAGTGATCGGCTTGTGATGACATGTAACAGAGAAATGCAAGTATTAAAAAAAAGTAATGGAAAGTAATAAGAGATGAAATAAGAGTTCTGGTGTTTATTACATTGTGTTGGCAGAGGGTAATCTTCAATGACCATGCTGCCTTCACAGTATTTTGCTGCAGACTGGTGCAGTTATTGGTAGCTGGTGTAATAGAGGGGAGGGGAGAGTATGCCGCCCTGTGCTGACCGACAAAGACCCACACAGCAGGGCGCCAATTCTCACTTATTGGGCTTTTCAGAAAACCCAGTGGTGCAGCTTTGGGGGTTGACAAGGTCTGTGACTCGGTAATTTGCAGCTAATTATTAATCAGTGCGGTAATTATGATATGAGGCCTCATTGTTGCCTTATGATCAAACATAGCACAAACAAGGACTGTTGCTTAGGAATTAGAAACCTTACAAGAAAGAGAAAGATTCTACGGAGCCTCTGAAGTCCCAAAAAGTATCGTGTTGTGTTCATAATCTTTTGTCATAATGATGATATTGATAAGACATAGACATAGAACATAGATAGTAAGCTTGATATTTTGTTTTGATAATATGAAGGTAATGTTCTTGTGTGTACAAGATAATACGTTGATTCCACTGTATGAAATATTTTCACTTTTGGGAACTGAAGGGGCTCAGTCAGCACAATGCCCTACTACGCTGCTCTCAACATTAACAATCAGAAAGGAATACGTTGCAAACAACATTTTGATCATTTGAGGGAGACATACTACTTCCTGCACCTGAAACATATTGCTATAGAAATCCACATATGTTGGACCTTTTTGCAGCTTTCTGTATTAATGTTAGATCATTATGAAAAATTAAACCTACCTATCTATCTAATGTTGCAACAACAAAACACATTTGGACTAAGTCACTGCATCATAAAATGAGCAGTTCGCCCTCGACTGGGCCTACAGATGAGTCAGTGAGTTGAGGAGACAGTATAGACCAGCAGTTCAGAGTATTTACTTTTACCATGCAGTAAATGCTGTCAACCAGGAGTCTCTGAGGCAACAGACCTTGCACTTAAACTCAGATAAGAAATTATGGCACGCATATGTTTATTACAAACACGCTATAAGAGATGTGTGCGTCTAATTTAGAGAAGCATTCAAGCTTTCAACAAACTGGAGTCTCTCTCACCTGTCTCTCCTCCTCTTGCTCTCTCTCTCTCTCTCTCTCTCTCTCTCTCTCTTTCTACCTGAGTGCTCTCCTGTTTCAAATATGTGAGCTTGACAGCAAATTCATCTCTATTTATCAGTGAACGCATGTGCTGGGCTGGCATGAAAAAGCTCTGTGTATGGGGGAGTATGTGCATGTTGCAACACTATAGAAAAGGTGCATAGGTGCTGCTGCAGGTCTTTGATATACTGTACCAAGCGTGGCTCCCTCTAATTGGAAATTCAACCGGTGCAGCAGTGCAGAAATACGCCACAGTCAGCAGCTTAGCTTTGTTTTCATTAAGACACACACACACACACACACACACACACACACACACACACATACACACACACCTTTGGTACCATGAAGGACAGTAAGCCTGATCGTAATATTAATTGGGACTCTTTTAATTCAACTGACCGAGACTTGTGCAGTCCACATAGAGTCCACATAGTATATTACAGAGTCTTTGCCTTTTGTCGCCCATGCTTTATGACAGGATTTCACACCAGTGCTTATTTGAGATTATACTACTTTTAAAAAGACAGTCTAGCTAATATGCAAACACACCATGTACTCTCAGTATACCCACCCCCTTAAACATGACCTGTCTCTCCGTTTCCAGTCATACCGCATAAATATGTAGTCTTGCCCTGCACACACCAGCACACATAGCTTTCATTGCCTATGTTTGATGTTATGAAGCAGTGTTGATTGTGCCCATCTAGACGGTTTCTTTCATCAAATACGAAAAAGCACCTTCTACAAAAGAAGCCATTTTGCCTTCCAGTAAAATCAGAAATGATGGGTTCTCTGTCACATGTACTTTTGATGACAAAAGGTTATGCAGGAAGAAAAACACTCGGTGTGGGATGATTCTTTAAGTGTTTCAGTTACTTCATGAATCAGCTTTGATTATTATTGCAGTTATAATTGCCTCTTACTGTATCTTTGGCTTATTTAGTCCAGTGGTTCTCAGCTGGAGGGCTGGGAGCCAGTGCTGTGAAGCACTTTTTAAACATGTTTTTTTTTTGTTATATTTCTTGCTTCTGCTATATGTTTGGTATTGATTGAAGTCCAAGCTGATGAAAAATATCAGAAATTTGGGTCTCAGTTTTCCCAGAGTGGAGTTGGTGGTGGGTCCTGAGGCTAGAAGAGTTGAGAACCACTGATTTAGTCCATGTTGGAGTCAAATGTCACTGAGACAATAAATACTCAAGAGTTGACTACTTTTTAAGTTTACAACATTTAGAAAAGGCGGCGGCGGCGGCGGCTTCCCCATCATGGCATGGGTGAGGCCTGAAGAAATAATTAGAGAGGAACTGATGCTGGCTTAAAATAGACTTCAAAATGAACTCAAACTATTCTTAAAAAGGCAAACTTTAAATAAAATTTTGAAAAGTTAGAAACAGTTTTCTTCTGTGGATAATAAAGAGACAATGATGTAGGCGTGTTTTATAACCAGCTAAAAGGAGTCACAGCTTTAACGTTCAGGTTTCATGTTTAAATCATATAAATGAAACTATAATGAATTCCTTGTTTGATTGTTAACACCTTTAGTTGTCCTCATTTAACCTATTAATGCCCACATCACGCAGACATACAGCACCTTCTGTTTAGCCTCCTGTATAGCAGATGTGCACACAGCAACTGTATCTAAAACGTGATGCAGGGATTTTAGTGAAGCATGGAAACACATTCACCTGACATCTTGAGACCGTCGCATACATTTTATTTTCCTGTCATCTTGCCGAACAATTTAAAACATGTCAACAAATATCAAGATAAACAATTGAATCGTGCACCCTTTACTTCACTAATTCTGTTAAGCCGATGCATGTCTCCTGCTCTTCTCTTTGTCTTTTATTATAACCCCCACAGTAGTGTTTCTTTTGGCAAACAATTGCTTATTGATTATCAATGCCATTAGGCTTCTCCTGACCCTTAGCACTTCCTTTCATTTTCTGTTACTCACTCACATTATTGCACATCAAGCGAATGTGTCATTGTTAGAGTATCAAGTAGGTCATGCAATTTCAAAAGGGATTTCTAATGCATGACTGATCTGTATCGTTACATTGTTGCAGCAAAGCTCAAAATCATGCCAATGCAAGCCAATCTCACACTGCTACACAGTTTTGGTTCACAGAGGCTATTGATCTTGACAGGTCCTTTAGTCTTGTATTGGATCGTAAAAGCCTTTGTTTTTTAGTGGAATGAAAAAAAAAAAAGTTTTATTTTTCTTTACTGCAAATTTACTTGTTGAATGTACCGGGAACTAAGAAAGATCATTTATTCCAATTGTATTAGAGTACCTGGGTTTGTGTTGGAGTCTGCTACCTGGGCTGCTACCTTTGGGCTTTAAATAGATCTCACTATGTAGCCTTTTAAAACATATATATTGTTTAATTGTGTTTAATTTAAAGTATGTACCGAACTAATATAGCGTGCATAAAAGACAGCCTATTCTACCAAACAGGTTTAAAATAACAATCACAATAGGGATATTAAGCCACAAATGGATCTAACTTAATTAGATTTTGAATTGTTTGTCATTTAACATCATCTTCCTTTGTTGCAATTGTTACTCTATTTTCTATTAAAGTCAAAGACACGGTCTTGCTGTCCCCTTAGTCCTTTGAGTGAGTTTATAACTAGTGAACATTAGAACTAAAGCAGAACAGATATACTGTTTATTTTCCTTAAGATTCAATTATTTTTCAAACCAAACAAACCTTTTTTTCTGCTCCTAAATGTACCTTTTTCTCATCCCTTGATATCCATGGCATGCACCAGAGTAGTTTTATTTCATTTTTCACTAGTTTCATCCTATTCTTTACCATCTAGCTCCTCAGCCAGGTTAAAGATACAAGTACTGTTTGATGTCCTTTGCTTTGTGGTTCAGCGCTCTGGCTTTTGACTTTTATTGGGTATAGAAGCTTGTGATGGCAACATCAAAGAAGTAAATAAAATATGATTTTGATTTGTATGGTCCTTTGACTTATGTTAAAGCCCAGCGGCTAGTCGTCTCACCTGGACCTGGATCTTTTCTCTTTCGTTGGTTCGTCTGGTGTAGATATCTTTTCTGGGGAATGCTTGTCTCCTGGAAGCTGAAACAGCTTTGTGATGCTTTTCTTCACTCCTTCAAGCTGATAGAAAATACATATATGTATTTATTGCTGTTAGGCAGTATCAGTTGAAGAAGAATTGACTTCCTGTAAGGACCGATTCAACTGCAGCTCTAACCCAGTCTTTCGCCCTAGAATGTATTCTTCCCCAGGGTATGTAAGGTATGGGCTTCCTGGAAGTTATTGTTTGTGTCATGCTTTTGATTGCAGGCAACACATAAATACGGGAACAACTGTGTGACATACACAAGTGCATGTTTAGCCTGGACTTCAATCCCAAAATGCATCACTTTACCAGCAGTAGTTCCTAAGCGGCCATAAAGTATGTCAGACTTACAGCCATTTTAACTAACTCATTACAGTAACGTTACAGTGGTATGTGAAAGGCATGATTTGCCCACCAAGGCAGAACTTACCTGGTTTAAAATAGGCTTATATCTCCATTATTCCTTTTAGTAATGGCCTGATATGGAAATATCTGACTCCATACTCTCCTCTCTCAGACACAGGGTGCAGAATGATTGGTGAACATGACACTTTTTAATCCTGTCTTGGTTATGACGCGGAGGAAGGAACTTTTTTTTTTTAAATCAAACTAGGAAAAAAAAAAATGTGTCGGTGCACAAGACATGCTCATGAGATGTGCTGCTTTGCTAAGAGATGAACGGCTGTAAGCCACATTGTCTGATGAAGGAGATTGCAACAGTAGTTACCCTGTAGGAAGGCCTTCTGACTCACCAGATGTAGTGATTGCCCTCCAATGTACTGAACGCTCTCTCCTTATGAGAGAACATTTAATGTCCTTTCACATACTTTAACACTACTTTGAGGGTAATGTTGCAGTTGCTTAAAAATTCTTCTTGCACTGTTCATTAAATGTCTTTTTTTTCATATCCTCCTCCTCAGGGACAGGGAGTGGAATTTACATAAGTCAAAGCTATCAGTATTTACAGGCAGCTATTACAGAGTGAAAACACAACTTGAAATATAAGCTTGATGGTATCAGTTCCACTGGTAGGGTCAGTGTCAAGTGCTTATTCTTTTCTATGTTTTGGTTTCTACAAACAGATTGAACTGCCGAGAAACATCAACTAATTACAGTAATACACATATTTAAAGGTTTTAATACTTTTTACAGTGACTTCTTTTTAGTTATCAGAGTATTTCAATTGCCTGGTGCAATTACCGTCACTGGTATGGACAGTTAGGTGATAATTATCCTGCTGGTGATGACAAATGAAGAGAGTAATCAATCTAAAGGTGATTCATGGTTCTATATTTTACTCTGTCATCACTTTCCTTTTCTTTCTTCATACCACCTGTGGTGTCTCTGATTCGCTCACAGGATAAAGCAATATTCCACATAGGACAATTCTGTCACCTTCACTCACTATCCTCACAAATTCCCTACAAAGCTTGTGATTACTATATTACAAGGACATCTTTTAATCTCTTAACAAAAAAAGCACACCTGCTACAGCTTGTCTTCAGGCTCTCTTTGCTGGGTTCCAATGGAGCTAAGGTCAGTCAGTGGTCTTTGACGCCAATACTAGTAAATTAATAGAGATACAGACAGATTTTAATCAAGCTACTGATTCCAGGTTTCCTGGTTTTCCCCTATGGAACACTGCTTTAATCCCTTATTTCCCATCAGCTTTTTTCAACAGTCCCTTTGGTTCTCCTGAAATTAGTTTTTTCAACCATTGAAGCAACCCAAGGAACAAAGACGTACTGTGCACAAACGAGGTAATTTTCACCAGAGTGATGACATGAACAAAGAAAACAGTCAATACTTCCAATCTACAATTAATTATAAGCCCTTGCTTCCTCTTCTGGCCTCTCTTCCCTGTTTCTGCACCTCTCAATATTGTCCACTCATCCCTCCATCCTACGGTCAATTATTGTTGCTTTTGAAGTGAATGTAATAGTCCCCTTTTTTCTTTCAATCACCATCAAGTATGCTTTAGTGTAAATCACCAATGATAAAACAAAACAGCTTTTTCTCTCTTAGAAAACCAATCATGATTGGCTTTGTCTTAGTCCTTAAAAAAGAATATTAGCTTTCCAATAAGTAGCTGAGGAAGTGATGTCTTTATGTGACTGCTTGCAAAAGCAGATGCCATCACTTGAAATCAAGAAAAGGTCATATATTAATATTCCATGATAAATGAACAAATGAATAGATATGTTGGAATGATTCAAAAATATGTCCAAGGAAATTTAAAACATAGATTGAGCTGGCACAATGAACTCTTTAAAATGCAGTAAAAAACACCTCAGCAATTAGGAAACAAAAACATAAATCCATACAAATAATAAGCCTTTTTTTTTTCAACTTATCTTTCCAACTGTCCAGTTGATCTGAACCGTCTTCATGATGATGTCAAGCGGTACAGCTGTACTCCTCGGAACTACTCCGTAAACCTGCGTGAGGAGCTGAAAGCCACTAACGCCGTCTTTTTCCCTCGCTGTCTGCTGGTCAAACGCTGTGGAGGAAACTGTGGCTGTGGGACCAACAACTGGAACAATGGCTGCACCTGTCAGGCCTCAAAGTCAACGCAGAAACTGCACGAGGTAAGGCTTACAACATGAAGTATTACAGTGCAGAGGTTTATTTGAATATAACATTTTATATTAATAGAAACAGTGGCTAAATGGGCCAAAACTGCTGCAGTGGTCATAAAACAAGCTGTAAAAGTCTAAAGAACTTCTACTGTGATGAATTGTTAGTTGGAGCATTGTTTTGTTATATAGAATGGTTTTCTATTAATGAATGAGTTTTGTGATTTTTGCAGCTCCTTTTGTTTGCAGAATAGAGAAGAATAGAATAAATCTTTATTGTCCACCAGAGGCAGAAATTTACCTTGGGCTCCCCATATACATAAAAACAGTATAAGAACATAATAAGAATGTTTAGGTTTGCTTTGGGTTCTAACATGTGTTTTGAATTTGCGTCATCCTAAAACTGGTAGCTTGTTTCTCTTAAAGGAAATGTGTAGGGCCATTGCAGCATTTGCAGCCACCATACATTACAGTATGAACCTGGCTGGTGTGTATTTGAGAGGACTTAAAAAGACAGTGAACATGAAGTGAATGAGTAAGGTAGACAGAGAGAGAGAGAACAGGCGTGCAGAGCCAGGTGCTGCATCAACAATGAAGCAGCAATGCACCAGCAGCCTCACTTTTCTCCTCCTGTAACTCTTCTCCATCCATTTCCATGTCTGCCCAGTCTTCTCTTTCCAATCTCCACACATCTCTAAGTTCTTTGTTAGCATTCCATCTCTCTATTTCACTCTCTTTCCCTCTGTGGGCTTCCATCATTCTTCCATTCCTCCCAATTCCCATTTTCAATTTATCCCCTCGCAATGCACCATTCTAGTTTAAGCCTGTCATTCATTCTTTTCTCTCTTTCTCTTCTCCCTCCATCTCTTTGTGTCTTTGTTCTTGCATAGCTTCATTATTGAAAAATGCTCCGCAGGGCCCTCTCTCTGTTTCTCTCTCCCTTTTACTGTAAAAATCCTACAATGGAAATTTAGACAAAAGTGGGATTTGGATTTTAATTGTTCCATGTGTGTGTATGTCAGTGTCTAGAAGAATGTGAATGAGGTGTGTTTGTGTTTACATGTGCTGTGGACACACAAAAAAAACGTCCTGAGTGTGTTGGCAACTCTGGGTGTTTTTGCGATTATGAAATATATTTCCACCCTCCTTCCCTTCCTTTCTGTGCAGGTATTCTTAACTTGTGACTGCTTCCCCCACTGACTTAACTTCTAAAGAAACACTTCATTATTCACAGCATTGTTTTAGTGTCGGGAAGTCCAAACATAAATCTTAGGCAGCCTCGCTTCCTCTGAGTTCAGTAGGAAGAAATTCACTAAATCAGTTTTGGAACAATTTGTCCATTTTCACATCACAAGTGTTACCTCTGCACAGCTTGGTACTCTAAAAAACAAAAACAACATCAAGTCAGGTTAAGTTAAATACTAAGTTACCTTTCACTTAACTTCATTTCCATTTGAAAGAAAATAGCCCCCCCCCCCCCCCCCCCCCAGCACATTTAAATCTTTTAAACTGAAGTGTAAGAATTGTACTTTTGATCATATAGAAGAAGTGTTTTAATCTTGTCTGAACGTCGTCATGAACGTCTTTGAAGGGAGAGACTAGTGCAAGCTGAGGATGCTTTAAGTGCCCAACAATCAGTTCCATTAATTGGCGCTGCCTGTCTGATACCCAATATATGGATTACATCAATATCAGGTCCGATACTCTTAAAAGATCAGACCTGTCCCATCGCTCTCTGTAATGGATGCCTCCAGTGAAAACCTATGAAAAAAATGAATTAATCTAAAATAATACTGAAAGTTTGGTCAGCCATAACTAAATCTGATAAAGTATTTCAAAGAACTTTCTTTCATTTGCTAATTATGTTTTTGACATCTTAACTAATTTACTAATAATGTTCTTCAAACCTCTCTCCATCTTTTCCAGCTGCCAATAAGCTGGCACCTAAAAACAGTGTCATCAGTGACAAATCATACTTACTTGATCCTCTCTGTGTTATTCCCTGTCTCCTTTAGGTGCTGAAATATGCCCCAGAGGTCACCCTGTATCAGCGCCATAGGAGGCCGCAGGTGCGCTGGGTCATTGATGAGATCTTCCTCACACATCATGAACAGTGCGAGTGTGCGTGTCCCTCTCAGCCCCCTCGCTGAGACACTCAGACCGACACTTGTATCTGAAACTGTTGAAAAAGTTATCCCTTTTTTCATTTTGCAAAAGACTTCATATTAAAAAAAGCACCGCAGCAACATGTGCAGCAAAGACAAAAATGTCTGATGTCTGACAACCCACAACCCTGCATCATACCAACGACACTTACAAGAACCTTCATATCTACATAAAGGCCAATTTTTCAATGCTTAAATGTTTTCAGCTTGACATGTTTTTTATTTCAGTTTCCTGCAGTCAAAATTTTCCTGAAACAGTTAAATTCACTTGTGCACTGGAAAGTGTTCTTTTTCAGAAATGTAAGCGGTGCCAACTACATGAAATGGATTTTAAATTGCTCGAACCACTGTATGAACTGTTTTGATTTCTTATTTCATGTTCTTGTGTTTGAGTCTCTTTGTGTTATGATAAGACTTAAACTTAAGGCACAGGCACGTCTTCTGCCAAGAGCATGCTGAGATGAGTGAGCGTGAGACAGGAGGTGAGAGAGAGAAAGAGAAAAGGGGTTGGAGGAAGCTTAAACCAAAGTCACACTTTATCTTGCCGTGAAGTCAGGATTTTTTAAATGTAAACAGGTAATGTACCCTTTGAAAACTAGATCTTTTCCTCAGGGTGACCTGGGCAAGAGGGCAGCAGCACACAACATAATATAAACATTTTATAAATAAGAAAGAAGCTAACCACAACTGCTGGATCTGAATTGCACACTTATGTACACACACACATACTGCTAACAGTGTTACCATTAGGTTTTTCTAAAGGTTGGCAATTGCCTAATTCAAAGGATGGGGGATAGATGGTGGCCCAAGATGCCAACTTCCAAAGGGGCACTGGCGTTGGTACTGAATGTTTTGATTTAGCCTGGAATACAAAAAATCTAGTGCAAGATTGGCTACTTCGTAGCCTCCTTTCCTCTCCTTCTCTCATACAGCATCACTTTGCTTCAGTATCTTTACTGTACCTCTCCCTCTTAACTCACGCTTTACCTCTCACGCTACATATGGCTACCACAAGTTAGCACAGCCGGTGAAGTCGAAGAGTTCATGTCCTTGCAAAGAAAAGAAAAAACAAGTGTCTTCATATCATTCCAAAAATACTCTTAGGCTAAGGTTAAGGAGTTAGACCTTGAAGTAACTTCTCAAAAAATGCCCATCAATCAGTATGTTTGTCTTCATCCAGTCGTAGGCGATAGTTTTATTGGCATGACATTACATCGAGCATAACATTCCTTCTTATACAGTAACGGCATCAGAAATTGATCTCTCAAGTCTGTTGACTTAGAGTATGTTAATATTGTTTCACTTTTTTAAGAGCTAATAATCAACACGGGCAGGGTCCTCCTATTAATCTTTGCCTGAGGCCTCAAATGAGTTCAACCGTCCCTGCACACATAATCACTCCGAGCCCACATTCTCTGTAGTTTCTTATGCCCTTTATTTCCACAGCTTTCCCTCTTTCTTTGGAAATCCTGTCAGCATACACATACACTTCCCTTTGTACTTCCTTCCATCACACGCTTGCCGCTCTTTTTCCTTTCTTGCTCACAGAGTCTGTTTTCCACTCTCTCTTTCTTTCTCCCTTACCCTTCATCACTGGCTCCAAACACATCAAAGAATCCTCAGACCATGTGGCTCCATCACATTTTTGAACATTTCTGGAATTCCAACTACTAACCAGAATTCTGTGAACAAGGATTAAACTGTGATCCTTACACCCTAAATACATAAAAGGGAAAGTGGGAGACTCCACTCAGAAAAGAAAGAGAGTTCTTTTAGGGAAGCATGGGCGGCTGACAGAAAAGGGACAATCAAGCCCGACTGTAGATTACCATGCGTTCCGAGATGAGAGGAAAGCACCCACTTTAAGGATCTAGCACATGGAAGATTGCAGCTACTTCAACAGTTTCAATCAGCATGTTTGTGAATTCAGCATGCCTGATTTTTAGTCACCATATTTTTTTCCTAATGGAAATGCTTAAATAAAGCTCAATCTGAATGACAACATGCAAGTCTTTAACAGCATTACATCTAAGAAGAGATCTGTAAGAAGAAGAGTGATGTTTTCAGTCTCTGGAGAAATACAAGTGATATTCCAGTATGCGTCTGTGAGCGTACTTGCTTGCGCATGTGTTCAGGAAGAAGTTTTTGGTAAAGGGGGGGGGGGGGGGGGGCTGGCAGCACATACGAGCATGTGACTGTCCATGAACCCATAAAATTGTGTGTGTGCATGTGTAAGGTGTGTCTAGGTGGCTGAGTATCAAAGCAACAAAGGGAGATTTCAAACTCACTGCTTATCATCTCCACACATGACCCAGCTGCTAGAAATAAAAGACACTGTCATCTGTCATCTCCCTGTCGTCATCACCTTCCATGACTCTCTCCATCACACTCTCAGGCTGGCTTGCAGTCTGGATTTACACAGAGAAAATGGGATTTTACACTACTTTTGTTCATAAGACAGACAAAACAAAGAACAAGTGGACACAGACGATTTCATCGTCACGGTGAAACCCGATCAACTTTGTGCCGCTAGCCCTTTCATTTGTGTGTGTGTGTGTGTGTGTGTGTAGGGGGGGGGGGGCATGTGTGTGTAATGTAAATTCAAAGCTGTTATTCGACAGGTGCGTAGTAAAAAGCAGTCTTTGATATTAGCAGATTGTCAGTTCGTGCAGTGATGACATTCAACAAGATTTATGCTTATAACTTCCAAACATGACCTCACACACATGGGGTATAGGGTTAGGGTTAGGGTAGATGTTCATGGCTGTTGTTGTCTGTCTGTATGGCAGTGCTCAATTTTTTTTTAAGCTTTGGTTTGTTATTTTGGGATCATTCCCTATTTTTTTTCCATTTTGAGAAAACATATATCATAAAGCGACTAAAATTTCACAGAGGATACTATAGTAATACATTTAAACTTTAGTGAAAATTGAGTACCGTAAATGCAGTATCATTAACACTGTATGAGCTTTCATGAATTCTGCTGCCCGCTGACAAAGAAGGTGTGTGTGTGTATGTGGGTGTGTGTGTGTATCCTGTGTCTACCAGTTTTGTTCATGTTGACAGCACATTCCTTTGTTGCGTGCTCCAAAGTGACATTCCTCTTTTTCCTCATCACTGTTATGTTTTCCCTGCCACTTCTATTCAATAGTACCACATGTACTTCAGTGTCACACCTTTAAAGCCGCTCAGATTTATTTATTTCATTTTATTTTTATTTTTTTTTGGGGGGGGGGGGGGTGTCTTTCACTTCAAACTAACATCAAAACCACATATTGGACTTTAAGAAATTGCCATTGTTTCAGTAACATGTGTTCAGCTTTGCTCCTTTGGGTTACTGGGTTTATACAGCAATGCTATGTATTCAGACAAAAGTTGTTGATGTTAGCCTTAACAAAGGCCTGCTTCGCTGTATTCAGAAAAATATTCCTGACAAAATGTCATGCTTTACTCTAATAATTTATTGTGTTTTGTTCTGTTTTATTATACACATCAGCTGGTTGTTCTTGATGAATAAAGTGTTGCTAGCATTAATGCCTCCAGTGCTTTTTCAACTATGCTTTTCATCAGCTACTTGATTGTAAAGTCTGTAAATGATATGGAAATATTGGTTGTTTGATCACCAGTCGTGTGTAATGGGGAATGTCTTATGCATCATTTGATATGTCACATTGGGAAAATAATTCTTTGGAGAAACTAAGAGGGAAATATCTTGGTATAAACAGAGAGAGAGAGAGAGAGACAAAACAAGAAAAAAAAAAAAAAAGGTGTTTGGACAGCACAGTGACACCGCTGTGCCGCTTTGTCACGGATTCAACTACACAACACTGAGCACACGGGTCAAAGTGAAACACTAATATTCCTTTTACACATATCTAAGATCAGAAGAGGTAATTTCAAACGCAATTTCAAACGCATCTTTTTCAATTCGCATTTTCCATTTGAACATTTTCCATGCTGCCTCTCAAATCCTCTTCATCTTGATTTCATACTTTGTCTTGTCTTTCAGTGTAAATTGTAGACATGAATTGTTACTTGTGCTTTCAAAGAGTGCCTTAAATAATACATCATTATTATAATTAGATTACTTTGAGCAATAGTTAATATGTTGTTACAGTAGCACACCAACAACATGGTAAGGTGCATTAACGCAGTGTGTGATGTTTGTACTTTGGAATAGAAGTGGTTTGGGCTAAGAGCTTTCATCAGCATGTTAACATTAATATAGACCATATTCCATATATTTTAGCATGGTAAAATGCCTAAGTAGAGCTGAGGAAAGTCGTGGAGGAATGTGGGCAAACACCATGGCTACCTCATGCTGTTGCAAACTGTCAATTTATGTGAACAAGAAGTTATTTTGATTTATTTGTAGTAATTGCAGAATCTTCATTATTTTACAAGGCAAGTGTGAGCCCTAGAGTGGCAGTGTATTCTGGACTAGGATTACTTTAAGTTTTTGAGACTGATTGAAAAAAAAAAAATAGCAAGATGAGGCCTTTTGTGCAAAAGACATGGCAGGACAAGTCATTACAATAGCTTTAAAGATGAGAATACTTTTTTATTGCCAAATACATTTACATATACAAGAAATGTGTATTGGCTTATTGTTGCAAAAAAAACGTGAATGTGCGAAGTAAGGCCAAAAAGTGAGTACTTAAATGAAATAAAATAGAATATAAGAAGCAAATAGAATTTTAAATATGTCACATCTAAGAAATCAGTGGTGGTAAGGCATAGCGGGCATTTTGGAATTATTCAGTGCATAGTTGGATCAAGATATCCACAAATATTTGAGCTTTAAAAATGTTACACTGTGCATAGTGACCCCAATTAAAAGTAGGAGGTTCTGAAATTATTCACAGAATGTTTCATTTCATTTTTGTTCACTCTGTCCTTTTCTATATCTTTCAAGGCTGTTTCCTGTCCGAGTCGTTGCTGTGGTAACCCAAGTGGTAGTCAGCCAGCCAGTGACATTAAACAGAATAATAAACCACTCATAAAACTATGTATCCATCTAATTATTTATCATTTTGTGAATCAATGCATGTCAGACTTGTTTTTTAACTAAAGTAAGGAAAAAGAGTAATCAACCGTAAACAACACATCTTAACATATTATTAGTAAGTAAACGATTAAGAAAGAATCAAAGGAAAACACAGAGTGAAAGAATTAAGACACTGAGTGAAGTTGGGAGGTTAATAGAGAGAGAGATTAGTCAAAGAGAATTTGTTACCATCTTTCCTCCAAAATGATCAATCTTGTCAGCAGCTTCCTATATTTTACATTACAAATACATAAAGACATACAACGCGTCAACTGATTTGTTTTACACATTAGGATATTCTCTAGCGTAACCTTTTTATACAACATGAAAACACGCACACAAACATATCAGAATAAGTAATTAGGGCAGCTTAACCAGATTTCCAGCTGTATTTTTAACATCCCATCAGTCTCTCCTCTCTCACTAACACTCCACGTGAATTTCTGTCTTTGGTTCTTTTTATTGACTTTTCCTCCATTTCTTTCAACCTTTGTCCAATGATGCTTTTTTTTTCTTTTTTTATCAGGACCATCACCACCCTGCTGTTAACCAGGAATGCAGGAAATTACGCAATACAAATATGGAGGGAAACATCTGAGGACCTTTATTCACACTCCTGTCTGGATATCTCTCTGCTGTCTGCCTCTATCTACTTATATATTTTATATCCCATTTGTCATTTCCCACCATTCCTGCTCTTTGATGCTGCATACTGTATTTAGGAACAAGGGAGTGTCAGTTCTGGTAGGGGCAGCTATTAGCATACATAATACCTTCCAGCGCTCCCCGTTCTTCTTAAAGTATTTTTAGAATTCACTGAGAAATCCTACCTAACATAGAAAAAGTAAGCAACTTGGCTGTGAACATTAAAATAAAGAACAGGGGCTAAGGAGTCAGGAATTAGAGGAGAAAGCTTGAAGAACACTGTAAACACCGACCGGATCATCTGAAACTATGGATGGCAAAATAATACTGATGATCTTCCATGCCTGCTAAAGATATAAAGGCCGTCTAATAACCATTCAAAAATAACAAATCCACATTGGGGGGGTGCCAGATAGCCTATAGGGTCTTGTTGCTCATGTAGGGTTATGTTTAGAGGTGATAGCTCCCCTTGCTGCGTCATGGGCATATGAATGTGTATGAACAGGATTAGTTACTTCTGATGGTCAATATACATAGCAACCTCTGCCATCAGTGTGTGAGTATGGGTGTGAATTGGTAGGTGTGACATGCGGTGTAAAAGTGCTTTGAGTAGTTAGAAGACTAGAAGAGTGCTATATAAGAGCAAATACATTTACCATAGTGGTCATCCCAGCAGCCATTGTTTTGAATATGACCTTAACCCTTTGCATGTCATCCTCCACAAGATTAACACATAATCCTGTGTCTGTGTTAATCTTGTAGTAACAGCTTCTCTAGCTGCCCCAAAGTGGAAAGTGCAAGTTTAAAGACACATTCAGAGGCTTATGTGGGTCGATTTTTTTGTTTCTGGTTTTGGTCAAGATTAACCAATGACGCTTTCTAAAAGCTATTTTTCCCTCTACTTGTTCTTTCCGAGTGTTCTCTGCTTCTCATTCACAAGACCTCTGCCTTCTGGATACTCAGCTGTATAACTGCATGCAAGGCCCAGTCCATAGCCACGACATAATGGCGATGCAGCTAAAAGTCGTATGCATGTTGATATGACAAATAAAGCACATGTCGACTTCACTAGTGTTCTCAACTGATGACTCAATGAGTCAGCAACTATAAGTTGATAGCCTTCATACTTTGCAATGTGTTTTTTAATTGTAGTCTGAGAAGTAGTTGCTGCATTGGATGTGTCCAGTGAGGTGTGGTTGTATTTTACTGCCCTAACATGTTGACCCATTTAAAAAGTGAGGGATATTTTTGTAGTGAAAAATAGGCAAGAGGATACAGCGCAAAGATGATATAACTACTGTAGGGTGGAGGCTCATCACAGCTAATCAGCCCGGACAGAGGTTAGGACAGACAGGGTTGATGAATTGACAAAAACGACAAACAGACAATTTGAGGAGGTGTTCACCTTGACAGACAAAGATGGCCCTTGACAGAAGGAAGTGGGGGAGACAAACGAAGTGAATTAATAGGAGAGAAGCAAACACACTGAGACAGAAAAAGAGAGCCTTAAGACAGAAAGCGGAGTGTTGAGACACAGACAGGCGTGGAAAACTGACACAGAGACAGATGATGAGGAGGTGGAGACGACCTGATGCTGTCATAGAGGCGTGTGGGAAAGAATAGTGAGAATATGATCTACAACTGAGACACGATGGAGCGATACAGCGCTGCCCCACGTTGCGCAGAGATGGTTTATTTCAGCAATTAACTTTTCAATCCACAGAAGGCATTTTTAGCTTTAAAACTCCTCTCATTGCCTTTCTGCATTGACCTCGGCAGTGTGGAGTTTGTTTATAAGTGTGTGGGTGAGCATTTCCAATCAACAGCTTTATCCTCCTTTCGAATATTTTTCTTTTCTTTCCTTATTTTCATAACTTACTCGAAACACATCCACACACACCATCATTTCTCGTTCCTTTCCGACCCCACAATCGCCCCCACCTCCTTGTCCCTTACTCCCATCTTCCCCCTCTTTAACACTACATTATAGAACAGCTTTCATTTAGGTATGAATATTAGATATTTCTTTTGAATAATGGAAAGAGACCTTATGTGAGGAATCTGCAGACATAAGGAGAAAAGGGACAGTGGTACATGCAGGCCTTCACTCGCACATTTAAAATAGTCCAATAAAAATGACATTCTCTGATTCAAACTGTTCCATTAAATAAATAATAAACTTTGAGTGCAATTCGAGAACTGACCCGTTTGTCTTTCTGTGTGATCTTCTTGACTTCACAATTCACGCTGCAACTCCAATTCTTCGAGAAATCCTGCAGTTAAAAGGCTGCCGTTTATTCCAACTGACGGTAAAGTTTAGTAATGGTGTTATGCTTTGTGGCTCCATGGATGCATAAAATGCAGCCAAAGATTATTTTTTTATGCACCACTTTTTCACATGACTTCTAAAATGTCCATCAAAGTCCAGAAAGTCAGGTTTTGGGAAATTGCTCTTACAGGAGCATCATATTGAGAGGGAGAGAAAGCGGGGCATAGGGATCAGAGGAAGAAAGGAAAAGAGACGATGCAGGAAGAAACAAATAACACGCCCTGAGGTACTGGACTCACTTTAATTTGATGGAGCTGATTCACTGCTGTGTCTGTATGTGTGTCTGTGTGTGTGTGTGTGTGTCTGTGTGTGCGTGTGTGTGTGTGTGTGTGTGTGTGTGCGTGTGCGTGTGTCTGTGTGTGTGTGTGTGTGTGTGTGTGTAGGAAGGTATTAGCAGTAAAAGACTTTGTTCTGGCAGTGCGAGAACCTCATGGCACACTTTATTCTTACAGACTATTCAATTACCTGAATTACCTTGTGCACAAGCTTAAAGAGCTTACCTACACACGCACAAGCACATACATATGCTTTCTTTCCCTCTCTTGCAGCAAAGAACGTATGCATAATTAAACACACATAGGATCATACAGACATACACACTAACAACACAGCGAAAACCTGCTAAGAAGAAAACTGCAAACACCGAGACAGAAAAACAGATTTCAGTGACATTTAAATAACATTAAGAGCATCACCGTAGCAACATATTTGGGTGTGCTTTGTTAAACTACTTGATCTCCTATCGCATGCAGACAGGAACACACACATAATTGGACGGCAGTTTAATGGATATTGAGTCATAGGAGCGGGGACGCAATCACGATTCTTGTTCATTCGATGTGGGTGATTTCACTTTATATCAACAGGGAATTCAATTTCTTTTTTTCTTTTTTTTTTTAAAGATTTAATTTTGGCCTTTTTGCCTTTATTGATAGAGGACAGTGGATAGAGTCGGAAAGGGGGAGAGAGTGGGGAGAGACATGCGGGAAAGTGGCCACAGGCCGGACGCGAACCCGGGCCGCCCGCGCGAGGAGCAAGGCCTCGCAACATGGTACGCGCGCTGTCGCTGCCGCTGAGCTATCGGCGCCCCGGAATTCAATTTCTTAACTCGACTAACTTTACATGTCCATCTCCAAACCATTCTTCAAACTCTCTTACATCGATTTATCATATCATCCCATGACTACTTAGCATTGGCTTCTCATAAAAAGCTTCAACACATAACTTGTAAAAATCAGAGTGCACCCTATGAACATTGCCACAGTGACATCCCCCTTTGAATTATCAAAACTGTGCATATGAAGCCTAGAAATTGGCAACTGGCCAGCACCTTGTTGGTGGTGGTGGGGGCGGGGTTGGGAAGTGAGAAAGAGAGGAGCAGTGATTGGGATCAGGGAGATAACAGAGCAAAACAGTCTACACCTGTGGTTAATTCATTAGCAGGTTAATGAGCCCGCATTACCCCCTTGTTTTCTACAGCACGAGATACTGTATAATTGGTGGAGGCTGACTACAGCTGTTTATTCATCAGAATGAAAAAGCTTAGAGAACTCTCAACATTGTGCCATTACATGCAATACACTCTGGTGAGAGAGTGTTGTACGTTGGTTTTCACATCTCTACAATCCACTGTTATCTCTATGGGAAAAAGCCAGCATCAGTCCTGAAAGCTTAAATTATACAATTTGAACGCAATGAGCTAACAAGCCAGGTATGCTGAGGGCAGTATACATGCCACTTATTGTAAAAATGTCAATACAATAATACTATAATTTCTTTCACTAAAAAAAGATTGAGTCCAGACTTCTTGGCCAGTTTCTGTCATAAGCTGCAAAGAAACCCCACACGGCCGTTGATTAATTTCAGAGACTGAATTGCATGAGTCAATGGCTACCACAAAGCCTGCAGTATGCACCCACCACTCGGAGGTTTAGTTTTCCAGCCTGAGGCCTCTGTGTGCTCTGAGGGGAACTTTATACAAAGGTCTTGTATTTCTTTTGGTAAGAAAAAGTTTGTAGGTATTTTCTAATTTTATTATAGAAAACAAAAAACATAAAATGTTTATTAATTTTCTGTTGTCTGGAAGCACTGCTTTAAGTGATCACAACCAATGACCTTACCCCCTATAACGAGTCATGTTGTTTACTGAAAACTTTAGTTCAAAGAACAATCTTGCTACTCATTTAGTGATTATGTCACATTGTCTCCCTCCCCAACGAACAAAAAAAACAAAAACACTTTGCACTCAAATGTGTTTCAAAAATTTTCAAACAAATGAAAATGGTCAAATAGATTTCTTGAAATGAACAGGCATTCATCATCTGCACTTTTTTTCCTCCATATGAATAGGAACATTTAATTGCATTTAAATGTACTTCTAATTTTTACAATCATAAAAAATCTTAAAGGAATTTGTCAGAGACGGGACAAACGGTAGTGTTACGAGCTGGGAGGGATGCAGAGAGAACATGGAACCATGCACTCTGGTCCTCCTGCATGCTGTGAGGAAATAATGGCGACATAATTACCTGCTGCCTTCCACACAGGTTCAGTTCCTGGCAGCAGTGTGTTTCTCTGCTCTGTATCAGCAACAGAGTTGGTAACACTGCCAGTAATCTTGTGGTCACTGCGTGACTCAGCTGCAGGTCAGTGAGGACGTCTTTTCAGCAGAAGGATGAAACTCCAAAAGGTGAAACTTTTCACTGTTGAGCTACGGACACTCGGCGTGCTGGAAAATGATTGTCCTGGTAAATTTGCCTGTGTATGAAATGCTATCGAATTAAGATTTCCTCATCCAGTTTTAGCATGATTTGAAGATAAATCTAGTGTCAGAGTTACTTCTATTCACTGCACCTGTTTAACGAAGTTACAAACAAAATCTAATCAGTTAAAAAAAAGACAAAATGATCAAGAAACACATTGTATGCTGCACGCTTTTCAATCCTGCATGTCTGACTTGATGACGGACATCAATTTGGTACCATAAATAATAATCAAAAATTAACTTGGCAAGAAAATACAATTCTGAATTTGATTTATTGTTATAGTGTTAAATTCTTATTTGTGTGCAAAAAAAAAAATATTTTTACCATCTACCTCATGTCAATCAGTGTTCTGCTCTATTTAAAGCACTTTGAACTTCAGTTGAAGTTGTGTTAAAGGTGCTACATAAAGTTTGATTGATGGATCGACTCATCCTAACGGCAGCTTGTCCATTTTACTGCATTGATGAGTTCGAGTGCTCCTATTTTATGTGGTTTATTGCGTTTATAAATGCTAACTAAAAACTACTTGAAAGCTCTTCGACTTCGAAGTACTACTAAGGCTGGGCATGGGTGTGCAAGGCAGACTATTAAGAACTTTATTCATTCACAAATGTTTTTTTAAGCTCTTGCCCTCTGACAGGCCCCCTCCCCCTGTCAACATCCTACCTTGATCACACTCATTCCTTGGTTAGCCAACTCATAAAAACCCTACAAGCAGTTACCACCCATGTCGTCGAAAGAAACACATCATCCTATTTATTTGTCACTTCAAAAAGACACACTCAACTATGTCTTGAAATATATTTGAGGTCACACGGTGAATCGAAAAGCCAACATGAGAGAAGGAAATAACAGCTCCTGGAAAACAACATTTCACAGTGACTTATTTAACCCAGTGACTGCTCGGAGCAGGAAGGTGTGTAGACTGTGGTTTGTCTGTGAATCATAAATTATTTTGTGTCCTGTGTGTGTGCATACGAGAGCAAGCTGTCTGAAAGATGTGAGGTTAGTTAGACCAAAAAAGGTGCAAAAACAGGAAACATATGGTAGTGAAGGCTACAAAGAACATCTGACACACGCACACATGCATGCGCACACGCGCAGACACGCACACACATACACAGAGCCAAAGACAATTTCTGGAGAGGTTTCTGTAGCTGTTGAGTTGTTGTGTTATTTATCGAATTATTGGAATACAGAGGTTATGAAAAGCTGTTTTCACTTTGTGTAATCAGATTACAAGAAAAAAA
The DNA here is from genome assembly GCF_947650265.1 of Symphodus melops. Classification (NCBI taxonomy): domain Eukaryota; kingdom Metazoa; phylum Chordata; class Actinopteri; order Labriformes; family Labridae; genus Symphodus; species Symphodus melops. The sequence continues at coordinate 13,595,483 of NC_136700.1, forward strand.
AGGAATTCAGACAGTAGCTATAGTATGTCCTCTCTGATCAGAAAATATAACCACAAGAAAATACAATCCTGCACTCCATAACATCAGTAATATAGCAAATATATATAAACAGGTTTCCTTTGCAAGAAACAGATAGACTGATGTCTATAAGAAAAAAAAAACTTTTTAAAATGACTTAAATGGCTATAAATCACGAGACGCTCAGGTTAGGTTAGAAGTATTTGAGACAGCAAAGTCAGAAGTTCAGAAATGACTCCAGTACATTCTTGAAGGCAGACCATCATTATGCTGGTTGTGTAAACTGCTGTCTAGACGGTGAAAAACAAAACTATATTTTAATGGACAATAGTTGTGAAAGCTAAATGCTCTTCATGCTAAACTGCTGATATTGGTGTTGGCATCATGCTGATGTTGAGCCATGTTTAACCGTTTAATCGTGTCTTAACATGTTAACATTGAGCAATAAGGAAAGAAAAAGAAGGTAACAAAGAAGAGGGAAGAGGGCGATAGTTAGTTTTGCAGATATTTGGACATAAAAAAAACTACGATATAGGGTTGATTATAATTCTGACCTGGACACTCAATACATCCAACATGTCACACCATGCCAAATTTGTGAAGCTTTGAGTGGCAATTTAAGGTACAATGTAGCCATTTCCATAGTAGGTGGACTTAACCCTTACATTTCTGAAATGTAGGAGCAAAAGATTTTTCACTGAAAACCTTGACTGGCTGTTGGTCCTTTGATAAACACTTAGGATGACATGCATTATGATCATTATGGCGCGATCAAATAAAAAAGATATTGCCATCACTTCAACCAAAAAGCAAATCTAGTCCTCGTATATGTAGAATTCACACAGGTAGCCTTCAGGTATGCATATACATGTATGATATATTAAAGTGAATCTCGTAGCTGGGTATCAGCCTTACATCTATTAAATTAAGATAAATATTGTAGTGATGAGCTGCTCAACCTTTTAATCTGTACTTCACATAATTTGTTGTGACTGCTCATACAACATGTATTTTTACCATCATTATTCACATTGTAGATTTAAATTGATCTCATCCATTGTTGTTGTTTTTTGTTCATGTCCTGCTTCCTGTATCTCTCTCTATCCCATTTTTTTCAAACCCAACACAGTTTGGGCAGATGGCTGTTCATCATGAGTCTGGTTCTGCTCAAGGTTTCTGCCCCTCAAAGGCAGTTTTCCCCTGTCATTGTAACTTTGCTAAATGTTTCTTTGTGTTCGTGATGGATTAATGCTCGGTTTTTAGAGAGAATGTGACGATGAGTAAGGTCTTTCTTACCTGCTTTTTGTAAATAAATATAACAAAGAGGAAGGTCTTGTACCTTTGAGCTTTTTTTCTTGAGATAATGCGTTATGAATTAATACAATATAATATATATTGATAAATCAAAATAAAGAATGGTCAATAATGTCTCAACGAGATAATGTTATTGGAGATTTATTTTTCTGTGATGTGCAACAGGTTTTTTTTGCAACAAAGAAGGTACAGTTTACACTGAATCAGCGTTTGCTCAGAATACCTGTCTACCCAGGGGCCATTATGCTGCCGCAGTGTACCGCAAGACTCGCTCAGTGAGTGTGAGACTTCTTATAAAACCTCTAAACAAGCAAGAAATAAAAACTCTACCAAAACCACAGCTGGGATGTCTGTGGTCTTTACACAAGCGTGCACACTCACAGGCTCTATCCTCGGGTACTTTTTAAGACCTAAGCATTCCTAAGTTGTTTCCCTGAATTGCTCGATAACCACACAGCCACTTATGTTACGGGAATGTGGATTGCAATAAACACCCTGCTTACCTTGAAGTTCCCATTGCTGGTATTTAAACAGCTGTTAAGTCCCTTAAAATGGACCTAAGCATATTAATAAAAGCTTAATATAATGGCAACAATATCAAGTTATGGTTGTTGCATATAAGCAAACAAAATGACATTTGAAAGTTCGGCAGAGAAATAAAGGTTCAATATGACTCTGCTCCTTTATTTTGTCCTGCACCTCAACTGTACTGGGAAGAATGTAGATCCCTGGTAAGACACATGAATGTCATCTTGTTTCTTAATGTCAGTGTTAGCCTTCCTACAACAAGTCTTCCAAACAACAAAACATGCTTCAGTAGGGATGTATTGTGCAGAAATAATCTAAAAGCTTCTCTAGAGCTCTCGATAACATTGTTATTCTTAGCAGATACCCCCATTGCTAAAATGCAGGCACAGTTGGGGTGGGATCTCAGGGATAACATTGACAAAAAGGTAAACACCGGCTCAATTATTGCTTTGAAAACACCTGACATCATCATCCACAAATGAATCCCATAGGCCAACCAATTAAATGCATGCTCATTTCTCCAGTAGAGGGCTACTATTTCATGTCCTGGATACATTTGGGGTTAAATGGGTTAAGCAATATACCATCTTATAACCATTCCCCGCTAAATGAATAGTTTATATAGCAAGTAAACTCTGCTGAACTTGCACAAACAAACCAACTCTCCAGAAAAACTTCACCGCAAACAAATCATATACAACTTGGCTTTCTGAATAAACAACCAACATGAACTGCTAACATCTGAGCAACACTCCCCTCTGAAAAACACTTTAAGCCTTACCATCAGCATCATTTATTTGGCAAGGCCTCCAAAATGGAAATATGTGATTCTGTCGTGTATCTCCATTAGACGTACAGCAAGTATATGAGGCAGTAGAGGACAGAGAAATCAGCTACTGCTCTTAGAGAATGAGCTCTTTGTTCCATCATCATGACAAAGATGTTTCCGACAATGACTGGAAAACATGCCATTAGCTGCTGTTCTTTCTGGGGAAAAAAATATATTGAAAGACTGCCACACTTAAAAAGGTACTACAAGGACAGAATTACAATACAATAGAAGGGACTGCAGATGTAAAATAGGTCTGAGCTAACTCTGGTGCAATACATTAAATGGCAACATTTATGTTTAATATTGTACATGCTCCCTTTACAAATAAAGTTGATAATAATAAATAAATAATAATAATAATAATAATAATAATAATAATTGGGATGACAGAGAAAAAAATCTGGATTCTGTCATGAGAAGGACTTTATAAAAAAAAAAAAAAATCCATGTAACAGCTTAATGGCCGTATGTCCTAAAACTGCACCTGAGAACAGTTTCTTTAATTGGCCCAGAAAACTATTTGTAATCACAAGTTTTAATAGATTTAAAAAAAGGTTTTCACATTTTATGTGTCAGCCTTTACTTTACGTGTGTGTGCGTGTTATATCGCAGAAACAGTCGACCATGTTATGGAAGGAAGTCTGTGCCCTGACACCTGAATCTGATAGTCATAACTCAGCACTTAAGACATCTGCCAAACATTACACATGCATACCCACACAATAGATACTTTATGTGGAAAGGATGTGCGCAGTCTCTAATAGACACACCTAAGTGAGTGCACAAAGCCAGACAAATAGACACACACTCACACAGTCACATGCACTGTCACTAAATAAAGTCCAGACTGGCTGCCCTGAATGCCCCACAGCTACATAATTTACTCTAAGTTTCTGAGAGTCTGACCTGTTTTTGATAATTTTTTTTTTGGGAAACTTCCAGACCATTATTGATGACTCAGCATAATCTTTACTCAGGGACATATTTTTTTAATTAGTGCAACTGAATATGCTAGTGGGGAGAAGAGGACCCTTTGACTATTTTTACGTTTCTCCTTTTTTATATTTTTAAGATAATGTTACTTTAAGATATTACATCCAAATTGAACTACCAGAGGTTGCAAAACAAAATGATTGGCCACACCCAGTTAAAGTAGAAAAAAACGTTCCACCTTTGTATGTTTTTTCTATTTGAGTCCGGAATGTAAAAATGGTGACAACAGTTGTTGCTGTTGTTTTCTGTGTTAGGTGATGCAGTATTAGAGGCCTGGTCAATTTAAGTGACAGGTGGATGTAACGTGTTTTCTGCTAGAAATATTTTTTGCTAATTTAGACACTGAACTTGACCTGAGGGCTGTGTTTATATTTTGTGGATTTTCATTGACTAGATGAGAACAATACTATGACTCAGTGAGTGTTATTTTATCAGGCCATTCATGAAGCCTTTGTTCCATTTTTTTAATCAAGACAAAATCTATTATATTGTTATTATGTCAGTAGGAACTAAGGTATCTGTTAGTTGAGAAGACAGCAGACCTACATGATGATAAAACTAGTATGTTCCTGTACATGTTTCACCTACTTTTCACCAGGATCTCCATAGCAAAGCCTGCTAAATTCTAGAAAATCTGGCTGCTTCTTTAGTCTCATAGCTAAACAATCCAATAAGCAACCATTAACAATAGCATCTCATTCTGGGAAACTATAAGCTGTCATCATAATGAATTAGTCACTGCACAAACTTTTAAGTTTTGATACTCTGGCCAATAACTTCTCTCCAGCACCATCCGCTCATCCAAATATGGTCACTTCTGGCATTAGAAAACAAACATGGCTGCAGCCAAATAATAACTAGAAGTTTCAAAGGGGCAGTCTAAGAGTGCACTCACACTGGGCAATCCGTAATGTGCCTGAGCACACTTCACCCCTAAAGTCCAGTTAATATGACTAGTGTGAGTGCTCTGATCCATGCTGAAGCACGGAACACTTCCTCGATCCTGGCACGTTTCAAAGAGGTGTGCTTCGGCACAGTAGAGTTCATGCACGTATATAAGCAGGGATACACAACGCACTGTAGGCAGCCTTCATGTCCATAAATCCCGGAGCGTATGGATGTGTCAGTGACTTTCAGTGTGTTGTATTCCAATGTGTGGACTTGCACTGCTTCCCTTGATTATTTTTATTTTTTCTAGTGTTGTATTCCTCAATCTTGCTTAAGCACAGAACGGCACAACTTTGCCTAATGCAAGTGTGCCCTAAGAACCAAAGGATGATGCAACATTGGCTAATGTATTCAGTCGAAACCAAAAAATGAACATGTTATAAATTCATCCACATTTTTGTTGTCGACTTGATAAACATACTTGTTACATCTCATTTTTTACTGCTATTCCAGGTCCTCCAAAATGTGGAACAGAGTCCTTAGCAGTAACATTAAAACGGTAAAGGCGTGGGTCTGACTGGTGTGGGTGGGAGGATGTTAAAAGCATTTTGGAGCCATTAACACCATTTGCCTCCCTTCACAGCCTTCTAAGAGCGATGCATTCTAACACTGTCTGCGCCACATGCTTTGACTGTGCATCTGTCTCAGACAGAAGAGTGAAATCATGTTGGTTGGAGATGAGTCAACCTCACACCCTTCCATTGATGTTGTTGTCATTTTCCTCGGTCTATGTGTCTATCTCCTTTTTTCTACCTCCTCCTTTTCATCTTCCCACTAAAGTGAACATGCTCCCTATTTTCATCCATTACAGAACTCTCAGGCTCTTTCTGTCTGTTACTCATTGTCTTATTTTTTGCCCATTTTTCCATGCCAGAAATTCCATCAAGCTCTCTCCTCTCTTTGTTCTCCTTAAAACACTTTTACTTTCCATTCTGATACTTACTTTCCACTCAATATATCTTTATCCTCGTAACCAATCATACTCTATTTTCCTTTTTATCTGTTGCTGCTATACTCCATGGTTTGAGCCCTTAATGCTTTGAATTATTGAGAATTAAACCATCAGCTGGTGTAAATGTTTTCTTTTTAATATATTCCAAAAGTCCAGTTATTCAGTTATGTTTTACTCAGCTGTATAACATTACTTTTGTCCAAGGAATTTTATTCCATCTTCAGCCCACTTTCCTTTCCAAAATAAACCCCATACTTCTTATCTTCTTGTTTTTTTATACACCCTTGTTGTCCCATATTTGCCTGTCTACTTTTCCCCATTCCTTCCTAAGCCTATTGCTCTGCTTTACTAACTTTACTTTCCCCTATTTACATTTCCGTGTCCTTTTTCAGGGCCCAAGCTTCAACTGCACATAGCTTTTTTCTTTTTTCTCTGCATCTGTTATTATTTCCTACCATCAGTTAAATATTTATTTTCTAATTGCTCTATTAAAACATGTTGAGTGTAGTATTTGATCCTAATGAATAAAATGTGCTATGAGAGCTGAAGACGCTACAACCTCATACAACCCTAAATTCACTAGCTGTCTCCTCTCTCATCGCTCTGCACTCTCCAGATTTGTTTTGTCAGATTCAATCTGTCTGTCTACCTGCTTGGCTTAGTTTATCTTTACTAATGAAGCATGTTAGTGACAGAAATGCTGAGCTCATCCTGCCCTGACTGTAGTGTTTAGAAAAAAATGACACATATGAACATCCAGAATAAGAAACAGGTTGATGGGCATAGAAACTGAAGTCCAAAGATTTTGTTACATCGACACCTTGAGTAATTTGAGAGCTGGTTTCAATTCATAGATTCAGTTTATGAAGTTTGAATATGAGTAATGTAATGCATATTATATAGCAGCGTTTTAGCTATTTGTGCACGTTTCCGAGACAGAGGAGAAACATAAAATGAAATTCAAGGTAATCCAAGTCAATCTATCAAGGCTGTTAATCTCTCATGACAGTTCGAAGGCAAAGAAAATTCAAACATCCTGGGGTTCTCGCAAGGTTTTGTATTTTTCAAGACAGAGAAATAAGAAGAATATATTTTGAGACATGTCTCAATAACACTCCACTGCTCTGGTGATGCAATACTGATGATATACACGCAAGTCAAAGATAACGCTATCTTTTATACAAACACATCGGAGGATACTTAGTTTGAGAGCTCTCTCATATGTGCTTTTTCTCTAACCCACAATCATTTTCTCTTCGAGGTATGTAGGGCCACATGAATGTGTTTCTTTTGTCTTTTTTTTTTTTTTTTTAACTCAGATGGATTGTTAATTTTTACAGTTATGTTTCTTTTTTTTAAAATAATTTTTAGTTATTTTTCTTCATAATATTTGTTACAGTTATTTTTCTCTGTATAATGGTTTCAAATATTATTTTTACTGCTATACAGCTTGATCGCTGTGAAGATGATTATATTTTTATTTATTTTTTCTCAAGTGTGCGTGGGTGGAGGGGTCCTCAGGAAGTGATCCAGTGTTTGCTTCCTGGGAGACCTTGATGCCGAACAACACTCATCTACCTTGCTATACTCTGGATCGTCTCCCGATCCTGAGTCAGTACAGGATGGATGAATATATGTACAATATCTGAGTATTTCCTCCAATATTCTCTGTACTATGATGAACCTTGAGCTGTGAAATTTTTATGGTGCCTCTCTCCTCAAGTATGCATGTGTGTGGTTGTGTGCGGGTGTGAATGCAGCAGGGGGTATATGACCAATGGGATTTTAACTGTAAAAATTCAATAGAAAATATATACATTTTTAAAAATGGATTGTTAATTCCCAAAAGTATTAAATATATATAGCGATGTAACTCATAAAGTCCTCTGTCAAATGTGAACCATACTAAAGAACAAAATACACTGAATGGGTTTGGCAATCATAGGTTCTTCCTTTTTGACGCAAATAACTTAAATTGTAACTGTAGAAAATGTTTATGCAATGACAAGCAAAACTTGTGAATAAATGTACAAATGTAAATGTACAAAATCTCAGCCCACACAGAAGGACTGGGATGTTTTAATCAAGAAAAGTATTGGTGGTTTATCTAGAAGTGATAAGAGAAATTCAGAAGTGAATTTTTAAGGGTCAATCTGTCATGATTATCTTTGTCTTACAATTGGCTTGCTGATGTTTCTTGTTCTTTCCCCTCATGATGTGTTGTTTGCTGTTTCTCAGAGTTCTTGGGGCCTCTGTGTTGGGAAGCATAGGTTTTCCAGACAGCGCAGTTGTAATCTGGAAACTGTGTAAATATACTGACATAGAATGGGAAATAATACCCTCTACTGGTATTTTATGAGACCAGTGTCTATTTGGTAAAGAACTGAGTTCAAGGGATCTTGCTGCAGACTAGTGCAGTCAGATGAGGTCAAGGCTAATTTCATTACAAAACAGGTCAAGGCTGATTTCATTACAAAACTTTTGCCCCGAAATAGGCACCCTGAAGTCAAAAGAAATTGAAAATCCTCCACAACTCCAATCAAGCAGCAAAGTAAATGCTAAGAGAAAACTAATCATAGCACCATAGAGTACACTACACCTTTATCCACAGTATAGAATAGAGAGAGTTCATGTTAAACAATAAGAACAAACAATGTTCTATTAGTATCAGGCTTTCCCCTGCTATTATATATGTATACATATATATATTTACAACACAATTTTGGATTGTATTATTTTGTTCCCTCAATAATTTATTTAAGTCCAGTCAGCCAGTGTCAGCCCACACATGGCCTGAACCGGCAGGCATTCACTGCTTGATTGTTACTGACACTTCCCCGACTGTGCTTCTCCTCCCACATAAGTGCAGCCAAGGTCACGATGAGTCATCGAAAAACAAAATGCATACAGGTGAAGGGGAAAAAAATGCTATTTTTATGTGGGCAGCACTATCACAAACACAAATCCACTTTAATTCTGCCACCTCTAGAGTAATAGAGCCTTGACCTTTTGCCCCGCAATGAAAAAAAGGGATTGAGTTACCCCATTTTATTTTGACACCCACTGAAAATAGACCCCTTTTTGATCACACAAAGGAAAACATAATCTCCAAATCCTTGGGGTGTCATCGCCTTCCTCGATTTATTTCACGCCTGTAGTCCTTAAAAGGCCAGTAAAAACGATAGCTGAGACACAGTGCCATCCAATCTTCCCTTTCCTTGTGAAAAGTGATTCTATGGAGAATCATTTGCCTCAAAAAGCTTAATATTTATCAGCTTTGTATCTGATAGTGTAAATGATTTGAGCATTCCTTTGGTGTACAGAGATAAGATTGGCTGCAAAACTGTTAGAGCAAGGTGAACATGACATGTGCCCTGTGTCCTGTACACACAACAACGAGAGCGGCAACACAACAGAGGACCTTTATGCTGCTGTAGCACGTGTATCATCCTGAGAACAGAAAAGTGTGTGTGTCTGTTGGTGCGTGTGTAAGTTTGGGTCTGGGTGATCCATGGTTTGTCTAAGGGCTGGTAGACAGGGCCGTGGTCATAAATCCGCCGAGCCGTAACCACTGTGATTTGCAGGTTCAGAGAAACCATAAACATCGGCACTGAGCGGCCTGCTGCCCTCAGAGGAGGCTGAATTAAGTGGTGAATGTGCAGCTATGCGTGTGTTTGTGAGTGCCGTGTGTGTGTCTGAGTGTGTGCATGTCGCTGCTTAAATGTGTGTGTATGAGTTTGCTCAAGGACGTCCCTTGCTGGAGATGAGAGCCGAGTTTGGTGATTGGCCGATGGTCTGAGAGGTCATTAATCTGCGCTGCTCCATTGGCTGTGACGGCAGAGGGGAGGGGTTACTGCAGCTGGTCAGTTAGCCGCTGTCAGCTCTCTAATCTGGAACATTCTTCAATATTAGATGGAGTGTGCAGAGGATCACCGGGGCCAAACTGGATCTACTAAAACACTAGATTTCTCTGTCTTGTCTCCTTTAGTTTCTCACTGTTTTTTATTAGAAGGCACAGAGTCCTGATTATTTCTGTATTTATGGAGGCTTAGGTGCAATTATTTAGGTGAAAAGAACCTCTAACCTTTTTTTTCTCCCTGTGAAGTATCATTAAGACACCCTCCCTGCCTATCAGTGTGACAGTAACTATAATCTTGTGTGAATCGGTGGGGAATGTTCAGTGGTAGCTTAAAGCAACTTAAAGTGATTATATGTAGTAGGATAGAATAATTGCATTGTATGCTGGGCTAAATGGAATTTCTTTCTTGTTTGTATGTTAGTTTCTCTGTAGAAGGTTAAAGATTTCTTTCAGGAAGGACAATTCAGAAAATAGATGGTGCTGTGAGCAAGTTAAGTTAGTGGGGGAAATGAATAAAACAGATGACAGAATGACAGCAAAAAGAGAAAAAAAGTCAGTAAAAAAAAAAAATCACATGGTTAATGGTTATAATAGAATGTGTTTTTTAAGATTGATGTTAGCATGTGTTTTACATACAGGCCCATATTGCTATTAACACAACATGTGCAGGTAACTGTGGGAAAGAGGTGTGTACATGAAGCATAGAGAGAAGCCGTTTGTAGGGTTTAGTATTTTATCCACTTTAATTATATTTTTATCGTCTTGTCCCACTTCTCAGCTCCTCCTCTTAATCATTTTTATTTTCCACCCCTCCTCCATATCTTCTCCCCAGACCCATCGTCTTTCATATGAGGAAGGATGGACAGTCCAATCTCCTCCAAGATCGTTTTCTGTTCCTGTAGGATCCTACAGCAGCTATAGTGTTTCGGTTTACAGCTGCTGCATTCTTGTTGAAATGAAAGAATATAATTCAACTTGTAGTAAAGCCAACATCCACAGGAGAGTATGCTAAGGCTAGGTTAGAAGTCGATGTGAAAGCATGTTACAGAATAGAGAAGGTATGCAACTCTTGTGGGGCCAAACCACAAAATTGCTCGAAAGCCACCTGGTGTAGAAGTGTATAATGTAGCAGCGGACAGACAGGATTTGAAGCCAGAAGTATGAATCCGAATGGTTCAGAATGAAGGTCTCATGTAGAATCAATCCAAAAAACAGCTTTCAGATAGTTCCTATGGCCAGTGATGGGGGCATTGATCCAGCAGAAGAGTGCTCCAAATAGCACACTAAAACTTTAATATCTGAGACCGAAGTTGCCAGTGCTTTAAATGTATTTATAAATAGTACAACATTATAGAAGGAGCCAAAAAGTAATAGAAACTGAAAGAGAATGGGCAATTCTAAACAAAGGTGTTTAGCTAATGTTATCCCCTCCAGTGAGATCAAACTTTTGCACTCAGTACTCATTGCCAGTTTCAAAGAACGACTGAAACCTAATGTTTGTTTTTTTAGTGGAATATATATGTATATATATAAATAAATTGAGGTTAAATTGAGGTTAATTTTATCAATATGCTTTCAATTCTGAACACAATGTAATTCATTCATCAATCTGCATTTGTTCTATTAAAACCAGAGTTTTCCAAATAGTACCCTAGTGCTGTGTGATCTTTACAACAGCCCAGGCCATCTGTTGGGCATCTGTACGAAATGGAAATGGTTTTTGCAAAGACAGCAATTGTGGTTGTACCGACAACAAAAACTGCTGAAGCCTACTTTATTAGGATGCTGGGTGATGTGCAAAAACCTCGACCAAAATATTTTCAAGCTGTTGCAAAAGGCACCAATGGGGCAGAGGTCCTTAATCTCTGCTGTCCGAGATGTTGAACTTTTGTGGTGTTTGGGAAACTCACCTGAATTTTTTCATTTTCAGAAGTGAAGCCAGCAAACATCCTTTACAAACTCGATGATGACAGCAGATCTTTTTGAAGATATTGAAAAGGGATCGGATACTTTCCAAACTGCTCTCCAAAGTGTTACATTAAAGCCAAGCCGGAGTCTCTAAACTGCTTTGAAAGAGTACAAGAAGTCCTCGAGCACTGCCAACGGTCTTAGTGTATTGACTGCATACAAAATTCATTTTTCCTGTTTTATTGGGTACATCTCTTCTTCTTGATAGACACACTTATCTCGTAGTGCATTGAATATTTGGTAACTGCAGCAAAGCAGTTATCACAAGCTATTTTGTGCAAATACAAGGCTTTTTCACTGATTTTTCCATTTGATTGACTTTCTGCAGAGCTGGGCACAAATCCGTTAATCCATGAATCTTTAATTATTGACTTTTTAAATTAATTTAATCAAGAATGTTTATGAAAAAATATATATTATTGAATCATTCAATTTTCTATTAAAAACATCCTGAATAAGGGATTTCAACATAAGTTCCGCCTATAGCAAGGCAAATAGCCAATAACCATCAAGGATTTTCAGCTGGCACCTGAGGAGACAAACATAATTTCATGGGGGGTCCCCCATGCCATTCCTCTCTGGAAATAGCCCTGCATGGCTAGTCAAAATAATCAGCTTTCTAGAAATGTGTAGCATGTGTAATACTTGTACACAGCAGTTGTAAAAATATTCAATATAATGAAAAAAGAAATTTAAAGGGGAAATAATGTGTCAAACAATTTTCTGGTATTTATAGATTTTCAACAGACATTTTTATGGTTAGAGTTTTTAAGTAATGGCCTCCTAAGAACTCAAATGTTTCTTGACAATAGGCCTACTGTTTAACACAAGTGATTATTTTAACTTCAGTTAATTATCAACATGAAAACATTGAGAGTACTGGTACATAAAGACTGGGAATAAATAACAGAGATAGATAGAAAGATACTGTTTTACGAATGAACTTGAATGTTTTTCAACTTAAATCTGGAGAAAACAGGTTTACAATATATTCACAGCTATGATGTTAATTATTAAGTTGCACTAACAAGTTCTAGTTGGTTTGACAAAAAAAAAGAGCAGAGTTTGAAAGGGAAAGAAGACGTCCTTTTATCCCATTCTTTTTAACCAGTCACTATAAAAAATAAAAAGAAAAACTGTGAGAGACGACAAAAAGTCCTGAAGGAATCCTGTCTTACATCTGCCATTAATACGATAATCCCCTTACTCTGCAATAAGATCATGGCTCACAGTAGCAAGGAGAGAGAGAGAGAGAGAGAGAGAGAGAGAGAGAAAGCGGGAGAGACAGTGAGGCAGGAATATCGTTAGGGAAGCAAAGACAGAAGAGACAAAGAGAAGTTAGAAGTTGTAAAGAGAGCAGGGGAACAGAGGAGAACGGGTGAGAAAAGGATGTAGAAGAAAAAAGCTCGGGATATGACAGAACAAAGAAGAGCACTAAGAGAAAAACTAGAGTTAAAGCAAAAATGAAAGCAGCAGAGGAGGACACATTAGAAGGCAAAGGCAGAAACAGAGCAGGAAATTCCCCCTGAAGTGTGTTTGTGCCTCCTGAGAGGATCACCGATCAGAGAGACAAGTGACCTTGTGGTCATCTGTCAGCCCTTCCGACTCTGCTGGAGGCAGGATATCTCTCCAGGGAGGGAACACGCTGACACATACACACACTTAAACACACACCCAGTTTAACACATTATACTGAGGAAAAAAAAAAGTTCTGTTACTACATTTCCCTTGCTATGTATAAATAAAGTAAATGGCCTTTGATAACCTTTTTTGTTTTCACTTTTCTAACAACCGGTCTCCTGAGGCTTTTATATGTGACATTCCGACATACAGAAGTAGTACCCTGTAGGAACATGTAAACATGTTTCACTACATGTATAAAACTTCAAAATACTGTTCAATCTTTTAAAGATGAGTCATTCACCCTCATTGTCTTACATACAGTATGCCTTGACTATAAGAAAACTGCATGTTCATCGAGTGTCCACTTGAGGCTAGTTTCAAACGATAAGAAATACGCTGAAGTCCAGCCTTTCTTAAAGAGTGGTCCGTGAGCAAGTAAAGAACTTCCAGGATTGCATCATTCAATTATTCGGAAACAAATGGCAAAAGGGTCTAACATGCATTAGTGGTCCGTGAGTAGATTGGAAAAATGTAAGTATATTTTTCAAACTGTCTTTGACTGACTCAAAAGCCTCGTGGAGAGTAGCATGAATGTCTTGTTTTCAATGTTAACTTAACTTATTTAATATTATTATATTTAAAATGGCTGTTTTGTGGTTTTTGGAGAGGCGTTTTTGGGGTTTGCAATGTTATGATTTTCTTTACAAATGATCAGGGCTGTAAAACTGACAGGATCATGTATCGGTGGCTTAAGACAGGGTCCATTAAAAGAACACCAAATTAAACTTCTGAGTCTGACACAACAGGGAAGGCATATTGGCTTAATACAGCTGTTTCAGCTGCAGCTACAACAAGCGATTCAACAATTCAAGATTCACAGGAGGTCATTAACTCTCATGATTCGCCATCAAAAGAGTATCCTCGAAGTTGCAACCCTCTGAATGAAAGTGGGTAAGCCAGCAGTAATGCAAAACGAAAATACCAAAACGGCTGATCAAATTTAGATTTTTGGGAGTGGGGATCCGCAACCGCAACACATTGTTGCATTAACAGAGAACTGGCTTGTTCTGAAAAGGTTTGAATTACACTGATTTAGCCCCACGTTTAAATGTCCACTTTTGAAGCAGACATTAACATGTTGACAGCTTGGTACAACCTGTTTTTGGTCAATGTAGTATTACTCTACATAGGTGATGCCCATGTTTCATACAGTCTATGTGATGATGGATGACAAGTAAAGCCATGCATGTTTTATTACATTATAAACAAGCTTTGCTCAGGCCAGGTTAGTTCCAGAGGATTTACCTATGGTCATGATCTGTAGGTAGTGTATTAGGGAATAATATCCAGATATAAATGGACCACTGTCCACCACGGTATGTTGGCATACCGAAGAAAAAAACAAGGAGCTCAGACATCCAGTCAAGTATAGGCAATGTACATTCCCATCAAAGAAAGCCCACTCATTGTTAAGTTATCTGATTTGGATGCAGCGTGGATGCCTCCTCTCGGAGGTTGGATTGGTATATTCCAATCAATACAAGACATTGGGGTAACTTTTATTCATACTACTTTTTTAACAAGGGAAGGTCCCTTTAAACAGCCTGTTTTCATTGCTCAAGAATTCCCCCAATGCCATTCAATCAGCACAGCATGATATAATGGGAATCACTTATGAAACAGGGGAGATTTTTTTTTGTCTGCCATTATTATTGCCATTTTGTCTGCCGCTACAGTACTTCTTCTCAGAGTGAAAGGCTAGGTCAGGGCTTCTCACGCAAATATGATGTGAGATCATTTGGACCATACAGCTTTTCAATGCGAGTAAAAGTGCTGGGCAATTATTTTTATGTTCATTGCAGATGGTATATTGTCATTAGCAGGTGCGGGACAGTTTCACAGTGGCTGAGGTAGCACTTGTATAGCCTAGTTACAACCTTAATTCATATTCTGGATGAGCGAGCTTCATTACAGAAAAGAATTACAGTGATTGTGCGGGTGATGTTTGAGTGCTGCAATATGTTTTCTCAAGGGTGAAAGTATCATACTGACACAAATGTTCACTTTGATGAAATGAAATAAAACTTTAAAGATGACTGAAGCAGATTAGTCAGGAGAGAAAAAATGTTCATCTATAGATGGGGGTTTTTTATGAAGAGGTTTATGAAACGAGGAAAAAAACAACTATGTAAAAGAAACATGTAATCACAGTATGCAAAGTATAAAACAAAGGGATGTCACAGCAAATTATGGCAAAATATGCATGCTGTGCAAATGTGCATTATGCATAAAAAAGGTCTATGTGGTGTGAAAGCTTTTTCTCCTATCAGCAATTTTTCAAGGTTAAGGCTGCCAATATTTCATACTTCCTTTAATATCAACAAATTCCATCAAAAGGCAGACACCAGCTGTGTTTGTTCCTCGTTATACTGTTTTTACCCAAAAGCCCTTTAGATCCTGCTGTATATGCAAATCTTAATGAAAAAAGTCAAACTAAAAAAAAATATCCTTAAAGTAACAACATTTACCTGTTCCACTGTTTAATATAGATTCAAAGTTTATCTTAAAGCACATCAATTTTCGACAGTGAAAATAGTACCCGTATCCTGTATCGATATTGGTTGATTCCATGTCTGAGGCTAAGCGAAGGAGATGGTGGCAAAAGGTGCTAAAAGGTCAACAAGACAGAGCAAGAAACAAGACGCCTCTCCCTGCAGATATTATTCAGACCAGGAAGAAATGTCATAGGCTGAAGTGTTATTGGTGTCATCGTTATCTCATGTTTAGCAGCTTTATTGGGTCCAGAAAGTCAATTAACACAAGCCATGTCTAAGGTTTGCATACATTTAAAGAATTATTGATTTTACGCCAAGAGTTGTTGTTGCAATGGGCTGTAGATGCTAGAAGAGTCATATTTGTGCAAAATTTGGTGATACAACTTTATCTTATTAGTCAACATGGGTCTTCATTTTGTAATTCTTCACTTCTGCTTGTCAACAGACGCACCTTGTGTGGGGCCCAAAGCACATTATACCGACTGCCTACATGATGTTGCTTGATAAAGCTGTGCTCCACATGTTTATGGGATAGGTAACTCAATAAGAGGGAGTTTGCTTTTCTGTTAACAATCTGAAAGTGAGAATACAAAAAAGATTAAGCTGTTTGTGGGATTGACTGCATTGCAAGGACGGATTATGTCACTGAGTGCAATAGTGTGGCTTATTGATTTAAAAAAAAAAAAAGTTTTTTGACAACAATGGAGCTCTCTGGCACAGAGGAATAAGCTATGTCATTCTTTAGCTGCAGAGGAAATAGCTCGCAGGATTGAAGTGTTTGTTAGTAGAAGTTACTGTCATGAAATGTGATGAAAGTCAAAGTGAAAAGAAGGGCCTTTAAATAACTGTGTGAAGTAAGTGTTACTCTGTCACATTTTAATTGCATAAAATCTAGTTATAACGTTAACATATATGAAAAATAACTCATTGAATAGCAGTGTTGGAGGGTCAGTTTTGGGAACAAAGGGAGGAAGGCCTTCTCATGACCTCTATTTAGAAGGTGGGAAGTTTTACCCAGCACACCCAGCCACTTCACGGTGTCTTCCAGTGGTGTGGCAGGAGACTAGGCTCCCAGTTTCCTAGTTTATTTTTATTTTGCTGGGTGCTGGGTTATCAGTGGCTTTAGTTATAACAACAAATTAAGTTGAGCCAAAAGTTTTCCAAAAAGAATTGTATCTTAATTGCAGTAATGAAAAAAGTATTAAGTAGTTATTCCACATTGTAGGTGACAAGCCGAGCACAAATAATTGGCTCGTTGCATACATTTATTACCATCAGAGGGCTAAATACATTGAGCTCTGGCATCATGGTGGCAACAAGAAGGACAAGGCTGCATAAAATAAAGCAAATGTTGCTCTATAAAAGAAAGATAAAGTATCAGCCGAAAAGAAAACAGAAATTAAGCCTATAAACTTGAGCGCAGCGACAGCTCACCCCCACACACTACAAGACAAAGCATAATAACGAAAAAATTTTAAATCCTCCCTTGTGCAGTGACAACAATTAAGTTAGCAACTCACCTTTCTGATCAGCTTCATGTAAGCGTTGTCCAGCACAGAGTCCTCTACAATCCTCTCCAGTTTCATTTTCATTGCTTCATCACTGTAAAAGAAGACTTTCACCAGTCAACTTACTGTAACGTCTTCTCCTCCCTGCGATGAGAAACGTTTTCAAAGAGGTTTAAAGCTCAATTATAGCTGCTACTGCAGACATGGTTTGGGTGGCAAGCGTTTTTTAGGAGGAAAAAGCGCACATTGAGGCTAATTGAGGGTGACGAAAACAGCAAAACACTTGTAAAATAGTAAAGTACAATATTGGTCTCCAGAAGCCCCGAAGGTCAAACTAGGCTTAAAGGCCAAGCCAATTGAAACTATAACAATTCAGGGCAAACACTCAAGATACTGTATGACATGGTCTGAAATAAGACAATGAACTGACAACAAGAGGGACGGACCACTGAGACTAAATATAGACACAAGGGTAATCAAACACAGGTGAGACTAATGACGCAGGTGAAGACAATGAGGGCAATCAAGACAGGCAGGACAAGACTTGAAACACCATGGATGACTACAAACATACATCATGAAACATTGAAGGCACAGAAAACTCAAGAATGCAACAAAACACACAACATAGAACCGAGATAAGAAATGACTAACTACAACAGGAGACACCAAGGACTTAACTATGAAACATTAAGAAAAAAAAATACACAATGGGAAACAAGCAACAATCGGAAGAATGAGAAGTAAAACAATACAAGGAAACCTAAACCCTGAATCTGAAATACAAACTAAGACCAATCAAGACACCTTTCACAATCTAAACCCTCTAATAGGTGCTGAGATTTGAACCAGCAACCTCCTGGTCACCATTTGGCCCTACTTTCCTCTCAGCCACCCTTAAAACCCACAAGTACCAAACATCTAATTTTCTATAAAGGTAAAGCCAATTTAAACTATGGAGACGGATGCAGAAAGAGTCCTTTGAGCAGGAAGAGACAAATGACAATATAACTGTCCGGACTTGTAACTATTTAAATCTTCTAAAATTAAATTAAATTAATGCAGGGTAGAGGTCCACAGCACAATGCCTGAATATGTACAAGATATACATCTTGCAACACCATGGGCTTGAACTCATAGCCTTTGACTCCAAAGCCAAGTGCTGATCTCAACAAGATATTGGCTGAGAGATAAAACAGTTGGCTTCATGACATAAAGGGCTGTATTAAAATGCAAAATTTTAAACTACTGTCAAAATGTTCAAATTCCAAAAAGTTTTTTTTTGCAAGAATTTGCAGGATTGGTTTACACTTCAACGGTGGGCTCAGATATATCAAAAATCTGGATAATGTGGAGGAAAGTCTGGAGATGAACTTTAGCTAGTTTGGCTTTAATTGGAACAAAAAAATAATAATTGCTGTGAAATCAAAGCATCAAAGCTCAATTTGGGCTAAAGTTTGATGTAGGGTGCAAAGTGTTTGCATGTATTTGTTGTTTAAGTTTAGAATTTTAAATGGTTGAAGTAATGCCACTATCGGGACAGCTGGCATACATGTTTTTCATCATATTTGTACCTTTTGCAACTGCTAAAGCCCTCTCTGGTTTTCTTTCTGAAACAAAAACTAAGCATAAATATTCAGCAAGAGAACTATCGACTGTCACAGTGTCACCTCTCTGGACATTGAGCTTGTCTCCACCCCCAGCCTAAAAAAACATCTAGACTTCAACCTGCTGTTGACGGTTGAAATTCGGACCTCACTGCAGATTTTTGGTTGGCATTGAGTCCAAATTGTGAGCTCATCAAAACACTAAAACAGCAAGGATCTAAACATTTTTCATTGAATAGGTGCCTGCAAATGTCAATTTAGGATGGATCATTTCACCAGATCAGTAGATTTGTTTAGTAATATAAAGCTTACTGAGCAAATAGTGGTTCGTGGTACTTGTCCCAGAGTCTATTAAAGCTGCTGGAAACCAGATTGATCCCATTCCTCCCCGTTCAGTGTCGTTTTCCTCTCTCTCTTTACTTTGCTACTCCTACAATGTAATTTAGGCACTCACCTGTCCTCCTTCTGAGTTATGCCTCCTCCTGGAGGAAGTTGGCTTTTCCTCTCACTTTGCACCCCTGCTGAGGTGGGACATGTTGTGGCATCTTTTTTTTATCAAAAG
Source organism: Symphodus melops (assembly GCF_947650265.1). Classification (NCBI taxonomy): domain Eukaryota; kingdom Metazoa; phylum Chordata; class Actinopteri; order Labriformes; family Labridae; genus Symphodus; species Symphodus melops. Next base: position 13,614,750 of record NC_136700.1, read on the forward strand.
TTTTTATTGTAAGAAAACAGAGCAAAGAATTGTGAGGATGACACTGTGCCCCACATGGAAGCTACTGGAAGCAATGGGAGAGAACACTGGTGTCATCAGCAGGTGCATCAGAGATCCAGTTTCAGAACCAGAACCAGAATGAGCTTCACTGGCCAGGTATGCTTAAACACAAAAAGAATTTCTTGTCGTCAATCTTGAAACCCGTAACCCTGAAAAACCCACTTGCAAAAGGAAACATACAAAAGTTCAAATATGGATGTCTATGAAGTCAACTCATATCTAACTTGGATGTTCCAGGAATGTATCCTGTTGTGATGTTTAAGATGAAGATATCACAATTCATTTGATTCATTTCCTACACTTTACCAGTTTGTTGTGATATTGCAGCTGGCAGTGAGTCATCTGAGGTTCCTCTGGTTCTAGCATTAAAAAACACGGTTACAGTCTAATGCAGCAGTGATTAACATTTTATACCTAAAAACCCAAATGAGAAATCCAGCCTCATGCAGGAAACCAAAACATTTTACCACTCTCGCTTTATAGAGACCCACCAGATGTTGGCTCAGTTAGCATGCTGAGTAATGAAGTTTAAACACTGGGGTCACATGCCTTACACAAACTGAGTAAGAATGTAGGGACTAGACGAGACTTCTTCAAATCTGATTGAAGATAACATATCTACAAGACAACAAACAAAGGAAATAGTCCTGTTCCTTTCCGTTTACACCTTCATGTTTCTTACCATTTTTTTTGACTCTGTCACAAATCTGTGTGTAAGAAAGATTTTCAGCTAGAACATGTAGTGTTTATATTTTAAATAAGCAGCCTTCACATAAGCAGTGACTTCTATTGTGGGTTAAACAAATAGGAAAGCCCCAAACAGTAAATGCTGGACGTCATACATATGAACGGTGTCACGATTTGGTCTTGTTTAGTTTTGTATGTACAGAGATTAGATTTCATTTATTGTTTGATTTTGTCTCATTCATCCCTGGTGTTGCTTGTTTCCCTTGGGTGTTTCTTTATGTTAATGTTTCCGAGTTTAGTCTTAAGCGTTTCCTGATTTATTTTGTAGTTCTTGCCCTGTGTATCATGTCTAGTCTTGCATCCTCCCTGTGTTTCACTCTTTTTTTTTCACTTTGGCTTTTTTATTTGGACTCTGTTTACATCTTAAAAGTGAGTCATTTTTTGCCTTCTTTTTCTTTTTGCCTTCTTTTTAATGAACTATGACAAATGGAGGATGTTGTGAAGTTCATAAAGGATAGAAAATGGAACAGAGGAGAGAATGGCGAGAGAAAGGAGAATAATAGTTAATAATGGTTACAAAAGATGTAAAAAAAAAAAAAAAAAAGATGAACTTAGAAAACGTGTTGCAAAATTCAAGACATTTCAAGAAACGTCAAATAGACTGCCTTGTTTCTGTCCTGCATGTATGTGGCATTATTTTGACACATTAAATGGAAGGTTTGAAAATGAAACTTCATAACTCAAAGTTTGGTCAGGTACTGGGATGCAACATGTTCAGCGTTTAAATCATGACTCATATTGTGTGGGTTTGTGATTACAAGTCCAGACAAACAGTGAAGTAAAGCCGCTACTGAACGCCGTCAGAAATAGAATTTTATCACAGCAGCTCCACAAAGCTGGCATGCTAATTTGTGATAGCTCTGTAAACACCTTAGGAACAAGCCCTCAGCGAAGCATTTCTCTGTGTGATTGCTGCTGATGTTATTTTCTCACCTCTGCCTTTCGGGATAGTTGATGTCAAAACTTACCAAAGAGTTTTGTACCAACCCAGTGTTGAACCAGATTTGATATATGCCACATTAATTGATGAATACTTTCTCTCTGCTGTCATGCTCATTCGTCCAAAACTTCTTGCTACTTTGTCCTGGCTTGCTCCACCCCCCCATCTTTTTCTTTCGTCCATACCATCCTCATTTTCTCGTTTCTCAATTTTCTCACAACACAAATTTTAGAGCCTTTTTCTCACTCTCCTCGCTCATCATCCCCCTCTCTCTACCTCTATCCCTCTGTCTCTCTCTCACTCTCTGACCCAGAGGGCCGTGTTTTGTTGAAATCCAATCCTCTCTTCTTTTTTTTTTTTTAAACCTGCTGTTCCATTTCACTCCCATTTTGTCACACTGCAGTGCACACACAATACCCACTCCTCCCTCATTCCAGCCCGTTTCTCTGTCTCCACAAATACACATCAAGCACACACACACATTTGCAGAGTTGCATACACAGACGCATTCCAAAAAATTTGCACAAATGAATACACACAACAGGAAAAACAGGAGGATACAAGGGGGAAAAGGCTTAATTAAGCCATCAATCAAATTTGATGCTCTTAGTTGGATTCATACACAAACACACACACACACATAAAAACACACACGTCCTTGTTGTACTGTGGCCATCCATCACAGCTTCACTGACTCTGCTCAACCTCAACTCACAACCAATCACAGAGGTTAGGGACTGAGTGCTTGTGAATGTGCACGTGTGTGTGTGTGTGTGTGTGTGTGTGTGATTGTGTGTGAGAGAGACAACCACCATTTGCTTTGGGAACAGACACCGAGGCGTTTCACGCCCATAAAGCCCGCCTCAGCAGATCTGAGTGAGTGGCAGAGCGAGCAGAGTGAACTGTGATCTGTATTGTTTACTGTTGAACAGTTGTGACTGCTGATAATGTGCTCCGAAACACACCTACACACACTCACACAACACGCCTCCACACACACACAAAGAACCAGCACCTCTGTGTTGGTTTTTTAGCAGAATGCTTCTCTAACTCAAAAAAAAAAGAAAAAAAGAAGCTGAATAGAAAAAAAACCAGTTTGTTTGTCTAACCAAACACTTATAGTGAGTACTTAAAATACATGACATAGAAACAACATTTATTTGTTTTTTATTATGAATAAATAAAGTCATGACATAGAAACAACATTTATTTGTTTTTTATTATGAATAAATAAAGTCATAGATACACTCAGGCAACTATGAAACACGCTTTAAAGGCAAGCAGGTTTAACATGTTGCAAAAAAAAAAGGATCAAGTTAGTGACTTTAGAAAGCTTTCATATACAGATTGATCCAGTTTCATGTTTTAAAGTAGACGAGTGGAGAAGTGTTTTCTTCACCTAATCGGAGGTATCAAAGCTGGCACCCGCTACAACGGAGATCAAACTAATGTTTTTTACATTACTGAAGATGTTTCAGCTGCTCTATTCTGCTGTCATATCCGTGAAATGAAGATACTATTAGTGTCATTGTTAAGCCAAAAAGCCGACCTCCATAAAGTCAATTATTCACTAACGGTTTTCTCTTCCTCTGGTAACATAGTATGCAAATGAAAGTGACATGAAGTGGCTGCGTGCGTGTGTGTGTTGTTTTTTTTTTTTTGTCTCCAAGCTGAGGTGCCTAATTAGAAAATGATAGTGTCTGTGTAAGAGACTGACATTTTGAAGTGTTAATTTGTTTTGTTATTTGCTGCCCCTGTCAAATCTGCCTTTAATGACAAAGTTATCTTCCCCTGAGGCGAACAGCACTCAACAAAAGCCTTCTGTCGTAACTGTCTCAGGTTAACTTCCCTAAGACGTTTTGTCACTGCTGTTTGAGAAAGAGAGCGGCTCCGGTCTGTATCCACTGGTTTGAATTGGCTCCACAGGGGAGACTGACGTGTGTGACCACCTTTACTCTCTCCGAGCTTGTATACAGCGGCAACCAGATGTTGTCCTCGGATGCTGTGGAGTCTGCAGAGGACGACTAGGAAGAAACACAGAAACAAATAAATGACTCCAAAAATGTAAAACTACGATATAAGTGTTTTAAATCTGCCGTGTTTCAAACACATACCTGTGGAACCCAGGCCATGTAACAGGTCGGGACAGCTGACACACTCGGAGAGTCATGCTGATTCTCACTAAGATGAACACCATCAAAACTACAGCCCTCCAACTGGAGGCCTCCAATCTGGAAAAAAAAAGATAAAGGAGGGTGTATATTTAACCTGAGAGAAATGTAGACAAATCCCACTGACCTTAAAGTGATTGCATTTTCAGGTCATCGTACTTGACAGAGTGTTTAGGCGAGTGAATTCAGTCAAGTGTCTTGGGGATTTTCCACAATATGCCAGACAATGAAGGGAACTCTGGCGTCACGTAAGACATAACACAGAAAACCACTGAATCACCATAATTTGGGTAAGAGAATGAGCGACATAAAATCCAGAAAAGCTAAATTGTGTGTGTTTGTGTAAGAGAGCTCATTGCGTCACCGTTATCCCCCTTTCTCTTTCTTCGTCAGATGTCTGAGAATTTCCTTTCCCTCCCTGCAGCTGCAGCCTCTTTTTTAAGCATCCACACCCTTTTCCTTTTCCTTTTTATACATGTGAAATAAGGCCATGTCAAGCTGCATATTTTTTTGGCATGTCAGAAACGATGCCTGAAAGTTTCTAATTGTACACATTACAATTATATCACCCTTAATCAGTGCGTGAAAGGAAAAAAAAATAGATGACTGAGACTGGTATTGTGCACTTGGAATATGCTCAGCTTTTAAATAGTTTGAATGTGTGCCGATCAGACGCATTAAAGAGGCACAGGAGACTTGAGATGACTGTTCTAAAAGGCAGCAGACTCGTCTCGAATGGATACGCAATACATTGGCCTTCTTTTCTTTCTTTTATTTTTCCTTTCGTTTTTCTGTTCTCATTTTTGGGCGTCTGCCTTCTTAGCTGCTTCTGTATTCTATTCTTGCAATCCTTCACATCATTATTTTCCAATTATCACTGAGCCAGAGTCTGCTTTGTTTTTAGCTCCAGTATTCTGCAGTGCAGATAGTTGCAGTGTGGTTGTGCTGTCTGCATCCATGATCTGTTGGTTCATGTGTACTAGTGTTAATTAAACCTTGACTTGGAGCTTGGCCTGTACGAGATGACTCCTCCATGATGAGACAAACACCAGGCTGTCCATAGAACAACCCATGGACCTGAAACCACACAGAAACATCTTTTGAACCGTTGAATTCATTCAGTAACTGTTGTGTCCAAAACTAAACTTAATAAAGCATACAACGCTACCTGGCAGTTTCCTGTCTCAAAGCATTGAGGAAGGTGTCAGGGTGGAACAGCTCTGAGAGATCCAGGGTGTCTGATAGAAGAGCCTGTCTGCCTGTGCGCTCCACCCAACTCTGGATACACAAACAAAAACCACACACAGAGACGGCATACAGATTAATGAACCCAAAAAGGTAGACGATAACAAATAAACTCTCGAAAGGGAACACACAGTTCAGGCATAAAATCAGTTTCACAAAGGAGTGGGGCATAACATTGAGTGGATCAATGGAAGATAATGAGAATAAACACAACAGATTTCAGTTAAAGACGTGAGATTAAACATAAACAGGGCTGGCTCTGAGTACTTCAAATATGTTTTCTTAATCTCCTCCCTCTCACTGTGAACGTTGGTCACATGAAATACAGAAATAGAAGCTTTGCATTGTGATTGGCTCTTTACATTCCACTAGAAAACATTGATCTGTGTGTGGAATGGTTATAATTTCTATTTAAGTCAGAGTGTATCGATTGGTGAATGAGAGATATAAAGGGTTGAAACGGGAGAGGGCAATAACAGTGTGTTGCCAATAGAGTATTTAATGTCTCCTTGTGCTTTTATCACACAAGCAAAGAACATTGGGAAAAAAAACACTTTAAAAAAGACTTACATGCTTGCCACTTAGTCTGATTTATTCCTCATGATATAAGCTCAGTCCGTAGTCTGCATGTATGTTTTTCTTCTTTGGGAAACGATGCAGAATGGTACATCAACACATTTCCCTGTCCTTTAACACTTCGAGCTAAGCAATCATCATATAAGGCTGTGTGTCTGCAGTGGACAGATTTAGTCTTCAGGGTTGACCTGGGACTGCAGTCTTGTTCTATTCTGAGCTCTTCTTTTTCTTCAAAAGTCAGGCAGCTTTCTCTAATTTGCCAGAAAAACTGCTGGATTTGGAGGTCAGCTGGAGAAAATTGCTGACAAACAGAGGCAGAATGAACCAACATCTGATCCAGTCTCAATTATAAATGGATTCGGGTTTTTTTTTTTTTTTCCTGCACAGCATCAGTCTGCACTGGCTTTAGAGATAAATTGGGATGAGCATTATGCCAAGAAAAAAAAGAAGCACAAATGCAATTCCATTTCCATATTCACATACTTGCAGAAAAAATGCCCATGCACGAAGCACAAAAACACACACACAGACAGACAGACAAACACACACACATGCACACGCACACACACATGCACACGCACACACAAACAGTGCAGGCATCTGCATGCAGGATTGGAGGTATTATAAATACAGCAAGCTTATATGCGTTTCTATGCATAGTATTTGTGTGCATATTTGTGTATGGGCATTTGGGTTCTTTCAAGGTCGCCCTACTCATCTGGGGTGTGCTGCTGTGTTGTTCGCTCTTTATTCTTCAGCAGTTCTATACAGGAGCAGCTCTGACTGTCTCGGCCTTTATTAGACTGATTAGTGAGCAGGACACAGACACACTGCTAACAGAGATATCACTCAGCGCTGATGGGCAGAAATAGACAGTTAAGGACAGTGCAGCCTCCAGATAGACACACATAAAGACAGATGGAGCGCAGAAAGGGAGACACACACACACACACACACACAAACAGATGGGAAGTCAGGCAGGCAGACACAGGCGGTGAGGCTAGCCCACACAAATAACAAATTTCACCAAATTCAAATTTAAATCTAGTATTTCTGAGCGGGTGTGTGTATGTGTTTTCCTCTATTCTGACAGAGCATATTGAGGTGGGCGTACAGTCAGACACAGTCGATGGGAGACACAGAGGAGTTTCAGCCAGAACATTCATTTCCTGGCACCAACTTAGGGCAAACACTTCCCAGAAACGCATGCTTTTATATTGTAATTTGCTTATATTTATGAAGCGCTTTTTTGAAAACAACATTAGAACCTTTTTTTGGCATGGTTTTCGTCAACACATTGCCTAGATCAGTCATAAATTATTTCAGATGGAGCAATAACCTTAATGCATTTAGTCAGGTCATTGGACCCAGATTTTTGAAGACTTTTATTATGAAGGGGAAACCTTAAAAACGATCAATGTAAGGGAGGTAAAAAAGGACATTTGAAACTAAAGAAATCCAAAAGGGTCCTCCAAGATTGTCATTACATCCAGAGGACAAACTGTTCGGAAGGATATTAATACAAAATGAATTTAAATGGATCCTCCAATGCTTTATGCTAATGCTGATTACAAAACTCTTAAGTCTCATTCCAGAGAGATTGGTTTAATAGAGGATTCCCAGGAGTGTCTGGGTTTTTAATAACCCATGAGGTCATCTGCAGATGCCTTTAATACCAATTATTCCACAGAAATGCGACAAGATTATTTTTGCTGAAGGTTCAAAGACAGGAGCAACCTCATGTGAAAGTCATTGAGTGAAACATTCGGTTAAACTAAACAATGATAATGCTTAAGACAATATTTTATGTTAGTTATTTTCAACACGATGCAAAGTTTTGACAAGTTATCATAAGGTGTTTTTTTTTTTTTTTTTTTACCAAAACGTTCTAGGGACTTTATGAAGTGGAACTTCCTACCAGAGAGAACTACACACCATGGGAACGTTTCTTTCGGTCTGCATTTGTACAGCCGTGGTTCCTAATCTGAAGCAGAAGCAAAAAAAGTTCCTCTATAGGGTTCGAAGAACTAAAATAGTTTATAGTTCCTGCAGTGCCTAATGAATAACAAAGGAGGAGGGTCCTGACGGTTCCTCGAACTATAAAAAAGCAGTCCGAAAACTGTATCAACATTTTGATGTATTCATACTGTGGCCTCTTATAGAAAGGGAAATAGAACAAGACAGATGGTGAACAGGCAGAGAAAAAGTGTAGGGGATGTCTTCGTGCATAAACATGCATACATTACCTGTATGGCAAGAGCCCGTGTTACAACAGCTCTAAGGTACTGCATCGGCTCTTCAGGTCCCTCCCATTTGTTCTGCCACGTTAAAGGACACTGTGACAAAAGAGAGCAGGCATGGGGAGAAAGAGAACTCATTTAAAGCCATAAAGAAGAAAAAAAGTAAATACAAAACAGAAATCAGTGTCAGCATGGAAGAGAAGCAGAACGTGTTATTTTCGCTGTGGGAAATCTGTTGGGTCAGTTGAACGTGCCTCTCGCACACTCACTATTCTCAGCTGTCAAATCAGAAAGTCACAGCGTGCAGGAGGACTGCTGATCCACTGGGCTGTGTTTTGGATATTTTTTAAGGGAACGCTGCTGAGTTGTCTGCACAAGAAGTTAACTGTGTCCTTCAAATAACTTTTGGAAGTCTTAAAAGTCACTAATCATCTGGAAACTTTTGAATGGAAAATCCCTAAAACTTTTTTTTTGTATGTCACTGTTTCTGCTTGTGTCTTTCAGTTCTGTTATTACCACAATCACAGAGTGCTTCAACATTAAGCGATCAACACTGAACCTTAAAGGTATTCAAAATACACATTCAAATATTTCAGTATTAAGGGCAAACACTATCCTGCCATCCACAACAGCTCTGGTCTAAAAACTAAACAAGAGGTTTTCAGCAGTGACATCATCTTCCCAAAGGCCTGGTGTCAGAGGGTCAGAGCTGTCAGACACACAAATGGCTAAATAAGTGATATCTGACATCTTTATAAATACTGAACATTCTTAATATGTTGACGTTTTAATTGTTACTTAAAGTGCGAATCAAAACTTGACTATGACAGCAGACTCTTGCAAACATAAATATGACAGGGTGTGTCTGTCTATGTGAGCAACTCTTTTCTATATTTCCATCTGTTTCTGTTCGTTGTCTCACCATGAAACTGAAGTAAATAGATTTTCAACCTCCCAGGTTCAGATGCCTCAGTGGTTTGGGAAAACAAATCCCACACAGAAAAAACAACACAAGTTTTTGTTTTGAGGATGGCAATGTTCATTTTACAAAAAGTGATTCTATGTGAGGAAGTGGAGTGATTTTTTTTTTTTTACAATGCAGTAAAAAGTTTTTCCTCCTCAGGAGAGGTGAGAGAATATACAAAGTTTGAAACTGTTTCTTTCCTTTAAACATGACTACAATTCTTCCAGGTGCTATTTCAGTTTAGTTGCTTTGGTAAATATTAAACAAAGAGAAGACTGATTCTAAAACTCACACGTTTAGTTTGTACAGTAACGATTTAATGGTTCATTTAACTAAGAGCTGACAAATGCAATATCTGTGTAGGTGGCAGAGGGTGGACTGCCTCAGGGGGAAAACTGTTAACTCTGTGATAAACTATTAGACAGAATATCACAGAACGGCCTTACACACACACACACACACACACACACACACACACACACACACACACACACACACACACACACACACACACACACACACACACACACACACACACAGACACAGACGCACACGCACGCACACACACGCACACGCAAATATGCACAGTGAGGCCGAACTTAATGTATTATAAGCTTGAAATAATTGACTGTGCAGGTCAACCATTGTGTGTGTGTGTGTCTACGTATGTGTGTGTATTTGATGTCACAATAAAGTCACAGTAAAGAGACCGTAACACAGTAAAGGCCAAATATTTGCTCTAATTTAAAATCAGCCCCTGAAAGTTTTAATCAATCAATCAATGATAATCAATTTTTTTTAAATTCCTAAAAATCTAGGAGCCCAGTCATGGATAATACACGTGTTGACAAATGGGACAAAGAATGGAGGGAGAGAGAGGGAGCTCTGTTGAAAACAAAAAGATCGTCACTCCTTCCAAAGTAGTCTGTGTTGTTCTGTTCATACTCCTTGATCATAATGGCAAATCCAACCTAATGTTGACACGTCAGAGATTTTGCATCACACTCAGCAAAGCAGAGTTTAAGAAATAGTTTATAGCAACATCTTTGCAAGTAAATGTTTAGATAAGATTGCTTTGATCACTTCTTGCCATTGAACACAGCTTGCTTTTAAGGAACCTTGATGACAAACTTTGCCACGTTAATTACATTACGCCATTAGGTGACGATGAAAAATTAACTAGTCCTACAAATGTTTTAACCTTGAATCAAAAATCATCTCTGCGTCATTAATGATCTTTCCACTGACTAAAGGCAGTGGGGACATTTGTCTGTTATGCAGCACAGCTTACTTCTCTCTTCTGATGCTTTGGTTGTTTCCAAGTGTCTAATTCTTTTTTACTGCACGGCAGAGGAAAGGGGCAATGCAGCTGATTCCTCCAGCCCTCAACACCTTTACAATATTACACCCATAAATGGTCCATTTCCCAATAATTCTGCTTGAAACTGAGCCTATCAGTGAAAGTCGGTTTGCAAACACTCTGTGCTTTAATGCTTTTTCCAACAATAGCAACCAGCTATAGAATCCTGAAAGTCATTAAGTGTTGAAAACTAAACTCTGCTGGTGGTTAATGTAAGGATGCTCAAGAATGTTGTCGAATTTCAACACGTAAAGCAGCATAAAGACAGAGTACAGCTGCTGTTGCACTTTGCCAGATAGTTTAGGCAACCTTTGTTCAATGAACTGATCTGAATCTGAGGAAGAAGCCGGCTTTAAAACAGTGCATATGTCTTGGGCCCTAATTAGCCCTCTTAGTTTAAAAAACAGGCAACGGTAAAACTTACAAAGTAGCATTGCCCTCCATAACTAATATAGCGGACCAGTCTAATTGTCCATCAACTGATTGAAAAGCTGCAGAGGCAGCTCAGTGTGTCATAGACCATCAAAGAAACGAGTCTGGGCTTCTCTACGTTGGGCCATGGAAAGTCTTTTTACAGTTCAATTAAAAAGGGGATGTGAGGAGAGGGCTCCTCAGTTTTATATACTCATTAATAACTGTGCATACTGGGACCGTATTCTTTTCTTCTTTCAGTTTATTATTCATGTTCTCAGCGGACTTATTTGTGAAACTCAAAACACAGACAATTACTCAATGAGATTGCGAACTGTGAATTAACATTTTAGTTAGATGTTTATGTGGAACGTCAACATTTTTTTAGAATAAATGATTATGACATGCATCTACTTATTAATGTTTGTTATGCTATTCATGACAACAGGACACTGTCAGTAAATGCTATATCTTACTTTGGATTGGCATGTTTTCAAAAAGACTTCAGATAATGGTATTGGAACACATAATTCACACTTCTCCGCCTCTTACTGAAGCTAAAACATTTCTAAACCTTGGTACGACCCCAAATTGATCCTATTTAAAAAAAGACATAAGAGAGGAGAGAGACAGAACACCATGAGATGACAACTGGAGAAAGTTGGTTGGGAGCTGCTGATTAATATAAAAAGAGAGAGGAAGGAGAGCAGTGTGGAAGGAATTACGCCGTTGGCTGCTCTCAGGAGATTACAAACACAGAAAGATTAAAAGGTTGATTGTGTATCTCTCCTCCTCTACTGTACCTCATCGCATCCCTTTTGTCCTCATCTCAGCCCGGGGACACACGGGAGGATACCTGCTGTTTTTGCAGGATGACTACAAGTGAGCTCTGAACACTGTGTGCCCCTCATCACGGTCTAGGGGACATGCTAAACTTCTCTTTTGAAACGAGATACTTCCATGAAGAGAAACATCATTTTAAAAGTGTAAGATAAATCTCAGTGTATATCTGACGTGAAAAGTAAAAATGTCAGTGGAGAAAAGCTGCTGCTTCTCTAAAATAACATGTTACTTCATACATGTGGCAGAAAGTCACAGAAAGAAAGCACTGAGCTAAATTCATCAAACAGGGCAACAGGAAGGTACTTTTCATAAATTCATCATCTTTATCTTTGATATAAACCAAAATGTGTCATTTGGAAATAGCATACATACACAAAATGACATTTATATCTATAAAGACAAACTAACATTTATGTAGCATCTTAATTTGCAGTTCTGCTCCAGGAAAACTCTGCACTGTATCTCCTTTCTTCCACTCATTTACCCTCTCTTTTTCTTCTCTCACCTCGTGATTGAGCAGAGCGGTGGCCAGTTTTTGAACGTCTGGTGTTAGCAGTTGGGTCCCTCTGATGACCTTGCTGAGTGCGGCCAGGGATTGGTGGATACTCTGAGAAGACAGGAACCGTTAAGTACACACTCTGAGAAGGCGTCTGAGAGGACTGATGCACTGAGGTGTTATTGGCATCTTGGTTATGTTGTTACTGTGAACTGGACCTTTAAATGACGGGCTAAGTTTAAAGAGGCAAGAACATAAAAAAGAAGTGTTTTGAGTTGAAAACATTATAGAGTGTGGTTCTCATGCGCTGGTAAAGAAGTACATAGAGGAAGATAAAATATGTTTTTTTTAATTTATGTCACCTGTGATATTACCTTCTAACCACAATGCTAATTCGACTGCTTGAAGAAACATATTCTAAATGTATACACATTCATGCTCACTGCATGCATCTCCATGAGACAAAGCCCATTTTACATTTGAACATTTTTATTCAAGGTAAAAACATTCTTCTGTTTAACTGAACTTATGAACCATATTGCATTTTCAGTAAACAACATGTTTTTCTCCCTTAACAGTTTGATGCAGGTGAAGTAACCCTTTCTATAACAATGTAAGAAACATGTTTTGTGTTAGTAATCGTAGGAGTAGTATTAGTAGGTTTTCTGACATACCTGGACCAAGCGGACGCCATTGAACTGCTCCAAAATGATGAACGACAGGACTGGTGACCCTTGACCTTCTGTAGGTGGGGCTACCTTCTGGTGAATCAGAGTAGAACCCTGGGAGATAATTGACAGCGAAACAAACATGTTGGTATTATGACAAAAAAGTCAGATGGATTTCTAGAGTCATCTGAGAATGAGAATAGGAACAGAGGTACGATTTAACTGTAGATGTTATCCCTACAAAAGAAATGTCCCCTTATGGGACAATAAAGGTAATCTGAATCTGAGTCAGAGCTTTAGATGTTTTTACTTTGGGCTTCTGTGCTGTAAGACTTTCTGTTTATTACTGAACATTGTCCTAGTATTGTTTTATTTCCCTTTAGTTTACTCAACATTAAAGAGATGTAACCAACAAACAGTGAATTTTTTTTTTTTTTCAGTACAAACCAGGGGGACACTTAGTTTTATATTGGTTACATAGCGCTCTATTGTTGTATCTTTGTACGTTATTCTGTTGTAGAAATCAAATTCAGTAGCTGCACTCTGGCAGAAGGGGAAAGACAGGGATAGTAGGACTGTGGAATGGAGGAATTGAGACAATGGAGAGTAAGCGATAAATGAGACAAAGGGAAAAAAAGGCTGGTGGGATTCAGCTCGACTGCAGCTTTGTTATTGTCTCTATTCAAAAATGTAACCGAACAGCTAGATAAACCGAGTCCAAGGATGAAAAAAAAATTAGTTGACTTGAGCGAGCCAGTTTGTGCTACTGTATACTTCTGCTCTTGAATCAAGAGTCCATGAATACATCTACAAACGGCATCTCAGACAAGTGCATTCATGGAAATGGAGATGCATTGGTCTAAAGGGGAAAAAGGGAGGTACAAAATGTGTCATAAACAGCACTTGAGTTTATGAGGGAGAGGGGTCTAATGATGGCTAAATTATTCAATGTAGAGGGAGATTTCCTTTTTGATTTGGAACGATGTCGGTCTGTGAGCAGCCGCAGAGATGCTGCCTGACCTTCACACGCAGAGCTCAATTAGACTCTGACATCTTCCAATTAGCTTTTGCTACTTTTAATTGACTAGTTCCTGATTACACCTTGAAAATGTTTAGATCACCAGATAAGGAAGAAAGAAAGAGCGTGGGTTGGTTTGCAGATGCAATATAAAATGAATATATGTAAACCTTTCTGATTACTAAGCAAAGCATTTAAAGAATTTAAGTGAAGGAAAACAAAAATCGAGAACTGGGAAAAGCTGAACTGGAAAAAAAAGAAATACTAACCTGGTTGAGTTTCTTCCACAAGTTGAGGACCGGTGAAAGTCCATTCGACCAAAGCTCCCTGTCAAACTTCGAACCTGTTGCTACTGAGCGGCTCAGAACCCGGAGCTGGGAAATCACCTGTGAGTTAATCAATAAGAAACCAAAAAAAAAATGAATCAAAGGACGTTGTAGAAGTTACAAAGAAGCATCATTTTACTGAATGAATAAATTTAGATTTGTTAGATAAGCAGGTTGTGTAGCATGCTCGAAATGGTCACACAAAAATAAATGGTTACAACTTTCTTTATATAACTACACAAAGGTGTATGACGGATGATAAACAAAACCTCATTATGTAGATATGTAGGTAAAATGGATATTTATAACTGAAAGGGATACTTCACCCATTTACATGAAGCTGTGTATCATTAGAAACATGGTAGTAGTATTGAATGGTTGTGAATCCAACCCTCATTTTGCAATTTGACGCTTTTTGCATCACATGAAGAAAACTTCCAGGCAAAGAAAAACATATTTTTCTCGTCTCAGGGCAAAATGAGGGTTGGATTCACGACCATTCAACACTACTACCATGTTTCTAATGATACACAGCTTCATGCAAATGGGTGAAGTATCCCTTTAATCTGTCTCCTTTGAATAATGTGTAGCTAAAATTGAAAGATTACCCCTTGCTAATTTCACCAAGAAACAATTCTTTATTCAGAAAAAGAAAACCAGAGTATTTTAAAGATGCTGTAATAATACAGTATGTCGCTGGCATTTCTACTAGTAACACTCTCCACTGTTAACAATGTTTCAAGTGAGAAAAAAGCCCAAATACATCTCCTTACAGCTGCTTACACACCGAATCAAGCATGCTCCGCTCCAGGCTCAGAGTGCTGGGTAGTGCTTTTTATTATGACTTAGGTTGTGTGTTTATGTGGTTGTGTCATTTCTATGTATGTGCATGATGTTGGAAGGTGACACATCTGATAACTGGCTTTCATTTAGGCCAGGAGTACTCTCTACTAAACACCTACTTTTTCATCTCGGCTCAGGGCGGAGAGGGTGCTTACACTGTGTGTGTGTGTGTGTGTGTGTGTGTGTGTGTGTGTGTGTGTGTGTGTGTGTGTGTGTGTGTGTGTGTGTGTGTGTGTGTGTGTGTGTGTGTGTGTGTGTGTGTGTGTGTGTGTGTGTGTGTGTGTGTGTGTGTGTGAGAGAGAGAGAGAGAGAGAGAGAGAGAGAGAGAGAGAGAGATAAAGGAGGATTTAAAAAAAACAGATAGCTAATCAAGCCCTTAAACCTGACAGCAGTTTAAATGATGGCAGCTAAAGATAAGAGAATTAAAATATCTAAAGATAGAAATATATTAACGTGTTTTTTTTCACACCCAATGACTACCAGGTGGAAACCATGTTTACTATTATAACCAGCTGGACAGTCAAAGAGAGAAACCAGGAAGTTCCGTTTTTAATTGCCTTCTGATGATTAAACGTATAGTTCAAATCACATCCTTATGTGCACCTGGGAGTCATTGTTTAAAAACGCGAAAAGTGCCAACATAACTGATCCGTTCAGTTGTACTGTTTTTGCTTCCCTTGTGTTGGGGTGCCAAGCATACCGAGCTAACTAAAGGGTAGAGCGAGGCACACTACATTTAGTTGATTTAATTAAATATTTACATCCTGTGTAACAGAAGTAAGAAACATAAAAAGTAATAAAGGACAAACACGAAACGCACCATGTTTAAATATCCTGTGACTATTGTCAAGGCTCCTTTAGTTTTTTTAAACTAATTACATTAATTACTACAGGCATGTAGCACTGCCTGATGGACCTCTGCCTATTGCTGACCTTTTAGAACTGTCTACATCGTCTTTGTTCGAGTTTATTGGCGAGCTAGACTTTACTAAGGGTACAGTTGGGTGTGGAACTGCAAGATCAGAGTTTATTGTACCCAACGGAATCAAACTGTTCTAAACTAAAACAAACTGCTTGATGGTCCCAAGGGCCTTTTTTTTAATGTAGGGG
Organism: Symphodus melops; assembly: GCF_947650265.1. Taxonomy (NCBI): domain Eukaryota; kingdom Metazoa; phylum Chordata; class Actinopteri; order Labriformes; family Labridae; genus Symphodus; species Symphodus melops. The sequence goes on from NC_136700.1 coordinate 13,630,768, forward strand.
AGTGTGGTTAAGTTCTCGACCCACAAAAAGTTACAATGGTCTTTAACAGGAGATAAGGGTGGGTGAGAGAGAGAGAGAGAGAGAGAGAGAGAGAGAGAGAGAGAGAGAGAGAGAGAGAGAGAGAGAGAGAGAGAGAGAGAGAGAGAGAGAGAGAGAGAAAATGAACTTGACAGTGAAAAATAACAGCAGGAGGGGAGACGCACACACACACACACACACACACACACACACACACACACACACACACACACACAGGACCTTGAGAGATAGTGTGAATTAAACTAGGTTGGTGGTTCTAGTGATCAGCAGGCCTCACTGACAGGATGAATGGGCTCACTGTAAATGCATTAACTCCCTCATGGGACCGAGCACACAGGCTGTAATGGTTCGGTATGGTTTAAGTGGGTGTGCTGAGGATAAGTGCACACAGAAAGACATGTGCGAGCACAAAAAAACCCAACAGAACCATCTGTCCATCATATGTCCCCCTTCATTTATTCCATTATGGTTTCTTTTTACACAGAGGCGTACTCATTTATGCTAAAAGCGGGACTTTTCTCTTGATACATTTGATATGATTCAGTATGTTTTTTTTAATATAATTTTGCTACTTTGACAGTGAACCCTTTCTGCAGATCTTCCATTTCTCTTTGGATTTTAGCCTCTCTTTCTCATTAGCTCTACCTCTCAAACTCTCTCCCTCTCTTTACACAAAGAAAACAAATCACAGTGAAGGAACACATTTAGTGCACTGTGATACTGGGTTTCGTTGAGTTACATCAGAATCTGCAGTGACCATCAATAACCACACGCAAACACACACTCAGTCTCATAGATATGAACAGACACCCACAACAACACCCTTGATAATTATTCATGACAGGATGAACATAAATACTGCAAGCCATCTGCAACCCCACGTGTGTTATAGCTAGCAGAGACAGTGCAAAAATACACCCAAAGCACATGCAAACACATTGATCCTCCATTCCTCAGTTTTATTCCCCATGGCTCCCCATCTGGCTTAGCATGGCCCAGGTTTTTATCATAACTACAAAGGCGCTCAGCTCAATGCTGCAAGAACATGATGTAGCTGAAAAATTAAATCACCAGGAAGACATTTTGATTTTTAACGACATGCAACATATATTTCCAGGTTTTCCACAAGAGAAGAAACTCTGCCCTTACCTTCGTACCTGTGTGTCCAACCTCAAACTTTTTCTATTTTATTTTCTGTTCAGATATTTTTTTCATTTTATTGCTGAGGTGTAACTTCTGCACAATGACAGCATAACCTTAAGCACAATAAAACCAGACATGATCTTCACAATGACAGATCATCCATCTGAACCTTGTTTTATGTCTCTGCAAGGTGAATTCTATTTCATAGTGAAATAAATGAAAACGGATGGCTGCCTGGTAAAATGCCTAAACCTCAAAGTGAAGTCCTGACCCTTAAATAAACTGCTTTCATGTCTCCTAAATGAAGGTGAGGGCCTTGAACATGATTGAGGTTGTGGGTTTCTTAGGAGAGTATAGAGACACGGGATGTATAAACTCACACACTCAAACACACAAAGAGTCCAATGATGACTCATAAAAGGAAGAATCAGTGTTGTGTAATGTTGCAGTTCCAACAATGTGGTCGAACAATCAGCTCTGTAATTTGAACAGCAATTAGGAGATGAATTGCCTTTGCAGTACAGAGATCAGTGAAGTGGCAAATATTTGATGCAAATGTGAAAAAGTGAGTTCATTTTGGCGAGAACTTCTCTTTGACTTGTGTCTCACTGGGTGGATGTCAGGCCGCTGGCAAACACCTGAACATATTCCTAAGGGTGACATTGACTTCAATGTAGATATATACTCAATGGGCCTTTTCAGGCTTTCATGCAGCGACTAACACGCGTTCAAATTAAGCTGCAGCATGATTAGGGAAAAAACTGCAAGGGTTCAAAATTGCCATTGAATATTAGTTTTTAAATTGAATTTTTCTAGAACTCCTCATGTCAGGTATACACAAATTGTTTGTGGATGTTGATGGTTAGCAAACAACATTTTTGACAGACACGATTAAAAGGAGGCACGTGCATATTGTAGGAAAAATGGATGTGGATAAATGTATGTTGTACCTGAATTACAGATTGCACTTATTAAGAAGCTGGCACCAGCTGCTGGACTAATAAACGTAGAATAGGAATCAGAAAATAAAAATAGAAAAAAAAGAATCTAAAGGCAAATGACAGAGCCACCTGATTTCTTCTGAATTCAAATCACTCTGACTTTTAACTATCATTCAAACACTTAGGAAACTACTCAAATAAAGAGTAGATAAATGTTAGTGGAGACTGACAGCCAGTATTGTGTCATGTAACATTTCAGAGTAACTTGTCACATTACAAGATAACTGCAAATAAAAAGTAATCTGTTACATTACTGCATTACTCACTAAGAAAAGTAAGGCATAGGAGTGCTCTAGTGTTAACATAAATTAAAGCCCATTTGAGGCTCTTAACCCACACCGGTAAAATGGTCCAGATGGATGGAAGTTCCCTGAGGTAAGACGTGACGTAAAGACACAACCTGGAAGTAACGGACGAAGCAACAGAGTCCTCAACACGACACAATAATAAGAATATTTCCCTTCATATTGATGCTACGCGAAGCCCAACGTACTGACAACATCAACAACAGAGCGGAGATCATACTGACAAACAGAAAATGTAATTTAGTCGTTTATCTAGGTGTGCGAAGATCGCGGCTGCCGCACGTATTGATTCTATGCGCGGTGCAGCAGTCACAGGATATACACGTCATACACCTTCCTACTGGCACAAGGCGAATTCTCCGGAGAACTGCGTTGTCTTAAATCAGTTCAATCGGACGTGCTGCGAGTCTGGAAGAAGAAACTCCAATTTATGTCTGACCGAAAAATGTGGCTGTTCCTGTTCACATAATACATCTCCTCCGGGAAATATCTTGAGTTTTTCAGGAGAATTCAGCAAGTGTGAAAGCCCTAAAACACTGCAGATGCTTCTGGGAGTTCTTTTCTCTTGAGGCGACTGAAGGAAGAGGTTGTTTTTTTATCACAGTTACTTTTACGAAGAAGTAACTATGAACTGATTACGCGACTCATCACTACAAAAAAGAAATCTGAGTACTCTAATGGATGACTTTGTAATACGTTATCACCAACACGGCCCACAGCAGATATGTATTCTCAGGGAGGATTGGCCAATCACAACATTTAAAAAAAAGGCTGCAAAGATTTCCTTGCAGTCAAATTTGCACATATCAAGCAAAATAAAAAACACTCTGTGTCTTGACTTGGATTGCACCTGAAAGAGAATCTGTGGTGGTAGGTGAGAGTTCTGTCTCTGAGTGACACAAATGTTCCTCGTTTTCATTCAATACCCGGTCCTTTGTTAGTGTGTGTGTCATCTCTTTTTTTGTTCTGGCATGTGTTTGAGTCTATCTGCTTTGATTTGCATAAGTATATCTTTCCTGTTGAAGATGCTTTTGAGAATTCCTAAATGTATATGTCAGTTTAACAAGGTCCAAATGATACATGTTTCGGTGTGAATGGATAATAAATGTGAGTATGTGCTTCCGCATGTGTGTGGTGGAGATGGAGTGCTGTGTGGATGGCGCGGTGTGCTTGTGGGAATAAGCAGGTGGCTTTGTAAGTACGATCGTGAGTGTGTGGGCGCACCTGGGAGCTGATAATTCTCTGAGCGGATCTCTCGATGTTGGCAGGCAGACCGAAGAATGCGGGTCTGTCGTCCTCAGGGAGACTCTCTATGACACTGCGGTAGTCCTGAAAATGCACACAGTCACAAACAGGTCACACACAGAATTGTAGCTACGTGAGAAATCTGGAGAGAGATAGAGACAAGTGAGAACTCCAAAGCCCTTGTGATACTGGAATAAAATCGTGTTAGCTACGAGTGAGCTTGCTCTAAACAGTGTAAAATAAAGAACACTGCTTGACTACTTGTGTATAGTAAACTGTCTTTTAATAGCTCTTATGATATACTACTATCTAAGATGGAAATTAAATGCACAGATTTACAAAGATTCCGCTTCCTTAACAGAATACAAAGCAAATGGTGCTTATTTGAGGCAAACTGATTCAATTTTTTGCTGTGGCTTCTCTATAAACCTACTTCTAATGAAACTTGTTCTTGCATCTCCCCCAGTGCGCCTTAAACTATCGGGGTTTGATTACACTACAAAGCAGCTTAAGCGTCAAAGTGCAGAACAAATATACATCTGTTCTTGTCTCTGTAGCAACAACTTACTTCTTTAACTTATTTAACAGTCCCACGTGCATCCCCTAATTGTTTATGGAAATGCTTGCAGCTTGCAGTTTTAACACTCTGTCACAAAGACATCCTACCAATATGGAGCAGGAGTTTGGGAGGCTGATCTGAGTTGGGAAGAAGCGCGTTCCTCCTCTGCTTTTTCTCTGACCAGCTGAGGAGGAGAAGAGATGTGCAGAGAAAAACTGCTCCAGGTAGGAGCGTAAGATACGCAGGTCCGAGGGGTTGTCAATGCGTCCACCATAAATGGCACTCTCCAACAGGCCATGGACAAACTCCCACTGGAAAGGTTTACCTCCTTGGTGACACAAAGACAACCAAAAGAAGGAAAGCTTCATAATGGATTATTGGCACAAACAGAACAAAAGAACACCAGCATACATGTAGAAATGCAGCGACATAACAAATGGCCTATTATAGACTTAGCATTAAAATTCAAATGCTGATGTGTCAGTGTCATTCTCCATAAAGGGAAGTGTACATTAAAGAGGAAACAGATCTAAGAATCCAAAGCTTCCAGTCATAGCTGGCAGGTGTCGCAGAGCAGATAAGCACAGCTTCCTACGACATTGTAATGATCGCTATCAGCCCACCTACCTTCAAAAAGCCTGTCGATGATTTCAAAGCCAGCACGGAGGTCCGACAAAGAAAATTCGTAGAACTTTGTCCAACCCTGCATGAAGCAGAGAAGGAGGAATACATGAGAAAGAATGGCAGATGGCACACAGGATCAAACATCAGTGTAAAAAATACCTGTCATATGTTCAGGTTTTTTTTGTTTTTTTTTTTCATATTAATCTTCAACAAAAAGTGTGTGAGTGCAGTACCACTGTATTTCTCCACTCCAACGATCAAAGTCACAGGGACAATGAAAAGTAAATACAGCTCAGTCCTAATCAATAAAGACAAACAAACGTAATAACTATTGGCTCTCTCATTATGTCTATTGTTGCTCTGATTTTCAGGGAAACTATTTCTTGAGTGTGTCAGGAATAACCGAGGCATTTAAAGACACCAACAAACGTCCAATATTTGCTTTTCACATTCAGTGATACAAATGTTTCGATATACAGCCCCAATATGGACTCCCTTATTAACTCGCTGGAAGTAATACACAAGCTGTTGTGTGAAGGCGACAGCAGTTTATGAGTAAAAATATTTAGCACTGAGACCTCAGTGAGGGGAGAGAGGTCTGTGCACGAAAGGGCACCCACAGTTTAGCACAACATTAACCATATCTGAGAAAGACAGAAAAAAGTTACAAAAGTGTTGAATCATAATGGAGTGACAGGGCAGTCCTTTTTGGATATGCGTTTGTTGCACTTCACTGCTTTTCAATCAGCAGTCGTAATCTGCAGACTGATGCTGCTGGTGGATGAAAGAGAACCGCGTAGGCATGTTCAGGAAATCTTTTAACTTGTGTTGTTTTGGAAACGTTTGCTTGTATATACCGACTGTTTCAGAGCATGAGCCGAGAGCTTTTATTTATTTGATGAAACGTTTACATTTACATACCATTTGCTGCTTATTCTGAATGTTTCTATTTGTAGGTCTAATAAATATGACTGCAAATGTGTGTGTTTTATTTGTGTTCATGTATCATGTTGATATTCACAGGCATTGTGTATGAGCGTCAGAAAGTGTGCTTGTTCACAAGACATAAATTACCACTCTTTTTTCTTCCATGGTTAACGGACAGAAACACCTAATATCTATCTTTTGCTGCTGTTTGTCACATCCTGTACAAAACCTGCATGTGAAAACCTGTTTCTGTGTCTGGTTTTATCTTTCCCCTTTTCTTAATCCTACCTTTCACTATTTTTATTCCTTTCTCTCTCAGCATCTATCAGAAATTCAGTGACTGGAAGAGAACAAAAGTGCAAGAGACAGAGAGGGTAACAGCAGTCCAGGTTGGAGGTAAGTTAACAGAACAATGTTTTGGGTTTTGTGTGTGCAGGTCAGCAGACAAAAATAGATGCAGTGTTTCTTCAACTGCTGACTTGTAGCCTTGGCGTTACGATGAGACATACAGAAACAAATGAGTCCCAGTGCATTTTGAGACTCAGCGTCTCAAAACACTTGAATGCGACCAATTGTGCAACAGATTTTTATAAAGCTGACTCCTGAATTCTACATTGGGCAGGTGCTTTTTTATCCCCAAAGTAAAGTGCATCTGAGAGAAAGTAGAACACAAGCAAAGGTTCTAGAAAAAACGAAACAATGGTGCATACAAACAACTTTAAGTCTGATTGGACCCAAAAAGTGTTTGTATTTTTTATATCATCATCAATGATCATCTTTATCGCCATTGTCACTCCCGTGCGTAGTTGTTCATAAAAAGAGCTGGGTCTTTAGTTAATTCTTAAAGGTGGAAAGAGACACCAGGAGCCTGTTATTGGCAGACTGAGTGGACAGGAGTAAGTGTAAGTGTACAGCTGGATAAGAAAGTTTAGGTAATGCAGGGTTTAACGTTTTAATGTGAGCAGTAACCAGGAGCCAGTGGAGGGATATGAAAAGTGAAGTGACATGCTGTTTGTGACATTCATCAACCACTTAGAGATATCAGCCAGCCATAACACAATTATTGCTGAGACTGTAGTGTCATCTGGCTTGGTGTTGTCAGCATAGCAATGGAATGAGAAACTATGTGAGAGGATTTTTCCACCAAGTGGGATGGTGTATATTAAGAACAGAAGAGGAACCAAGCAATGACCCTTGAGGCACCCCTGAAGATACATTTTGCACTTTGGACCCTTATTAAATACTCTAAAAATCTCCCTGTGAGGTAGGAAATGAACCAGCAGAGGGCAAATCGTGAGATACCAAGAGCGTGGAGGGGAGTGATTTGGGGGTTTCTCTATGCCAAACACAGCTGACAGTTTAAGCTGAAATAGAATTTAGGACAGACCAGCAGCTCTTGCTTACTCAAAGAAAGTCTGGGTATGTTTGACATGCATTGTGGTCACCCCCCCCCCCTCCTCCACATCAGCTTCTACAGCCAGGATTCAAAACAAAGCATGGGGAAAAAGAATGAAGCCACTATGTGCTTGTAACTACAACAAAGTATAGAGATGAGCTATGCCTCACATTTCAATTATTAAATTCTGCCTTGTGTAAAGCACATTGACTTGCCTTTGTATATGGAATGTATTTAAAATACAGAGCAGAGCTACACTTTGGTTTCAAACACACAGTAGATAGATCTATCGATCGATGGATAGATACTTTATTGATGCAAAGGGAAAGACAAGCAAGTGATTTTCTCACATTAAGCTAGTAGATTTATTATCAATTTTCAGTTGACATTTTAACTGTATTTCCTTTTTAAAATCAAAAGTATTCTATTTTTCACGCGTCCCGATTCCTCTATTGAATTTGCAAAACCCTGATTTACAAGCTGTGTGTCTTAAAAGTACCAGATGAAGCTTCACCAGGTCAGGGACTGAATAATACACTGTGCTCTGCGATGTGCACATTGTGTAAGTTGACCAGCAAGCAAGTTTACAATAAAAGCTCTTGTTCATCTACGCACCCACATAGGTACGTATACCATTGACACACACAATGTGTCTGCCAGAGAGACAGCACAAAGAGCAGACACTATGCTGCTCAGTTAGAACAAAGAAACTGATCGCTTGGCTGGTTTCATTGTATCCTTTCTGTGGGTGTCCGTGTGTTGACGAGGACTTTTATGTCATCATAACTTCCTCCCTTTGAACAACAATCTGTATGATTTTTGTACCCATCATTTAGTGGCTTAGAAAAGAGCTGAGTTATGTTGAACTAGTAGGAAAACAGGGCTACATAACATATATAAATAAATCTTGGATATCAAGACTGTTCAAATATGTGTGCAAAGACTGTAGTTCCAGTTTTTGACATGATTTTGTAAAGAACCTTTGCTATCCTAACTACTTTGTGGTGGCTGTGGAGAAGTGGGAGAGTCAGAGTTCTCTAAACAAAAGGTTGGGGTTAGATCCCCAGCTCCTGCCACAACCTGTCGATGTGTTCTTGGGCAAGTCACTGAACACCGGTTTGATCCCGGTACTTTGTCAGCGGGGTGATAATGTGCTCAAACGGACACTTTACGTAGCAGTCTCTACCATCAGGGTGTGAATGGGTGTGTAGGTGTGACATGCGGTCAAAAAGCACTTGAGAAGTCTGAAGACTAGAAAAGTGCCATCAAAGCTCAAGTCCATTAACCATTGTCCCAAGATAAAATTGCAGAAGCATGACAACTTCCATTCATATGAGGTGTTTTAGTAGTTTACCTGTGGTATGTAGTTGCGTCTCTCTTGGCAGACAGCATGGAACCAGGCCAAGCAGAATAAAGATTGAGCTCTTGCCAGGATGCCTCCTAAACAAAAACAGCAATAGTATCTCACAACTGTAAACTTTTTCTTTGGACGGTTTAGACCTTTTTGAATGTTTTTTTCGTTGATTCCTACTGTTCATTACATGTCTCAGAACTTGCAAAGTACCCCAAATTTCTTTCTTTACAGGACTCAATCCCTGAGTTAAAAAAATCATGCTTTGATAATTACCAGTGTTGTAACAGTATACCTCAGATTTATTGTTGAACATGTTAACTAGACTTTTTATCGTTGATACAATGTATTTTAGCCTGGGGCCAGCTTGTTAGCGAAATGCTGTGGTTAGCTTATACACTGTACAATATATCATGTATTCAAAAGAGAAACAGAGAGTCATGTGATTATAGGGTACATCAATCAAAAGACTTCTGTCATTGCTCAGAAACAGGAAAATAAAAAGTTTTGATGACAAACTGACTATTTTTATAAGAAGAGATGAGAGGAGCTCACCTTTGCTGATCTGCTCTGGAGTCCAAGACTCATATGTCCTCAGAAGATTCTTCTTCAACCCAGGAGGAGCCTTGACATGAGAAAGACAAAGGTAATGAGTGGCTTCTATGGAGATAAATTCTTTTGGAACAATTGAAGGTTATTACAAGTTCAAAGTGCAAGGTCTAAATAAATTAATTTCATACAACCACAAAAATACGGCAAGGCAAAGATATACATTTAATTTAAGATAAAAAAGAGAAAAGAGAAGAGATACTCCTGTGGCTTTGCTGAGATGACACAATTGTTATAATAATTTAGAATTAAAAAAAATAGACTGATCTAAAATCACGAAGGCACTGAATGACCACAGGCAGGCAGAATAGACCATATTAAGAGCAAAGAAACATTGAATGTCATGAAAAAGACTTTCTTGGTGTCCCTTGTCGCTGGGCTCCAGGAGTCACAACACAAGTTTAAAAACGAAACGACAAAAACAGTGTGTCGTCAGATTCTGTTGGGGGCTGTGCCATGTTCCCATTTTTTAACTTTACTTCAACAGCAAAAGTTGCGACATGAGTCAGCTCTCTTTATATCTGATTCCTCTGGCAACAATATCCTCAGAATGAGAGAGAAACAATGAACATATTATTTCACACATAATCAGCTTTGCTGAACATTTGCTACCACCATCTGGAGTTTTTGATAATATGCACAGCCACTAATAGTACATGTACTAAATTTGCCAAAAAGGACAACCTCTCTACATATGCTACCCAGAAAGGTGCCCAGTTTTTACATGGTACTTTCCTCGTCAGTCTAAATTGCATTTGTTTGCCCTTTTTTTATCCTCACATAAAACCACAGCATCCATATTGCCTATAAAAAACACATAGAATTACATTTTTGCTCAATGAGAATTTTGAGATGTGTCTCGTTATCTGTGGTGCCCGGTGTTATGCACATTCACATGTATAAACATTTATACCAACACTACAACCAACGATCTTCAAAAATCAACTCAAGCATTTCTTGATAAGTCCCAGCTAACACCTTGCAGATCAGCTCTGAGAAATTCTATTACAACACAGTTGTTCACGGTAAAAGTAACAAAAACAAAACATCGATTGTTTGAATGTAAATCAATAAATGTGAATCTTAAATGTTCAACATTGCAAACATACTTTAGCACATTGCCGAGCTTATCACTGGGGATGTGTGCGCATACATCTAAGGTTTGTAAGTAAGTCTGCATATGAAAGAACGCAAGTGTTTTCTGAGAGGAAAAAAAAAAAAGAAGATGGACAGAGGGAGAGAGGCTATTTGTGCAGCATGCTTGTCTGCTGAAGCATTTAACCCCTTAAGCACAACTTTCATCAGAAACACACTGAGCATTAAACCATGCATCACTAACACACAAGCTGCAGGCTTCTGTGTCTTCAGTATATGTGTGTCTCTGCACTGCGTTTGTAGCCATTTCAAATGGCTTGTGATTGTAAAATGCCAGTATTGTGGATATGCACTTGTATTGTAGCCTACAGCCCGTTATCGTAAACATAAATTCAGAAACAGTTCACCAACAGTTAATATTGGGGGAAGTAAATGTACAGGTTCAACACTATGTGGGGAAAAAAACAATAGAGATGAATGACTTTGTGTGACGACAACATCTGAAGGGTTATTAATTGTGTTTGACGTTGTGTGATATTGATAAGGTCAATGCTACCTAACAGCACTGTGAGCTACTTCATATTTTGTTTTAAACGTGTGTGAGTACCTCGTAGGTGAGCTTGAGGCTGGACTGCAACAGAATGGAAGGAAATCTGGGGTGAACTTCTGCTGTGAGCCAGAGACGGAAGCCTGCTTTCGGCTGTAGCACATTAAGCTCCTGTGAAAGAAGGAGAGGACACGTATTAAACACATTCACAAAGGACTTCTTGTGCAATGGTATGAGGCTGCATGGTAAGCTTCACTTCCAAGGCGGAAATATACTGAACTAAAATATACTTAATACTTGTTCATCATTTGGAACGATTAGAGGTGACTTAAGCCTCAGACTGCAAGCATTGTCTGCTCACTCAATAACGCAGGTCCAGCAATTTTCCATATTTTGACTTTTGATCTGTTTTACACAAAGGCTGACTCCCAGCTTACAAGGTCGGGTTCTAACATTGGACCTACACGCAGAGGGCTAATATCCAAAAGCTGTAACCACCAAGGTTACAAGACAGAAATACCTTAATACTTCATGAAATGCAGTTGCGGGAAACCTTTATATCCATGTCTTTAAACAATCCACTGACTTTCCCACATGTGTCAAAAATGAGTACGAATTTGACAAAAAATGATCAGGTCTTACAGCAAACATTTTTGAAGAATCGTTTTCTTTTACATGTTTTCCGTGCAAAGATAAGTTGATACATTCACGCAACCCGTATGTTGTCCAAAAAGAACTGTTACTTCCTAGTTATAAAACAATTGCATGTTTACAGACAAGTCAAGAATGACATGCCACTCACCTTACTTCACTCTCTTTTGGCATCTGTTCTTTTCTATGTTCCTTCCCTTTCTCACACCTTTCTTCAGACATTCCCCTCTCTTTCATTTTTTTCTCAAACACTTGTGGTTAAAAATAGCATGCAGGTACCTAAGGGTCTTATGTCATCTGACTGGGTACTCACACACATAATCACAAGTTCAGTGTAAACTCACGTATTTAGAATTGCAATCGATGTGTTTCCGCATCATTTAGAACCTAATTCACCCACATGACAGCACACGTGTTAGCCGAAGATCATGGAACACTGGAACTGACAGCTATCGAAGAATACGCCGCTGTCTCATATAGTGTGTGCGTGTGCAATGATGTGCCTGATAAGATTATAGTCTTCCAAGAGGTAGTGGAATAGAAATATTTAACAACCAACAGGGGGAGATGGGTAATACAGAGAATCAGGGAAATAAACAGAGCGGAGAAAGCCCATGATTATTTGACTGTTAGTGCATCAATGTCACAACAATTCTGAAGCTCTACAGGTTTAATTCACACACATATTTTCCAAGTGGATATTTGTGTTTTCACACTATAGAATTATCGATCTAAGAAACTCAGGATTGCAGTTGTGCCTGAATACTGTGCCAGTTAAAACTGATTGTATTACAATAAACATTATTCTGAAAGATGATGATGACCTATTTATTTTTTGTTATGTTTCTTTGATATGAAGATCGACACGTTTAAATGGATACATACAGACCCCTATTTGGTTAGATGATATGTACATAAACTGATGGATGGAGTGGCTAATGTGAGATAGAAAACAGCACAAGTGGAAGAATATGAGCAGACAGGGATGAGAGGACATCTGCACTGCCAACTTCAATTATGAACACTGACCGCTCTGCTTCTCTGCCTCCATTCCCTACTTTTGCCTCTCTCTAAATGACCAACTCGTAAAGTGAAACGGGGGGAGGGAGTTGAGAGACAGATGGTAAAGAGAAGTCTGAGAATATTGGAAACTACATTTAGCGATACAGTAACAGAAGAGACAGAACAGATGGTCACAGATACAGAAACAGAGGAGGAAACTAAAACAAATCCAAATCTTGGTAGAATTTCCGCCTGCTCACTGACGCTCACTTGATATCTTCCCCTGTGCTTTGCCCGCTTTTGCATCTACTGTGTCTTCATTCTTTCTTTCCTATGTTCCCTGCATCCCTCGCTCCCTTCATTGCGTCAGTTTTTTCATTTCAAGCTCGACTGCAGAGAGCTCAACCTCATCGGTTGCTGGGCAGGGAGCGAGACAAAGAAACAGTGAGCGAAAAACAGACAGACGGAAAGAGAGTTTGAATTACACAAGGAAAAAATGGTGAGGGGGTAGCGGAGTACAATAAAAGGACAATACAAAGTGAAACACTAGGAGAGATAGAGAAGTGAGGGGAGGGGAGCGGAGCAGGACATGGTAGAAGATAATGAGGTATGGTTGTAGTCAGGTGCACAGCAGACTCAGGACAGGAGGGTTATCTGGCTAACCCAAGGGCGCACATGTGCTAACACCTCAACACTCACACACACACACACACACACACACACACACACACACACACGAGGGCATTCGCACACGCACACGCACACGCACACACACACACACACACACACACACACACACACGAGGGCATTCGCACAGACCCAAAATACAAGCATCACTGCAAACAGCTGTGTCCTCCGGGTAAATATGGCAACAGTGACAGAACACCTAGCAGAGCCACAGGAAAAGCACATGCATACAAAAAAAGCCCAAACAAAGTGGAAAAGACACAATATAAAAGGTTGTTTACATTGCACACATTACAACATACTGAATGCACTTCTTCACATAATTCAGAGAGCTTTTCCCTCAGTGAAGCATGATAAACATCTTTGAGACAACAACGCATACGTCCTCCACACTTGAGAACACTGTTAAAACAGGAAGAAGGACATCTCTTCAGTGCACTGATTGCACTGCCTTGCAGTATACGCGACAGAACTGAATCAAAGATGCTGCAGTGTGCTTCGATAAGATTTAGTGTTTTGCTTTTTGGACATTTTAAATTAAGTACTGTAATTCCAAGTGCTCAAAATGAACTTAATGACCTGGTCTTCTGCATTTTCTAACCAACTCTCAATTGCCCTGTTTAAGGATACTTAAGCATGACTGATCTATTGCTGGGAAGCTGCATATATGTCCAGACATCTAGCCTTCATGGGGTTTAGGAGGGACGTCTGATCACGTCTTTACATCCCTATGAGTTTGAGGGATTAAAGTGGTAAAGACATTCTGAGATGGGCTGCAAACCACTCTGTGACTTTAAGAGAATGGTAAATGGTAATGGTGAAAGAACACATCCTCCAACATACAGTATCTACATATAGAACAAAGGAAATAGTAAAGCCATGTCCGGATTATGTGTTGAAGTGTCCTCTTCATTTTCAGAAATAAAGATGCAGGTATGCAAATTGCAGTTGCTGTTTTAAGGGTTTTTCATTTTTTTTGCCAAATCTTGAAAAAACTATGTCAAACATTCTTTTTATAGAAATGATTTTTGCTGAGTAGTTTCAGTGGGAAAACAATGTATTCATCTTGAAAAATTTCAGAAGAATTTTGAAAACAGTGGACCTTGGTTTTGAGAGATGTGTGTAATGTGAGACACAACTAACCATAGACCATAATATAATATCCTTATATGGGAGAACTGCTCCCGAGATTCTCCCGGCCTAGCCATTCACATATCCTCCTCACAGGTGGAGACTACCCCTGTCAGATGGGAGGGGGGACAGGGGATTTCCTGAGGTGACGTTACGTAAAAATAACAACGCAGAAGTGGCTGACGAAGCAACAGTTAATGATGTAAACATACAGGATGAGCAACATGTGCACAAGGGCTGAGATATACATTTAACTTGCTTCATTTTAAGTAAAGCACAATGCAAACACACATTTACACAAGCAAAGTATGCTATAATCTCATGTTCTTACACACAGAGAACTGACCTTTTCCAAGAGGGGCAGCCATGCAGTGACGAGATGAAGGTTTTTTAGGCAAAGCCAGTCTCCGTTTCGGGAAGACTCTCTGAGTGTAGCTAAGGCCACATCAGCCTGTCCCTGACCCATGGAGATCTAGACAGAGTAGAGGGGGGCGAGAAACAGGAGCAGTGGATTGGAACATTTGATTCTGTATTGTAATCTTTCAAAAGAAAGAGGGCTAGATAATCTGATTTGATATTTTAATTCACTTTTCTCTTGAGTTACAGGATTGAAATACTGAGCCTCCAAATATAATATTTAACAAAAGAGTTCCCATACAGAAGCCAAGAAGTCGCAGCTTATCAGTCTTAGGGTAAGAGTATCGAACATAATCCATGGAGTGGCATTTTGTTCATCTTTTGAACCTCTTCTCAATATATGTTAATTTACTATTAGATCGACTTTGAAGCAACATTTTAAGCTGGAAAAGTTACATAGTGATGCTTTAGAGGTTTTTGCTTAAATTCTTCAAAGGATTTATTAACCACAAATAATTTTTTTTTTAAAAACAGCCGGTGTGGAGGACTGTCAGTGGACTCTGGCGACAAATATGATGACGCCCTATGTCTCAAAACTGTCTTTCAAGTCAATGTTAAGGAAGCTGAAGCACACTCAGCATTTACATACATCAAATCTTGTTACTCATTTACTCTTGTTATTCTCTACCTCGTGATAGTTTTCCCTGCCCACAGTTTCAGCTGCTAGTTCAGCAAGCTCCTGGGATGGGTCTGCCCCTGGGGAGATGATGATCAACACTGGCTCCCATTCCAATGTCTCAGCGTAGAGGCGCCGCAGGTTCAGAGGAGGTGGGGAAAGCTCTTTCATACCTGCAAAGAAGAGGAACACAGATAGGAAGAATATAAAGGGTGCGAAAGAAATCTGTAAATTCTATGCAATATTTGATATACGGTTGATATGCTTCTTTGCAGTCAAAATGACTTTATCTACTACACAGAGAGGGTACATCAAGGGGTTGAGAAGAGGCAACCGAAAAGTAGAAGATATCGCTGGAAATGCTAGTAAGTAGTATTCCATTGGGAGGTCGATGAATAGGCTAAAAAAAAAAGGAGAAAAGAAGCAGAGCAGACAGGAGGCAACGGTGGAAAAAAGGAGAGAGGCACCAGAGGAAGACAGAGAGAGAGATTAGGAGTGTGATGTGCTGTGCATACTGAGTACTGTATGCAGCAGTATTAACCACACATAACAGAAGAATACATTGTGATCCCTCAGGTGTTGAGAGGCCAGGCTCTTTGTGTATCTTTCTCAAAGTGTGTTTACATGTGCACATTTCCTAACTGAGCATTAGTTTTTAATTCTGCTCGAATATATGAAATCTGATGAGTTCATGGTGACACACAAGTGATACAAGCACACAAAGTGTGAATGTAGCGTTCACACATGTATCAGCAAATATGGTTTCACACACAAACACGCACACCCACACACACAAAGCTCTCTATTTCTGGTTCAGACGACTACCTCCGCTTGAACATCCTCTTAGAGTCTGCTGCCAAATGCAATCTGCTTCACTGAAGTACGCATACAGTGCATACACGCACACAAGGTCTTCATAGAGAACATCTCAAAACGGCCTTTTGCTTCATCACCATGGAAACACTGAGCAAAACAGTAATCCGACCACATGGCCTGTACTGTCTGACACCAAAAAAGGGAGAATTTAGAGAACATGCATGTGCAATTACCTTTGACATAGGCAGGTTATCAGAACTTGTGCTGCAGACAGGCACTCACTGTCTGAAAAAGCAAAGTTCACCTTGGTTGTTCTTCAACACAGTCGGGGCAAAGAAGAGACGAGAGAAAGACGATTGCTATGGTCTCTGTCTGGTTCAGACACTACATAGTGGAGGAGAATGTGAATGTCGAAGAATTAACGAGCAGACACTTGGCCACAACAAAAAATACATCGT
Source organism: Symphodus melops (assembly GCF_947650265.1). NCBI lineage: Eukaryota > Metazoa > Chordata > Actinopteri > Labriformes > Labridae > Symphodus > Symphodus melops. The sequence goes on from NC_136700.1 coordinate 13,647,387, forward strand.
CACTGATGTCCGACAATAATATTTTTCTATTTCAGAGTTATCTGCAGGATAAAAGCAGGGTGTTTTCTTTGCTGATTCATGATAAACCAGGGACTGATAGCCTTTTTTGTTTGTGAGAATGTGAAAGAGTGTTTTTGAGAAGTAAAAGCAAAGTAGCAAGTGCATGTGTTTGTGTGTGGTTGTGTTAACCCAGGCATGCCTATGCGTGAGCAGTGCCCAGGCCTGGACTGGGTGGATTGAGAGAGATTAGCTCTAAGAGGATTACAGACCATGCCTCATTAGCATACTGATTTACTGCCAAAAACACATACAAATATACACAAAACCTTCTTCTCTCCTGTTCCTCTTTTTTTATTTCTGTCTCTTTCACTCTCTCACATAGACATACACTATCAAGAACATCACACACTTGTACACAAACAACACTTTCCACAGTTGGTTCATTTTGCGTTCAAAGAGTGAAAGGACTGTCTCTTCATTAGGGTGAGGCAATAAGTGCAAGTTTAATTAAAGGAGTCCACGGGCAAAAACACCAAGAGACAATGCCTTGAAAAGACTCTGACATATCCAAAAAACGTGTTTTAAAAGTTAGTATACATAGTAAATGTGAAGCTAAAACAGAGCACGGTTGATGGGGCCCTTCAAAGTTGAGCCGATGGCCACGCATGGACAATCACAAAGGCCTGAGTGCTACTCATAATGAGACAGTAGAGCAGCTGTTTAACAGCTGTGACTGAGTTTGTGGACAACCAATACAATGATGTTGACGAAACAAAAAGACTGCAAAGAGGTTGATGTTGTGTTACCTTCATGTCCATCAACTGCTGTTTTCAAAAGTGACAATGAGGCGTCAGAGTTCAACCCTCACACGGGGCAGGTGTTTTAAAGCCACAAGGACAACCAATACAATGATGTAGACGTGCCAAATAGACCGCAAAGAGGTTGATGTTGTGTTACAGTCATGTCCATCAACTGCTGTTGACAATGAGGCATCAAAAGAACTAGCTATTGTCCTTTTTCAGCATCCGGTTGAGTAGCTCTCACTGTGTTGTTAGTGGAGTTGAAAGACGTTGTTTCCAAATAGCAATCAAGCATACAGTTGGACGTTTGACGAGGCACATGGCTCACAACTGCAAGCCTCGTTGGCGCAGTAGGCAGCGCGTCAGTCTCATAATCTGAAGGTCGTGAGTTCGACCCTCACACGGGGCAGGTGTTTTAAAGCCACAAGGACTACCAGTATCATGATGTAGACGTGCCAAAGAAGTTGATGTTGTGTTACAGTCATGTCCATCAACTGATGTTGACAATGATGCGTCAGATAAGTTGGCATTTGTCCATCTTCAGCATCCAGTTGAGCAGCTCTCAAAGCGCTGCTCGTGGAGTTCAAAGACATTTCAGGGCAGCTGTTTTAAAGCCAACAGGACAACCAATACAATGATGTAGACGTGCCAAATAGGTTGATGTTGTGTTACAGTCATGTCCATCAACTGCTGTTGACAATGAGGCATCAAAAGAACTGGCTATTGTCCTTTTTCAGCATCCGGTTGAGTAGCTCTCACTTTGTTGTTAGTGGAGTTGAAAGACGTTGTTTCCAAATAGCAATAAAGCAAACAGTTGGACGTTTGACGAGGCACATGGCTCACAAGTGCAAGCCTCGTTGGCGCCCCCCGCCACCCGTCGGTCGAGGTGAATCTTGGTAGTGGCAACCAATCACGTCCCTGTCTGCTACCAAGAATCTACCAGAATTCTACCACGATGTGGCCAATCAGCGCTCGTATCGCTACCAAGATTCACACCGATGTCCCGCCCCACTCGGATGTCCCCGCCTCAGAGTTGCTTAGTAACGCCAGCGCCGGCTTCTGGTAAGTAAACTTTTATTAAAATAAATATATTCACCGAATTACTAGCCCGGCCCAAGGCTACTGTTAGTTGTTTTAACTTAGTTCGTGTAATGTGGCTATGAGCATAGCATGACAAGGCGATCATGACTGAATGTAATGGGTGTAAAAAAACAGGCATATAGGAAAGTAGTGTTTGGGTCGAATTAACCCGTTTTGTGTTTTTAATTACCGTAAAACAATACAATAACAAGTGATTTCCACCTGAAACTTCATGGCCTTACATTATTTTCAGTAAAAAAAAATTACAAGAATGATGAAACGAAGGACCATTTCATTGTTAAATGTGAAAACAGTTTTAAAAAAGTGTAATCATGCTATAGTGTTGATAATACAAGTTTGTGTGTGTATATATATATATATGAAACCGCTACACACACACACACACACACACACACACACACACACACACACACACACACACACACACACACACACACACACACACATACGTATACATACATACATACATGACATGCGGGACACAGGGATACAAGACATTAGTGTTCAACAACTGCTGTCCTCCCTCCCTTACATATTTAAACCATAGATAAACCCGAAACAAGATGGAGAGGACCCCCTATATGACTCAGAATAAACAAATTACAAATTAAACCCGTGCAATTAAAAATAGACTCATATTTATATAAAGAAATGTAGATAACCTGTGAAGTAAAATAAATGTATGTGCTATTTTAAAGACAAATGTTCCTTTGAGAACAATAAAACCTTATATCTTAACTTATCTTATGTGATGAAGTGCTATTGGAGGATACATTTGATCAGCTGATAAAACTGAAGTTTTTTTTGTTTTTGTTTTGTTTTGTCTTCAGGTACAGCAGGCGTTGTAGGTCACAGGAACAACAAACTGTGATGCAAGGCATCCCAGCTCCAGACGCACCGATGGCAGCAACTGAAACGCTTCTTGCAGCTTTGCAGAAAGGAGCTGCTGAACCTCATTCTTTCATTCTTCCTCCTAACTGCTGGGGAGGCAAAGCTAAAGAGAAGGCCACAACCTCAGACTATCTCCCAGGCTTCACAACCCCAACATCCTCTCTTTCCCCCATCCGTGCAGTGTTCTGCAGGACCCTCACAGATGATGCTCGTCACCATGCCACCATCATTCATGCCACCCTTCACTCAGACACAGACCTCAAATAAAGATATCCCATACACAACCCTGCAATACAGAAAGAGAAAGCAAGACAAAGAGCGCGCTGGACAAATGACAAGAAAATATGAGAAGAAGTCGGATGTCATCATATGCAAAAAGTGCAACAAGGACAGAAAGCCACAGTCACATCGCCAGTACTTTGGAAACTGGTTCTGCACAGAGTCTGAGACTCAATCTTACGAAGAATGGAGGGCTGAGCTGGCAAAACATGGATATGGGAAGAAACAAAAGCCAAGCAATGAAAACCCTTGAGTTTCTTAAGTCTGTCTACTTACTCTACTCCAGTGTGTAGCTGTGAACCTGAATACCAGGAGTACAGTTGGAAAACTGGAAAAGGCTGGCTACATGCGGTTCATGTTTGCTGTGTCATATGCCATTATTGTTTTTATTATTATTCTATTTTTTTTTCTATTTTTTTATGCAACACTTGATTGTTCTTGTAATCACTGTGTTGTTTATTAATGTTTTTCATAAAATGTCAAATTGAACAAACAAACATTTCTGTCTTCATTTCTTCTTTATCCTCTTTAGATAAATGAAACAAATCTAAATGTGTCTTTTTCTTTTCTTTTTATTGCCCATAAGATATAACACACAGGCACTCATAGGCTATATAAATATCTATAGTCATCTACATACATGCTTTTGAATACTAGTCAGTTTCTCTTGAGGGTAATAATCCTTAATATTAAAATAAGGGTTATTGATGCCAAATGTTGTGGGGAATTTAATATAGGCTTATACATTTTGCAAAAATACTAAAATTATGGTTAAAACACGATTTGATAATCTTGCAAACTACAAATAATATTTAAAGGGGATTAAGGAAAACATTTGATTTGGTATGCAAGCCAATCTGCCACCTGCTGTCCGAATAATGCCACAACAGGACAAAACCAGCCAAATAAATGAGTTCTTATCGTTGTTTATAACTGTGTATAGTGACATTAGGCAAAGATTAATTGCACACGGGTTTATATATTTGATTTGGAAATATTAATATACAATGTTTATGATGTGGGAATCCCAACGAGTTCATCATGAACAGGATTCGATCTACTGATCTCAGCGTCATTTCAACCGATTTCTTGTTGTTTACCTCGACCAATGCGCGCTGGCCTTGGCGCAGTAGGCAGCGCGTCAGTCTCATAATCTGAAGGTCGTGAGTTCGACCCTCACACGGGGCAGGTGTTTTAAAGCCACAAGGACTACCAATACAATGATGTAGACGTGCCAAATAGGTTGATGTTGTGTTACAGTCATGTCCATCAACTGCTGTTGACAATGAGGCATCAAAAGAACTGGCTATTGTCCTTTTTCAGCATCCGGTTGAGTAGCTCTCACTGTGTTGTTAGTGGAGTTGAAAGACGTTGTTTCCAAATAGCAATCAAGCATACAGTTGGACGTTTGACGAGGCACATGGCTCACAAGTGCAAGCCTCGTTGGCGCCCCCCGCCACCCGTCGGTCGAGGTGAATCTTGGTAGTGGCAACCAATCACGTCCCTGTCTGCTACCAAGAATCTACCAGAATTCTACCACGATGTGGCCAATCAGCGCTCGTATCGCTACCAAGATTCACACCGATGTCCCGTCCCACTCGGATGTCCCCGCCTCAGAGTTGCTTAGTAACGCCAGCGCCGGCTTCTGGTAAGTAAACTTTTATTAAAATAAATATATTCACCGAATTACTAGCCCGGCCCAAGGCTACTGTTAGTTGTTTTAACTTAGTTCGTGTAATGTGGCTATGAGCATAGCATGACAAGGCGATCATGACTGAATGTAATGGGTGTAAAAAAACAGGCATATAGGAAAGTAGTGTTTGGGTCGAATTAACCCGTTTTGTGTTTTTAATTACCGTAAAACAATACAATAACAAGTGATTTCCACCTGAAACTTCATGGCCTTACATTATTTTCAGTAAAAAAAAATTACAAGAATGATGAAACGAAGGACCATTTCATTGTTAAATGTGAAAACAGTTTTAAAAAAGTGTAATCATGCTATAGTGTTGATAATACAAGTTTGTGTGTGTATATATATATATATGAAACCGCTACACACACACACACACACACACACACACACACACACACACACACACACACACACACACACACACATACGTATACATACATACATACATGACATGCGGGACACAGGGATACAAGACATTAGTGTTCAACAACTGCTGTCCTCCCTCCCTTACATATTTAAACCATAGATAAACCCGAAACAAGATGGAGAGGACCCCCTATATGACTCAGAATAAACAAATTACAAATTAAACCCGTGCAATTAAAAATAGACTCATATTTATATAAAGAAATGTAGATAACCTGTGAAGTAAAATAAATGTATGTGCTATTTTAAAGACAAATGTTCCTTTGAGAACAATAAAACCTTATATCTTAACTTATCTTATGTGATGAAGTGCTATTGGAGGATACATTTGATCAGCTGATAAAACTGAAGTTTTTTTTGTTTTTGTTTTGTTTTGTCTTCAGGTACAGCAGGCGTTGTAGGTCACAGGAACAACAAACTGTGATGCAAGGCATCCCAGCTCCAGACGCACCGATGGCAGCAACTGAAACGCTTCTTGCAGCTTTGCAGAAAGGAGCTGCTGAACCTCATTCTTTCATTCTTCCTCCTAACTGCTGGGGAGGCAAAGCTAAAGAGAAGGCCACAACCTCAGACTATCTCCCAGGCTTCACAACCCCAACATCCTCTCTTTCCCCCATCCGTGCAGTGTTCTGCAGGACCCTCACAGATGATGCTCGTCACCATGCCACCATCATTCATGCCACCCTTCACTCAGACACAGACCTCAAATAAAGATATCCCATACACAACCCTGCAATACAGAAAGAGAAAGCAAGACAAAGAGCGCGCTGGACAAATGACAAGAAAATATGAGAAGAAGTCGGATGTCATCATATGCAAAAAGTGCAACAAGGACAGAAAGCCACAGTCACATCGCCAGTACTTTGGAAACTGGTTCTGCACAGAGTCTGAGACTCAATCTTACGAAGAATGGAGGGCTGAGCTGGCAAAACATGGATATGGGAAGAAACAAAAGCCAAGCAATGAAAACCCTTGAGTTTCTTAAGTCTGTCTACTTACTCTACTCCAGTGTGTAGCTGTGAACCTGAATACCAGGAGTACAGTTGGAAAACTGGAAAAGGCTGGCTACATGCGGTTCATGTTTGCTGTGTCATATGCCATTATTGTTTTTATTATTATTCTATTTTTTTTTCTATTTTTTTATGCAACACTTGATTGTTCTTGTAATCACTGTGTTGTTTATTAATGTTTTTCATAAAATGTCAAATTGAACAAACAAACATTTCTGTCTTCATTTCTTCTTTATCCTCTTTAGATAAATGAAACAAATCTAAATGTGTCTTTTTCTTTTCTTTTTATTGCCCATAAGATATAACACACAGGCACTCATAGGCTATATAAATATCTATAGTCATCTACATACATGCTTTTGAATACTAGTCAGTTTCTCTTGAGGGTAATAATCCTTAATATTAAAATAAGGGTTATTGATGCCAAATGTTGTGGGGAATTTAATATAGGCTTATACATTTTGCAAAAATACTAAAATTATGGTTAAAACACGATTTGATAATCTTGCAAACTACAAATAATATTTAAAGGGGATTAAGGAAAACATTTGATTTGGTATGCAAGCCAATCTGCCACCTGCTGTCCGAATAATGCCACAACAGGACAAAACCAGCCAAATAAACGAGTTCTTATCGTTGTTTATAACTGTGTATAGTGACATTAGGCAAAGATTAATTGCACACGGGTTTATATATTTGATTTGGAAATATTAATATACAATGTTTATGATGTGGGAATCCCAACGAGTTCATCATGAACAGGATTCGATCTACTGATCTCAGCGTCATTTCAACCGATTTCTTGTTGTTTACCTCGACCAATGCGCGCTGGCCTTGGCGCAGTAGGCAGCGCGTCAGTCTCATAATCTGAAGGTCGTGAGTTCGACCCTCACACGGGGCAGGTGTTTTAAAGCCACAAGGACTACCAATACAATGATGTAGACGTGCCAAAGAGGTTGATGTTGTGTTACAGTCATGTCCATCAACTGATGTTGACAATGAGGCATCAAAAGAACTGGCTATTGTCCTTTTTCAGCATCCGGTTAAGTAGCTCTCACTGTGTTGTTAGTGGAGTTGAAAGACGTTGTTTCCAAATAGCAATCAAGCATACAGTTGGACGTTTGACGAGGCACATGGCTCACAAGTGCAAGCCTCGTTGGCGCAGTAGGCAGCGCGTCAGTCTCATAATCTGAAGGTCGTGAGTTCGACCCTCACACGGGGCAGGTGTTTTAAAGCCACAAGGACTACCAGTACAATGATGTAGACGTGCCAAAGAGGATGATGTAGTGTTACTATCATGTCCATCAACTGATGTTGACAATGATGCGTCAGATAAGTTGGCTATTGTCCATCTTCAGCATCCAGTTGAGCAGCTCTCAAAGCGCTGCTCGTGGAGTTCAAAGACATTTCAGGGCAGCTGTTTTAAAGCCACCAGGACAACCAATACAATGATGTAGACGTGCCAAAGAGGATGATGTTGTGTTACTATCATGTCCATCAACTGATGTTGACAATGATGCGTCAGATAAGTTGGCTATTGTCCATCTTCAGCATCCAGTTGAGCAGCTCTCAAAGCGCTGCTCGTGGAGTTCAAAGACAAGTTGGCTATTGTCCATCTTCAGCATCCAGTTGAGCAGCTCTCAAAGCGCTGCTCGTGGAGTTCAAAGACATTTCAGGGCAGCTGTTTTAAAGCCACCAGGACAACCAATACAATGATGTAGACGTGCCAAATAGACCGCAAAGAGGTTGATGTTGTGTTACAGTCATGTCCATCAACTGCTGTTGACAATGAGGCATCAAAAGAACTGGCTATTGTCCTTTTTCAGCATCCGGTTGAGTAGCTCTCACTGTGTTGTTAGTGGAGTTGAAAGACGTTGTTTCCAAATAGCAATCAAGCATACAGTTGGACGTTTGACGAGGCACATGGCTCACAAGTGCAAGCCTCGTTGGCGCCCCCCGCCACCCGTCGGTCGAGGTGAATCTTGGTAGTGGCAACCAATCACGTCCCTGTCTGCTACCAAGAATCTACCAGAATTCTACCACGATGTGGCCAATCAGCGCTCGTATCGCTACCAAGATTCACACCGATGTCCCGCCCCACTCGGATGTCCCCGCCTCAGAGTTGCTTAGTAACGCCAGCGCCGGCTTCTGGTAAGTAAACTTTTATTAAAATAAATATATTCACCGAATTACTAGCCCGGCCCAAGGCTACTGTTAGTTGTTTTAACTTAGTTCGTGTAATGTGGCTATGAGCATAGCATGACAAGGCGATCATGACTGAATGTAATGGGTGTAAAAAAACAGGCATATAGGAAAGTAGTGTTTGGGTCGAATTAACCCGTTTTGTGTTTTTAATTACCGTAAAACAATACAATAACAAGTGATTTCCACCTGAAACTTCATGGCCTTACATTATTTTCAGTAAAAAAAAATTACAAGAATGATGAAACGAAGGACCATTTCATTGTTAAATGTGAAAACAGTTTTAAAAAAGTGTAATCATGCTATAGTGTTGATAATACAAGTTTGTGTGTGTATATATATATATATGAAACCGCTACACACACACACACACACACACACACACACACACACACACACACACACACACACACACACATATACATACATACATACATACATACATACGTATACATACATACATACATGACATGCGGGACACAGGGATACAAGACATTAGTGTTCAACAACTGCTGTCCTCCCTCCCTTACATATTTAAACCATAGATAAACCCGAAACAAGATGGAGAGGACCCCCTATATGACTCAGAATAAACAAATTACAAATTAAACCCGTGCAATTAAAAATAGACTCATATTTATATAAAGAAATGTAGATAACCTGTGAAGTAAAATAAATGTATGTGCTATTTTAAAGACAAATGTTCCTTTGAGAACAATAAAACCTTATATCTTAACTTATCTTATGTGATGAAGTGTGCTATTGGAGGATACATTTGATCAGCTGATAAAACTGAAGTTTTTTTTTGTTTTGTTTTGTTTTGTCTTCAGGTACAGCAGGCGTTGTAGGTCACAGGAACAACAAACTGTGATGCAAGGCATCCCAGCTCCAGACGCACCGATGGCAGCAACTGAAACGCTTCTTGCAGCTTTGCAGAAAGGAGCTGCTGAACCTCATTCTTTCATTCTTCCTCCTAACTGCTGGGGAGGCAAAGCTAAAGAGAAGGCCACAACCTCAGACTATCTCCCAGGCTTCACAACCCCAACATCCTCTCTTTCCCCCATCCGTGCAGTGTTCTGCAGGACCCTCACAGATGATGCTCGTCACCATGCCACCATCATTCATGCCACCCTTCACTCAGACACAGACCTCAAATAAAGATATCCCATACACAACCCTGCAATACAGAAAGAGAAAGCAAGACAAAGAGCGCGCTGGACAAATGACAAGAAAATATGAGAAGAAGTCGGATGTCATCATATGCAAAAAGTGCAACAAGGACAGAAAGCCACAGTCACATCGCCAGTACTTTGGAAACTGGTTCTGCACAGAGTCTGAGACTCAATCTTACGAAGAATGGAGGGCTGAGCTGGCAAAACATGGATATGGGAAGAAACAAAAGCCAAGCAATGAAAACCCTTGAGTTTCTTAAGTCTGTCTACTTACTCTACTCCAGTGTGTAGCTGTGAACCTGAATACCAGGAGTACAGTTGGAAAACTGGAAAAGGCTGGCTACATGCGGTTCATGTTTGCTGTGTCATATGCCATTATTGTTTTTATTATTATTCTATTTTTTTTTCTATTTTTTTATGCAACACTTGATTGTTCTTGTAATCACTGTGTTGTTTATTAATGTTTTTCATAAAATGTCAAATTGAACAAACAAACATTTCTGTCTTCATTTCTTCTTTATCCTCTTTAGATAAATGAAACAAATCTAAATGTGTCTTTTTCTTTTCTTTTTATTGCCCATAAGATATAACACACAGGCACTCATAGGCTATATAAATATCTATAGTCATCTACATACATGCTTTTGAATACTAGTCAGTTTCTCTTGAGGGTAATAATCCTTAATATTAAAATAAGGGTTATTGATGCCAAATGTTGTGGGGAATTTAATATAGGCTTATACATTTTGCAAAAATACTAAAATTATGGTTAAAACACGATTTGATAATCTTGCAAACTACAAATAATATTTAAAGGGGATTAAGGAAAACGTTTGATTTGGTATGCAAGCCAATCTGCCACCTGCTGTCCGAATAATGCCACAACAGGACAAAACCAGCCAAATAAACGAGTTCTTATCGTTGTTTATAACTGTGTATAGTGACATTAGGCAAAGATTAATTGCACACGGGTTTATATATTTGATTTGGAAATATTAATATACAATGTTTATGATGTGGGAATCCCAACGAGTTCATCATGAACAGGATTCGATCCACTGATCTCAGCGTCATTTCAACCGATTTCTTGTTGTTTACCTCGACCAATGCGCGCTGGCCTTGGCGCAGTAGGCAGCGCGTCAGTCTCATAATCTGAAGGTCGTGAGTTCGACCCTCACACGGGGCAGGTGTTTTAAAGCCACAAGGACTACCAATACAATGATGTAGACGTGCCAAATAGGTTGATGTTGTGTTACAGTCATGTCCATCAACTGCTGTTGACAATGAGGCATCAAAAGAACTGGCTATTGTCCTTTTTCAGCATCCGGTTAAGTAGCTCTCACTGTGTTGTTAGTGGAGTTGAAAGACGTTGTTTCCAAATAGCAATCAAGCATACAGTTGGACGTTTGACGAGGCACATGGCTCACAAGTGCAAGCCTCGTTGGCGCAGTAGGCAGCGCGTCAGTCTCATAATCTGAAGGTCGTGAGTTCGACCCTCACACGGGGCAGGTGTTTTAAAGCCACAAGGACTACCAATACAATGATGTAGACGTGCCAAATAGGTTGATGTTGTGTTACAGTCATGTCCATCAACTGCTGTTGACAATGAGGCATCAAAAGAACTGGCTATTGTCCTTTTTCAGCATCCGGTTAAGTAGCTCTCACTGTGTTGTTAGTGGAGTTGAAAGACGTTGTTTCCAAATAGCAATCAAGCATACAGTTGGACTTTTGACGAGGCACATGACTCACAAGTGCAAGCCTCGTTGGCGCAGTAGGCAGCGCGTCAGTCTCATAATCTGAAGGTCGTGAGTTCGACCCTCACACGGGGCAGGTGTTTTAAAGCCACAAGGACTACCAGTACAATGATGTAGACGTGCCAAAGAGGATGATGTAGTGTTACTATCATGTCCATCAACTGATGTTGACAATGATGCGTCAGATGAGTTGGCTATTGTCCATCTTCAGCATCCAGTTGAGCAGCTCTCAAAGCGCTGCTCGTGGAGTTCAAAAACATTTCAGGGCAGCTGTTTTAAAGCCACCAGGACAACCAATACAATGATGTAGACATGCCAAAGAGGATGATGTTGTGTTACTATCATGTCCATCAACTGATGTTGACAATGATGCGTCAGATAAGTTGGCTATTGTCCATCTTCAGCATCCAGTTGAGCAGCTCTCAAAGCGCTGCTCGTGGAGTTCAAAGACAAGTTGGCTATTGTCCATCTTCAGCATCCAGTTGAGCAGCTCTCAAAGCGCTGCTCGTGGAGTTCAAAGACATTTCAGGGCAGCTGTTTTAAAGCCACCAGGACAACCAATACAATGATGTAGACGTGCCAAATAGACCGCAAAGAGGTTGATGTTGTGTTACAGTCATGTCCATCAACTGCTGTTGACAATGAGGCATCAAAAGAACTGGCTATTGTCCTTTTTCAGCATCCGGTTGAGTAGCTCTCACTGTGTTGTTAGTGGAGTTGAAAGACGTTGTTTCCAAATAGCAATCAAGCATACAGTTGGACGTTTGACGAGGCACATGGCTCACAAGTGCAAGCCTCGTTGGCGCAGTAGGCAGCGCGTCAGTCTCATAATCTGAAGGTCGTGAGTTCGACCCTCACACGGGGCAGGTGTTTTAAAGCCACAAGGACTACCAATACAATGATGTAGACGTGCCAAAGAGGATGATGTAGTGTTACTATCATGTCCATCAACTGATGTTGACAATGATGCGTCAGATAAGTTGGCTATTGTCCATCTTCAGCATCCAGTTGAGCAGCTCTCAAAGCGCTGCTCGTGGAGTTCAAAGACATTTCAGGGCAGCTGTTTTAAAGCCACCAGGACAACCAATACAATGATGTAGACGTGCCAAAGAGGATGATGTTGTGTTACTATCATGTCCATCAACTGATGTTGACAACGATGCGTCAGATAAGTTGGCTATTGTCCATCTTCAGCATCCAGTTGAGCAGCTCTCAAAGCGCTGCTCGTGGAGTTCAAAGACAAGTTGGCTATTGTCCATCTTCAGCATCCAGTTGAGCAGCTCTCAAAGCGCTGCTCGTGGAGTTCAAAGACATTTCAGGGCAGCTGTTTTAAAGCCACCAGGACAACCAATACAATGATGTAGATGTGCCAAATAGACCGCAAAGAGGTTGATGTTGTGTTACAGTCATGTCCATCAACTGCTGTTGACAATGAGGCATCAAAAGAACTGGCTATTGTCCTTTTTCAGCATCCGGTTGAGTAGCTCTCACTGTGTTGTTAGTGGAGTTGAAAGACGTTGTTTCCAAATAGCAATCAAGCATACAGTTGGACGTTTGACGAGGCACATGGCTCACAAGTGCAAGCCTCGTTGGCGCAGTAGGCAGCGCGTCAGTCTCATAATCTGAAGGTCGTGAGTTCGACCCTCACACGGGGCAGGTGTTTTAAAGCCACAAGGACTACCAATACAATGATGTAGACGTGCCAAAGAGGTTGATGTTGTGTTACAGTCATGTCCATCAACTGATGTTGACAATGAGGCATCAAAAGAACTGGCTATTGTCCTTTTTCAGCATCCGGTTAAGTAGCTCTCACTGTGTTGTTAGTGGAGTTGAAAGACGTTGTTTCCAAATAGCAATCAAGCATACAGTTGGACGTTTGACGAGGCACATGGCTCACAAGTGCAAGCCTCGTTGGCGCAGTAGGCAGCGCGTCAGTCTCATAATCTGAAGGTCGTGAGTTCGACCCTCACACGGGGCAGGTGTTTTAAAGCCACAAGGACTACCAGTACAATGATGTAGACGTGCCAAAGAGGATGATGTAGTGTTACTATCATGTCCATCAACTGATGTTGACAATGATGCGTCAGATAAGTTGGCTATTGTCCATCTTCAGCATCCAGTTGAGCAGCTCTCAAAGCGCTGCTCGTGGAGTTCAAAGACATTTCAGGGCAGCTGTTTTAAAGCCACCAGGACAACCAATACAATGATGTAGACGTGCCAAAGAGGATGATGTTGTGTTACTATCATGTCCATCAACTGATGTTGACAATGATGCGTCAGATAAGTTGGCTATTGTCCATCTTCAGCATCCAGTTGAGCAGCTCTCAAAGCGCTGCTCATGGAGTTCAAAGACAAGTTGGCTATTGTCCATCTTCAGCATCCAGTTGAGCAGCTCTCAAAGCGCTGCTCGTGGAGTTCAAAGACATTTCAGGGCAGCTGTTTTAAAGCCACCAGGACAACCAATACAATGATGTAGACGTGCCAAATAGACCGCAAAGAGGTTGATGTTGTGTTACAGTCATGTCCATCAACTGCTGTTGACAATGAGGCATCAAAAGAACTGGCTATTGTCCTTTTTCAGCATCCGGTTGAGTAGCTCTCACTGTGTTGTTAGTGGAGTTGAAAGACGTTGTTTCCAAATAGCAATCAAGCATACAGTTGGACGTTTGACGAGGCACATGGCTCACAAGTGCAAGCCTCGTTGGCGCAGTAGGCAGCGCGTCAGTCTCATAATCTGAAGGTCGTGAGTTCGACCCTCACACGGGGCAGGTGTTTTAAAGCCACAAGGACTACCAATACAATGATGTAGACGTGCCAAATAGGTTGATGTTGTGTTACAGTCATGTCCATCAACTGCTGTTGACAATGAGGCATCAAAAGAACTGGCTATTGTCCTTTTTCAGCATCCGGTTGAGTAGCTCTCACTGTGTTGTTAGTGGAGTTGAAAGACGTTGTTTCCAAATAGCAATCAAGCATACAGTTGGACGTTTGACGAGGCACATGGCTCACAAGTGCAAGCCTCGTTGGCGCAGTAGGCAGCGCGTCAGTCTCATAATCTGAAGGTCGTGAGTTCGACCCTCACACGGGGCAGGTGTTTTAAAGCCACAAGGACTACCAATACAATGATGTAGACGTGCCAAAGAGGTTGATGTTGTGTTACAGTCATGTCCATCAACTGATGTTGACAATGAGGCATCAAAAGAACTGGCTGTTGTCCTTTTTCAGCATCCGGTTAAGTAGCTCTCACTGTGTTGTTAGTGGAGTTGAAAGACGTTGTTTCCAAATAGCAATCAAGCATACAGTTGGACGTTTGACGAGGCACATGGCTCACAAGTGCAAGCCTCGTTGGCGCAGTAGGCAGCGCGTCAGTCTCATAATCTGAAGGTCGTGAGTTCGACCCTCACACGGGGCAGGTGTTTTAAAGCCACAAGGACTACCAGTACAATGATGTAGACGTGCCAAAGAGGATGATGTAGTGTTACTATCATGTCCATCAACTGATGTTGACAATGATGCGTCAGATAAGTTGGCTATTGTCCATCTTCAGCATCCAGTTGAGCAGCTCTCAAAGCGCTGCTCGTGGAGTTCAAAGACATTTCAGGGCAGCTGTTTTAAAGCCACCAGGACAACCAATACAATGATGTAGACGTGCCAAAGAGGATGATGTTGTGTTACTATCATGTCCATCAACTGATGTTGACAATGATGCGTCAGATAAGTTGGCTATTGTCCATCTTCAGCATCCAGTTGAGCAGCTCTCAAAGCGCTGCTCGTGGAGTTCAAAGACAAGTTGGCTATTGTCCATCTTCAGCATCCAGTTGAGCAGCTCTCAAAGCGCTGCTCGTGGAGTTCAAAGACATTTCAGGGCAGCTGTTTTAAAGCCACCAGGACAACCAATACAATGATGTAGACGTGCCAAATAGACCGCAAAGAGGTTGATGTTGTGTTACAGTCATGTCCATCAACTGCTGTTGACAATGAGGCATCAAAAGAACTGGCTATTGTCCTTTTTCAGCATCCGGTTGAGTAGCTCTCACTGTGTTGTTAGTGGAGTTGAAAGACGTTGTTTCCAAATAGCAATCAAGCATACAGTTGGACGTTTGACGAGGCACATGGCTCACAAGTGCAAGCCTCGTTGGCGCAGTAGGCAGCGCGTCAGTCTCATAATCTGAAGGTCGTGAGTTCGACCCTCACACGGGGCAGGTGTTTTAAAGCCACAAGGACTACCAATACAAT
Source organism: Symphodus melops (assembly GCF_947650265.1). Lineage (NCBI taxonomy): Eukaryota > Metazoa > Chordata > Actinopteri > Labriformes > Labridae > Symphodus > Symphodus melops. The sequence goes on from NC_136700.1 coordinate 13,662,954, forward strand.
GATGTAGACGTGCCAAAGAGGTTGATGTTGTGTTACAGTCATGTCCATCAACTGCTGTTGACAATGAGGCATCAAAAGAACTGGCTATTGTCCTTTTTCAGCATCCGGTTAAGTAGCTCTCACTGTGTTGTTAGTGGAGTTGAAAGACGTTGTTTCCAAATAGCAATCAAGCATACAGTTGGACGTTTGACGAGGCACATGGCTCACAAGTGCAAGCCTCGTTGGCGCCCCCCGCCACCCGTCGGTCGAGGTGAATCTTGGTAGTGGCAACCAATCACGTCCCTGTCTGCTACCAAGAATCTACCAGAATTCTACCACGATGTGGCCAATCAGCGCTCGTATCGCTACCAAGATTCACACCGATGTCCCGCCCCACTCGGATGTCCCCGCCTTAGAGTTGCTTAGTAACGCCAGCGCTCGCCTCAGTCCCGATCGGAATCAACAGATTTCTTCACGTTCGACAGAGACAGATTTCTTCACGTTCGACTTTTGAAAGATTTTGAAAGAAATGGTAAGTAAACTTTTGTTAAAATAAATATATTCACCGAATTGCTAGCCCGGCCCAAGGCTACTGTTAGTTGTTTTAACTTAGTTCGTGTAATGTGGCTATGAGCATAGCATTACAAGGCGATCATGACTGAATATAATCGGTGTAAAAAAACAGGCATATAGGAAAAAAATACAATTTCGCAAGCTGTGGAAGTGGTGTTTGGGTCGAATTAACCCGTTTTGTGTTTTTAATTACCGTAAAACAATACAATGACAAGTGTTTTCCACCTGAAACTTCATGGCCTTAAATTATTTTCAGGAAAAAAAAAATACAAGAATGATGAAACGAGGGACCATTTCATTGTTAAATGTGAAAACAGTTTTAGGGTTAGGGTTATATATAAATATATATATATATATATATATATATATATATATATATATATATATATGTGTATATATATATGTGTGTGTGTGCGTATGCGTATATATACAGGCACACCTAAAGGGATTGCCATTAAAGTGTCCACCCATTCAAAATGCAAATATAAGGTGATGGCAGTATAAGGTGCAAACAGTCCTATTTAAGGTGATTGTCATTAAAGTGTCCAACTAGAGGCTGACTCTTGCAGATGAGAAGTGAGAAAAAAGAAAGATGGGTCACTTTGTGGCATTCCACAGCTGTGTTTTAAACATCTGTTTCTCTGTTTTATATATGTTGTCCTTTTATATTCTAGATGGAACCTCGCTTCAGGAGACGAGCTGATGGCAGTATTAACCTTACGGACACATTGGAAGCAACGAAAGTCAAAAATGCCAACAGAGGCCAGCAGTGGAGGCGACCCCTGTCCCCAGACGTAGTGCTGGACAAAGCCAGAAAAGCTTTAATCCAACACAGTGGCGATATCAGTAACCGAAAACACCTGCTTGGTTTCTTTGAAATTCAGTTTGGTGTCTTTCGTGGACAGACCTTTCGCTGGGTAGCTGAAAATGCCCTGGGGTATGCTGCTTACCTGGTGGCAGCTATGAACAGGGATCCCACAGGAGGCAGCAAAGACTCCCAGGAACATGCGAACAACAAAATGTGTTTCAGGGAATACATTGAGAGCTTTCCTTCTGGTAGAATTGCTGTTGCAATGAAGGAAGCACAATATGCTGGAAAAAAACCCCAACCAAGTGCCACCACCCAGCTCTGTCCCCCTACTCAGCCCCCTCCTTCCACACAGCATGTTGATACCATCCAGGTCTCTCCCTCCACTCAGCATGCCGCCACACAGAGCACTTCCACCACCCAGAACACTCCTCCAACTCAGCACGCTGCCACCCTTGCTCTTCGCTCCCTCTTGGTTGGGAAATTGCCCAATTCAAGAACATTATCCAAGACTGTGACGAGGCTGGTTTCCCCCCTCAAAGCAAAACCCTGTAAGCACACACTCATGTATAACACAGTTGTTATATATATTTTTATATTTATCCGTGTTGTTTATCATTTTTTTTACTTTTGTTGTTTGTTTTTTAGCTTTGACCCAGGCACACACACGGCCCTCACTGACCCTTGCTCAGCCAACAGCGTCGGTTGAGGGACGCACAGGGCCTTTACTCACCCTCGCCCCCCCGACTGTCTCTGTTCAGCAAGCCACAGAGCCCCCTCCCACCATCTCCCACACCTCTGTGTCTACTGAGCTGGATGACAGCACGCTGCTAGCAGAGGCAATACGCTTTGAAGAGGCCAATGTGACATGTAGGTTTATACTTTTATATACAAAATATTTTCTTTTACAGTTGTACTTCCTGATATTTGGTTCTGGCCAGCTTCACATCTTCATCTATTGATGTTAATTTATCTAATGTATCTTAAAAGTAGTATATGCTTTTGTACTTCATGTGACTTGCGTTTTACAAGTTCCTGCACAACATGTTCAATTTCCAAGAGATTATAAAGTAAAAAAAAGAGTTCAAATCAAATATATATGTTTGTTTCCCCCCCCCCCCCAGCACGAGTCTGTATTCCAGCTGGCTGGACACGCGCCTTGCCAGAAGTGGACCAAAGGTGGATTTCGAAGGCTCTGTTCAAGTGGACAGCACAGGGGCATCCGGAGCTGGACTTTAGCAGAGTGGACAAACTTTGGTGGTATCCTCCACAGGTGCCACTGAAGACCAGTATTTCTCCTCCACTGGAGAATTACTTTGGCCGTCCCCTGCTTCTTTGGATGCCACGTAAGCTGTGGCAAGTCAAGTTAACTTGTCCACACCCAGACTGCCACAAAGATCTCCTCACATCTGCAGGCTTGCACCAGAAGATCAGGCAAGTTGTTGCGGTGGGTACGATTTATTTTGTGGCATCTGAGTACCTGTCCTGCCGAAGTTGCCACCGGAAGGTCATCAGCTGGAGCCACGGCATTGTGTCTCAGCTGGACATGGGCCACAGGGTGCAGTTCCCCTGCATTCTAACATCAAAACTGGCATGTGACTTCGAGGTAGCCAGTTTGATGCGTCAGCGAGGGCTGGGCAACAGCAGCAGTCAAATCCAGCACAAGCTGCAGGAACGACACACTGAGGTCTGGTTACAAAAGACGGTTCAGTACCTGACAGATTGCAAGGGGATTGCCAGAGCTGTCACATCTGGCCTGATCCTGCCTGTTTCATTTGCACCTGCACCACCTATGATTCCTGTCCCAAAACACCGTTGGCTGATGCAGGTGTATGCCCAGGATGTCTTGCAAAGGCTGGATGAGGTCAAGGCCACCATAACTTCCCAATATGGTCGGATCTTGAAAATGGATTCCACCAAGAAAGTCGCACGAAAGCTTGCAGGACACAGCTATGGCACAGCCACCTGGGCAACCAATGTTGGTAATGAGCATGGGCAGGTGATCATGTGTGTGCTTACTGCCAGTGAAGGTTTCGGTCTCGGGCCGATGATTGAAGGGCTCATCAGACGATACAGAGTGGCTGGGGTGGCTCCTCCCGAAGCTCTATATGTTGACCGGGACTGCTGTGGCAACACTCTTCTGAGAAGGATGTTTGAAGAGTGGGAGCAGATGACAATCCGGTTAGACATTTGGCACTTCATGCGGAGGATTGCTGTGGGCTGCACAACTGACTCACACCAGTTGTATGCCCCCTTCATGAGTCGCCTCAGCCACTGTATCTTTGCGTGGGATCAGGACGACCTGTCAGCTCTGAAGAAGGCCAAGAGGTCAGAGCTAGAAGCTGCCATGAGGCAACCATCTGAGGCTGATGTGCTGCGTTCTATCAACAGAAACGAGCTAGCCCTGCATTGTAAGAGAACCACCCGCGGCACCAAGGAGACACAGGCTCTGATTGAACGCCATATCCAGGCCTTCGATGGGGATGCTGGCCGTAACACTCTGGGAGTCCCACTCATCAACTCCGCCCGGATGAGCGAGATCTGGAAGTCCCAGAGAAAGCATGTGGCCTGCATCCAGGATCCTCCAGGAGTGCAGCTCTACCTGCAAACGGGAACTGTGATGAAAGGAGGACACCGTCTGCCAACCTTCCGCTGTGCCAGAGGTTCCACTTCCCTCGAGTCATTTCACCTGCATCTGAACAGATTCATCCCAGGTAAATATGTGTTAATAGAGACTTTATAAATGTAGGATTTAATTTCAATATAAATAAGTAAATGAACTGTGTTGCGATTAAATTAGTTGTAAGAAGAACAGCTTTTCGTTGATTTATAGGAAACGTTTGTATGGTCTGATTTTTTTATTTTTTACTTTACTTTAGGTACACTGGCAAGTGACACCTTCTACCAAGCGTATCTTGTGGATGGACTGTCAAGGTGGAATGAGGACCGGGCTGTGGCAGCAACAACGGATGAGCAGCATCCACGTTGCTACAATCATCTGCTCCGTCATGCTGTCAACACTCTTGCAGAGGAGGTTCTTGGCGAGAAGATCACCCCTTATGCTGGGCCGAGAAAGTACACTGGTATACAACTATTTGTTTATTTTTTGGGACAATTTCATTCAAGTTAAACAAATACAATGTTACCACTGAGCTGTTGAATAATGTCTTGGCATATTTTTTAATTGTTTGCCATTTATTTATTTTTGTAATCTATTTTAAAGGTGAGCTCATTGGACTCGAATACCTTTACCAGCAAACTGGTAAAGTCCTGCAGGATTACAAGGTGGCTATTGTGGAGTCAGAGTCTAATGACATTGATGTAACAACTGATGAAGGTTATGCTGAACCTGAGGAGTTTCAAGACATCACTGTCCCAACACTTGACTCAGAAATAGCACCTGCTGCCTCCTCGCGAGCATCATTGTCTGCAGCGTCTGTGCTCCCTCCATCAGCAACGCCTGCATCCAGCTCTGTGTCATCCTCCTCTATGGCCCCTCAATCTGCGGTGAAATCTTCTCAATCCACCACCATGTCGTCATCATGTGTGGTCCCTCCTCCAGTGGCATCGTTTATTGAAGGCCCAGTGGTCGAGCTACCAACAGAAAGGGATCTTCCAACATCTGAAGACTCCACTTCACATGATGTAATGTTAATTCATTGTGTCCTTTAACATGTCTGTGAACAAACTCTGGGATATGTTGGAAATGCTCAGGTATTTTCTATTGTCTTATTTTTTTCTGCTATTAATTTTTTTCTCAATTTTCAAAAAATTCATTCTAGGACTGTGTCGGCCGTGACAATATTCAGGGGTATGGAGCCGTGCAGGACTTGGCAGAGGTTTTGGTTGGCCTTAAAGAACATCGTCCTGCATTGACTGGAGAACAGAGCGCCCAGATCATCACCCTGTGGCAGGCGTTGGGGGATTATGACAAGAGGAAGACTGCTTACTCACCACGTCACCAAACCACCTTAAAGCAGGGACGATACAGGGCGACTAAAAAGATTGTGGCACCAGGTGTGGAGAGCACCAAAAGGTATCACGTCTAATTAAGCAAACTGAAATGTCAGGTCAACACAGACAGAAGGAAAATAGAATAACACAGATAGTAAGAATTAATAATAAGAATATATGAATAATCCTACATTAATATTGTGTATTTTGTTGTCATTTGCAGGAGTTTCTTTGGAGCTCACAGTCCTGCACAATGGCCTGACTGCAACAGAGTCGTGGAGGCCATCTTTACAAGGCTCTGTGCTTTCTACCCAAGCACTGTGCGCTGTGAAGGAGTGAGGGTGTCACGCTTTACAATGGTGTTACGTGCTTACAACAACATCAGAGAGTGCATCCTTAACAATGCTAAGGTTATGAGTGCCACCACCATCCAACTCCCAGTAGTGAATGCTGCAACACTCACACAATGGTGAGTAATTTAGCGAGAACTTTTGAGAACAATAAAACCTTATATCTTAACTTATCTTATGTGATGAAGTGCTATTGGATACATTTGATCAGCTGATAAAACTGACCTTTTTTTGTTTTGTCTTCAGGTACAGCAGGCGTTGTAGGTCACAGGAACAACATACTGTGATGCAAGGCATCCCAGCTCCAGACGCACCGATGGCAGCAACTAAAACGCTTCCTGCGGCTTTGCAGAAAGGAGCTGCTCTGCTATATAGTAGTTTGGCTGAGCCTCATTCTTTCATTCTTCCTCCTAACACTGCTGGGGAGGCAAAGCTGAAGAGAAGGCCACAACCTCAGACTATCTCCCAGGCTTCACAACCCCAACATCCTCTCTTTCCCCCATCCGTGCAGTGTTCTGCAGGACCCTCACAGATGATGCTCGTCACCATGCCACCATCATTCATGCCACCCTTCACTCAGACACAGACCTCAAATAAAGATATCCCATATACAACCCAGCAATACAGAAAGAGAAAGCAAGACAAAGAGCGCGCTGGACAAATGACAAGAAAATATGAGAAGAAGTCGGATGTCATCATATGCAAAAAGTGCAACAAGGACAGAAAGCCACAGTCACATCGCCAGTACTTTGGAAACTGGTTCTGCACAGAGTCTGAGACTCAATCTTACGAAGAATGGAGGGCTGAGCTGGCAAAACATGGATATGGGAAGAAACAAAAGCCAAGCAATGAAAACCCTTGAGTTTCTTAAGTCTGTCTACTTACTCTACTCCAGTGTGTAGCTGTGAACCTGAATACCAGGAGTACAGTTGGAAAACTGGAAAAGGCTGGCTACATGCGGTTCATGTTTGCTGTGTCATATGCCATTATTGTTTTTATTATTATTCTTATTCTTATTATTCTTGATTGTTCTTGTAATCACTGTGTTGTTTATTAATGTTTTTCATAAAATGTCAAATTGAACAAACAAACATTTCTGTCTTCATTTCTTCTTTATCCTCTTTAGATAAATGAAACAAATCTAAATGTGTCTTTTTCTTTTCTTTTTATTGCCCATAAGATATAACACACAGACACTCATAGGCTATATAAATATCTATAGTCATCTACATACATGCTTTTGAATACTAGTCAGTTTCTCTTGAGGGTAATAATCCTTAATATTAAAATAAGGGTTATTGATGCCAAATGTTGTGGGGAATTTAATATAGGCTTATACATTTTGCAAAAATACTAAAATTATGGTTAAAACACGATTTGATAATCTTGCAAACTACAAATAATATTTAAAGGGGATTAAGGAAAACATTTGATTTGGTATGCAAGCCAATCTGCCACCTGCTGTCCGAATAATGCCACAACAGGACAAAACCAGCCAAATAAACGAGTTCTTATCGTTGTTTATAACTGTGTATAGTGACATTAGGCAAAGATTAATTGCACACGGGTTTATATATTTGATTTGGAAATATTAATATACAATGTTTATGATGTGGGAATCCCAACGAGTTCATCATGAACAGGATTCGATCTACTGATCTCAGCGTCATTTCAACCGATTTCTTGTTGTTTACCTCGACCAATGCGCGCTGGCCTTGGCGCAGTAGGCAGCGCGTCAGTCTCATAATCTGAAGGTCGTGAGTTCGACCCTCACACGGGGCAGGTGTTTTAAAGCCACAAGGACTACCAATACAATGATGTAGACGTGCCAAATAGGTTGATGTTGTGTTACAGTCATGTCCATCAACTGCTGTTGACAATGAGGCATCAAAAGAACTGGCTATTGTCCTTTTTCAGCATCCGGTTAAGTAGCTCTCACTGTGTTGTTAGTGGAGTTGAAAGACGTTGTTTCCAAATAGCAATCAAGCATACAGTTGGACTTTTGACGAGGCACATGACTCACAAGTGCAAGCCTCGTTGGCGCAGTAGGCAGCGCGTCAGTCTCATAATCTGAAGGTCGTGAGTTCGACCCTCACACGGGGCAGGTGTTTTAAAGCCACAAGGACTACCAATGATGTAGACGTGCCAAAGAGGTTGATGTTGTGTTACAGTCATGTCCATCAACTGATGTTGACAATGAGGCATCAAAAGAACTGGCTATTGTCCTTTTTCAGCATCCGGTTAAGTAGCTCTCACTGTGTTGTTAGTGGAGTTGAAAGACGTTGTTTCCAAATAGCAATCAAGCATACAGTTGGACGTTTGACGAGGCACATGGCTCACAAGTGCAAGCCTCGTTGGCGCAGTAGGCAGCGCGTCAGTCTCATAATCTGAAGGTCGTGAGTTCGACCCTCACACGGGGCAGGTGTTTTAAAGCCACAAGGACTACCAGTACAATGATGTAGACGTGCCAAAGAGGATGATGTAGTGTTACTATCATGTCCATCAACTGATGTTGACAATGATGCGTCAGATAAGTTGGCTATTGTCCATCTTCAGCATCCAGTTGAGCAGCTCTCAAAGCGCTGCTCGTGGAGTTCAAAGACATTTCAGGGCAGCTGTTTTAAAGCCACCAGGACAACCAATACAATGATGTAGACGTGCCAAAGAGGATGATGTTGTGTTACTATCATGTCCATCAACTGATGTTGACAATGATGCGTCAGATAAGTTGGCTATTGTCCATCTTCAGCATCCAGTTGAGCAGCTCTCAAAGCGCTGCTCGTGGAGTTCAAAGACAAGTTGGCTATTGTCCATCTTCAGCATCCAGTTGAGCAGCTCTCAAAGCGCTGCTCGTGGAGTTCAAAGACATTTCAGGGCAGCTGTTTTAAAGCCACCAGGACAACCAATACAATGATGTAGACGTGCCAAATAGACCGCAAAGAGGTTGATGTTGTGTTACAGTCATGTCCATCAACTGCTGTTGACAATGAGGCATCAAAAGAACTGGCTATTGTCCTTTTTCAGCATCCGGTTGAGTAGCTCTCACTGTGTTGTTAGTGGAGTTGAAAGACGTTGTTTCCAAATAGCAATCAAGCATACAGTTGGACGTTTGACGAGGCACATGGCTCACAAGTGCAAGCCTCGTTGGCGCAGTAGGCAGCGCGTCAGTCTCATAATCTGAAGGTCGTGAGTTCGACCTTCACACGGGGCAGGTGTTTTAAAGCCACAAGGACTACCAATACAATGATGTAGACGTGCCAAATAGGTTGATGTTGTGTTACAGTCATGTCCATCAACTGCTGTTGACAATGAGGCATCAAAAGAACTGGCTATTGTCCTTTTTCAGCATCCGGTTAAGTAGCTCTCACTGTGTTGTTAGTGGAGTTGAAAGACGTTGTTTCCAAATAGCAATCAAGCATACAGTTGGACGTTTGACGAGGCACATGGCTCACAAGTGCAAGCCTCGTTGGCGCAGTAGGCAGCGCGTCAGTCTCATAATCTGAAGGTCGTGAGTTCGACCCTCACACGGGGCAGGTGTTTTAAAGCCACAAGGACTACCAATACAATGATGTAGACGTGCCAAATAGGTTGATGTTGTGTTACAGTCATGTCCATCAACTGCTGTTGACAATGAGGCATCAAAAGAACTGGCTATTGTCCTTTTTCAGCATCCGGTTAAGTAGCTCTCACTGTGTTGTTAGTGGAGTTGAAAGACGTTGTTTCCAAATAGCAATCAAGCATACAGTTGGACGTTTGACGAGGCACATGGCTCACAAGTGCAAGCCTCGTTGGCGCAGTAGGCAGCGCGTCAGTCTCATAATCTGAAGGTCGTGAGTTCGACCCTCACACGGGGCAGGTGTTTTAAAGCCACAAGGACTACCAATACAATGATGTAGACGTGCCAAATAGGTTGATGTTGTGTTACAGTCATGTCCATCAACTGCTGTTGACAATGAGGCATCAAAAGAACTGGCTATTGTCCTTTTTCAGCATCCGGTTAAGTAGCTCTCACTGTGTTGTTAGTGGAGTTGAAAGACGTTGTTTCCAAATAGCAATCAAGCATACAGTTGGACGTTTGACGAGGCACATGACTCACAAGTGCAAGCCTCGTTGGCGCAGTAGGCAGCGCGTCAGTCTCATAATCTGAAGGTCGTGAGTTCGACCCTCACACGGGGCAGGTGTTTTAAAGCCACAAGGACTACCAATGATGTAGACGTGCCAAAGAGGTTGATGTTGTGTTACAGTCATGTCCATCAACTGATGTTGACAATGAGGCATCAAAAGAACTGGCTATTGTCCTTTTTCAGCATCCGGTTAAGTAGCTCTCACTGTGTTGTTAGTGGAGTTGAAAGACGTTGTTTCCAAATAGCAATCAAGCATACAGTTGGACGTTTGACGAGGCACATGGCTCACAAGTGCAAGCCTCGTTGGCGCAGTAGGCAGCGCGTCAGTCTCATAATCTGAAGGTCGTGAGTTCGACCCTCACACGGGGCAGGTGTTTTAAAGCCACAAGGACTACCAGTACAATGATGTAGACGTGCCAAAGAGGATGATGTAGTGTTACTATCATGTCCATCAACTGATGTTGACAATGATGCGTCAGATAAGTTGGCTATTGTCCATCTTCAGCATCCAGTTGAGCAGCTCTCAAAGCGCTGCTCGTGGAGTTCAAAGACATTTCAGGGCAGCTGTTTTAAAGCCACCAGGACAACCAATACAATGATGTAGACGTGCCAAAGAGGATGATGTTGTGTTACTATCATGTCCATCAACTGATGTTGACAATGATGCGTCAGATAAGTTGGCTATTGTCCATCTTCAGCATCCAGTTGAGCAGCTCTCAAAGCGCTGCTCGTGGAGTTCAAAGACAAGTTGGCTATTGTCCATCTTCAGCATCCAGTTGAGCAGCTCTCAAAGCGCTGCTCGTGGAGTTCAAAGACATTTCAGGGCAGCTGTTTTAAAGCCACCAGGACAACCAATACAATGATGTAGACGTGCCAAATAGACCGCAAAGAGGTTGATGTTGTGTTACAGTCATGTCCATCAACTGCTGTTGACAATGAGGCATCAAAAGAACTGGCTATTGTCCTTTTTCAGCATCCGGTTGAGTAGCTCTCACTGTGTTGTTAGTGGAGTTGAAAGACGTTGTTTCCAAATAGCAATCAAGCATACAGTTGGACGTTTGACGAGGCACATGGCTCACAAGTGCAAGCCTCGTTGGCGCAGTAGGCAGCGCGTCAGTCTCATAATCTGAAGGTCGTGAGTTCGACCCTCACACGGGGCAGGTGTTTTAAAGCCACAAGGACTACCAATACAATGATGTAGACGTGCCAAATAGGTTGATGCTGTGTTACAGTCATGTCCATCAACTGCTGTTGACAATGAGGCATCAAAAGAACTGGCTATTGTCCTTTTTCAGCATCCGGTTAAGTAGCTCTCACTGTGTTGTTAGTGGAGTTGAAAGACGTTGTTTCCAAATAGCAATCAAGCATACAGTTGGACTTTTGACGAGGCACATGGCTCACAAGTGCAAGCCTCGTTGGCGCAGTAGGCAGCGCGTCAGTCTCATAATCTGAAGGTCGTGAGTTCGACCCTCACACGGGGCAGGTGTTTTAAAGCCACAAGGACTACCAATGATGTAAACGTGCCAAAGAGGTTGATGTTGTGTTACAGTCATGTCCATCAACTGATGTTGACAATGAGGCATCAAAAGAACTGGCTGTTGTCCTTTTTCAGCATCCGGTTAAGTAGCTCTCACTGTGTTGTTAGTGGAGTTGAAAGACGTTGTTTCCAAATAGCAATCAAGCATACAGTTGGACGTTTGACGAGGCACATGGCTCACAAGTGCAAGCCTCGTTGGCGCAGTAGGCAGCGCGTCAGTCTCATAATCTGAAGGTCGTGAGTTCGACCCTCACACGGGGCAGGTGTTTTAAAGCCACAAGGACTACCAGTACAATGATGTAGACGTGCCAAAGAGGATGATGTAGTGTTACTATCATGTCCATCAACTGATGTTGACAATGATGCGTCAGATAAGTTGGCTATTGTCCATCTTCAGCATCCAGTTGAGCAGCTCTCAAAGCGCTGCTCGTGGAGTTCAAAGACATTTCAGGGCAGCTGTTTTAAAGCCACCAGGACAACCAATACAATGATGTAGACGTGCCAAAGAGGATGATGTTGTGTTACTATCATGTCCATCAACTGATGTTGACAATGATGCGTCAGATAAGTTGGCTATTGTCCATCTTCAGCATCCAGTTGAGCAGCTCTCAAAGCGCTGCTCGTGGAGTTCAAAGACATTTCAGGGCAGCTGTTTTAAAGCCACCAGGACAACCAATACAATGATGTAGACGTGCCAAAGAGGATGATGTTGTGTTACAGTCATGTCCATCAACTGCTGTTGACAATGATGCGTCAGATAAGTTGGCTATTGTCCATCTTCAGCATCCAGTTGAGCAGCTCTCAAAGCGCTGCTCGTGGAGTTCAAAGACAAGTTGGCTATTGTCCATCTTCAGCATCCAGTTGAGCAGCTCTCAAAGCGCTGCTCGTGGAGTTCAAAGACATTTCAGGGCAGCTGTTTTAAAGCCACCAGGACAACCAATACAATGATGTAGACGTGCCAAATAGACCGCAAAGAGGTTGATGTTGTGTTACAGTCATGTCCATCAACTGCTGTTGACAATGAGGCATCAAAAGAACTGGCTATTGTCCTTTTTCAGCATCCGGTTGAGTAGCTCTCACTGTGTTGTTAGTGGAGTTGAAAGACGTTGTTTCCAAATAGCAATCAAGCATACAGTTGGACGTTTGACGAGGCACATGGCTCACAAGTGCAAGCCTCGTTGGCGCAGTAGGCAGCGCGTCAGTCTCATAATCTGAAGGTCGTGAGTTCGACCCTCACACGGGGCAGGTGTTTTAAAGCCACAAGGACTACCAATACAATGATGTAGACGTGCCAAATAGGTTGATGCTGTGTTACAGTCATGTCCATCAACTGCTGTTGACAATGAGGCATCAAAAGAACTGGCTATTGTCCTTTTTCAGCATCCGGTTAAGTAGCTCTCACTGTGTTGTTAGTGGAGTTGAAAGACGTTGTTTCCAAATAGCAATCAAGCATACAGTTGGACTTTTGACGAGGCACATGACTCACAAGTGCAAGCCTCGTTGGCGCCCCCCGCCACCCGTCGGTCGAGGTGAATCTTGGTAGTGGCAACCAATCACGTCCCTGTCTGCTACCAAGAATCTACCAGAATTCTACCACGATGTGGCCAATCAGCGCTCGTATCGCTACCAAGATTCACACCGATGTCCCGCCCCACTCGGATGTCCCCGCCTCAGAGTTGCTTAGTAACGCCAGCGCCGGCTTCTGGTAAGTAAACTTTTATTAACATAAATATATTCACCGAATTACTAGCCCGGCCCAAGGCTACTGTTAGTTGTTTTAACTTAGTTCGTGTAATGTGGCTATGAGCATAGCATGACAAGGCGATCATGACTGAATGTAATGGGTGTAAAAAAACAGGCATATAGGAAAGTAGTGTTTGGGTCGAATTAACCCGTTTTGTGTTTTTAATTACCGTAAAACAATACAATAACAAGTGATTTCCACCTGAAACTTCATGGCCTTACATTATTTTCAGTAAAAAAAAATTACAAGAATGATGAAACGAAGGACCATTTCATTGTTAAATGTGAAAACAGTTTTAAAAAAGTGTAATCATGCTATAGTGTTGATAATACAAGTTTGTGTGTGTATATATATATATATATGAAACCGCTACACACACACACACACACACACACACACACACACACACACACACACACACACACACACACACACACATATACATACATACATACGTATACATACATACATACATGACATGCGGGACACAGGGATACAAGACATTAGTGTTCAACAACTGCTGTCCTCCCTCCCTTACATATTTAAACCATAGATAAACCCGAAACAAGATGGAGAGGACCCCCTATATGACTCAGAATAAACAAATTACAAATTAAACCCGTGCAATTAAAAATAGACTCATATTTATATAAAGAAATGTAGATAACCTGTGAAGTAAAATAAATGTATGTGCTATTTTAAAGACAAATGTTCCTTTGAGAACAATAAAACCTTATATCTTAACTTATCTTATGTGATGAAGTGTGCTATTGGAGGATACATTTGATCAGCTGATAAAACTGAAGTTTTTTTTTGTTTTGTTTTGTTTTGTCTTCAGGTACAGCAGGCGTTGTAGGTCACAGGAACAACAAACTGTGATGCAAGGCATCCCAGCTCCAGACGCACCGATGGCAGCAACTGAAACGCTTCTTGCAGCTTTGCAGAAAGGAGCTGCTGAACCTCATTCTTTCATTCTTCCTCCTAACTGCTGGGGAGGCAAAGCTAAAGAGAAGGCCACAACCTCAGACTATCTCCCAGGCTTCACAACCCCAACATCCTCTCTTTCCCCCATCCGTGCAGTGTTCTGCAGGACCCTCACAGATGATGCTCGTCACCATGCCACCATCATTCATGCCACCCTTCACTCAGACACAGACCTCAAATAAAGATATCCCATACACAACCCTGCAATACAGAAAGAGAAAGCAAGACAAAGAGCGCGCTGGACAAATGACAAGAAAATATGAGAAGAAGTCGGATGTCATCATATGCAAAAAGTGCAACAAGGACAGAAAGCCACAGTCACATCGCCAGTACTTTGGAAACTGGTTCTGCACAGAGTCTGAGACTCAATCTTACGAAGAATGGAGGGCTGAGCTGGCAAAACATGGATATGGGAAGAAACAAAAGCCAAGCAATGAAAACCCTTGAGTTTCTTAAGTCTGTCTACTTACTCTACTCCAGTGTGTAGCTGTGAACCTGAATACCAGGAGTACAGTTGGAAAACTGGAAAAGGCTGGCTACATGCGGTTCATGTTTGCTGTGTCATATGCCATTATTGTTTTTATTATTATTCTATTTTTTTTTCTATTTTTTTATGCAACACTTGATTGTTCTTGTAATCACTGTGTTGTTTATTAATGTTTTTCATAAAATGTCAAATTGAACAAACAAACATTTCTGTCTTCATTTCTTCTTTATCCTCTTTAGATAAATGAAACAAATCTAAATGTGTCTTTTTCTTTTCTTTTTATTGCCCATAAGATATAACACACAGGCACTCATAGGCTATATAAATATCTATAGTCATCTACATACATGCTTTTGAATACTAGTCAGTTTCTCTTGAGGGTAATAATCCTTAATATTAAAATAAGGGTTATTGATGCCAAATGTTGTGGGGAATTTAATTTAGGCTTATACATTTTGCAAAAATACTAAAATTATGGTTAAAACACGATTTGATAATCTTGCAAACTACAAATAATATTTAAAGGGGATTAAGGAAAACATTTGATTTGGTATGCAAGCCAATCTGCCACCTGCTGTCCGAATAATGCCACAACAGGACAAAACCAGCCAAATAAACGAGTTCTTATCGTTGTTTATAACTGTGTATAGTGACATTAGGCAAAGATTAATTGCACACGGGTTTATATATTTGATTTGGAAATATTAATATACAATGTTTATGATGTGGGAATCCCAACGAGTTCATCATGAACAGGATTCGATCTACTGATCTCAGCGTCATTTCAACCGATTTCTTGTTGTTTACCTCGACCAACGCGCGCTGGCCTTGGCGCAGTAGGCAGCGCGTCAGTCTCATAATCTGAAGGTCGTGAGTTCGACCCTCACACGGGGCAGGTGTTTTAAAGCCACAAGGACTACCGATGATGTAGACGTGCCAAAGAGGTTGATGTTGTGTTACAGTCATGTCCATCAACTGATGTTGACAATGAGGCATCAAAAGAACTGGCTGTTGTCCTTTTTCAGCATCCGGTTAAGTAGCTCTCACTGTGTTGTTAGTGGAGTTGAAAGACGTTGTTTCCAAATAGCAATCAAGCATACAGTTGGACGTTTGACGAGGCACATGGCTCACAAGTGCAAGCCTCGTTGGCGCAGTAGGCAGCGCGTCAGTCTCATAATCTGAAGGTCGTGAGTTCGACCCTCACACGGGGCAGGTGTTTTAAAGCCACAAGGACTACCAGTACAATGATGTAGACGTGCCAAAGAGGATGATGTAGTGTTACTATCATGTCCATCAACTGATGTTGACAATGATGCGTCAGATAAGTTGGCTATTGTCCATCTTCAGCATCCAGTTGAGCAGCTCTCAAAGCGCTGCTCGTGGAGTTCAAAGACATTTCAGGGCAGCTGTTTTAAAGCCACCAGGACAACCAATACAATGATGTAGACGTGCCAAAGAGGATGATGTTGTGTTACTATCATGTCCATCAACTGATGTTGACAATGATGCGTCAGATAAGTTGGCTATTGTCCATCTTCAGCATCCAGTTGAGCAGCTCTCAAAGCGCTGCTCGTGGAGTTCAAAGACAAGTTGGCTATTGTCCATCTTCAGCATCCAGTTGAGCAGCTCTCAAAGCGCTGCTCGTGGAGTTCAAAGACATTTCAGGGCAGCTGTTTTAAAGCCACCAGGACAACCAATACAATGATGTAGACGTGCCAAATAGACCGCAAAGAGGTTGATGTTGTGTTACAGTCATGTCCATCAACTGCTGTTGACAATGAGGCATCAAAAGAACTGGCTATTGTCCTTTTTCAGCATCCGGTTGAGTAGCTCTCACTGTGTTGTTAGTGGAGTTGAAAGACGTTGTTTCCAAATAGCAATCAAGCATACAGTTGGACGTTTGACGAGGCACATGGCTCACAAGTGCAAGCCCCCGCCACCCGTCGGTCGAGGTGAATCTTGGTAGTGGCAACCAATCACGTCCCTGTCTGCTACCAAGAATCTACCAGAATTCTACCACGATGTGGCCAATCAGCGCTCGTATCGCTACCAAGATTCACACCGATGTCCCGCCCCACTCGGATGTCCCCGCCTTAGAGTTGCTTAGTAACGCCAGCGCTCGCCTCAGTCCCGATCGGAATCAACAGATTTCTTCACGTTCGACAGAGACAGATTTCTTCACGTTCGACTTTTGAAAGATTTTGAAAGAAATGGTAAGTAAACTTTTGTTAAAATAAATATATTCACCGAATTGCTAGCCCGGCCCAAGGCTACTGTTAGTTGTTTTAACTTAGTTCGTGTAATGTGGCTATGAGCATAGCATTACAAGGCGATCATGACTGAATATAATCGGTGTAAAAAAACAGGCATATAGGAAAAAAATACAATTTCGCAAGCTGTGGAAGTGGTGTTTGGGTCGAATTAACCCGTTTTGTGTTTTTAATTACCGTAAAACAATACAATGACAAGTGTTTTCCACCTGAAACTTCATGGCCTTAAATTATTTTCAGGAAAAAAAAAATACAAGAATGATGAAACGAGGGACCATTTCATTGTTAAATGTGAAAACAGTTTTAGGGTTAGGGTTATATATAAATATATATATATATATATATATATATGTGTATATATATATGTGTGTGTGTGCGTATGCGTATATATACAGGCACACCTAAAGGGATTGCCATTAAAGTGTCCACCCATTCAAAATGCAAATATAAGGTGATGGCAGTATAAGGTGCAAACAGTCCTATTTAAGGTGATTGTCATTAAAGTGTCCAACTAGAGGCTGACTCTTGCAGATGAGAAGTGAGAAAAAAGAAAGATGGGTCACTTTGTGGCATTCCACAGCTGTGTTTTAAACATCTGTTTCTCTGTTTTATATATGTTGTCCTTTTATATTCTAGATGGAACCTCGCTTCAGGAGACGAGCTGATGGCAGTATTAACCTTACGGACACATTGGAAGCAACGAAAGTCAAAAATGCCAACAGAGGCCAGCAGTGGAGGCGACCCCTGTCCCCAGACGTAGTGCTGGACAAAGCCAGAAAAGCTTTAATCCAACACAGTGGCGATATCAGTAACCGAAAACACCTGCTTGGTTTCTTTGAAATTCAGTTTGGTGTCTTTCGTGGACAGACCTTTCGCTGGGTAGCTGAAAATGCCCTGGGGTATGCTGCTTACCTGGTGGCAGCTATGAACAGGGATCCCACAGGAGGCAGCAAAGACTCCCAGGAACATGCGAACAACAAAATGTGTTTCAGGGAATACATTGAGAGCTTTCCTTCTGGTAGAATTGCTGTTGCAATGAAGGAAGCACAATATGCTGGAAAAAAACCCCAACCAAGTGCCACCACCCAGCTCTGTCCCCCTACTCAGCCCCCTCCTTCCACACAGCATGTTGATACCATCCAGGTCTCTCCCTCCACTCAGCATGCCGCCACACAGAGCACTTCCACCACCCAGAACACTCCTCCAACTCAGCACGCTGCCACCCTTGCTCTTCGCTCCCTCTTGGTTGGGAAATTGCCCAATTCAAGAACATTATCCAAGACTGTGACGAGGCTGGTTTCCCCCCTCAAAGCAAAACCCTGTAAGCACACACTCATGTATAACACAGTTGTTATATATATTTTTATATTTATCCGTGTTGTTTATCATTTTTTTTACTTTTGTTGTTTGTTTTTTAGCTTTGACCCAGGCACACACACGGCCCTCACTGACCCTTGCTCAGCCAACAGCGTCGGTTGAGGGACGCACAGGGCCTTTACTCACCCTCGCCCCCCCGACTGTCTCTGTTCAGCAAGCCACAGAGCCCCCTCCCACCATCTCCCACACCTCTGTGTCTACTGAGCTGGATGACAGCACGCTGCTAGCAGAGGCAATACGCTTTGAAGAGGCCAATGTGACATGTAGGTTTATACTTTTATATACAAAATATTTTCTTTTACAGTTGTACTTCCTGATATTTGGTTCTGGCCAGCTTCACATCTTCATCTATTGATGTTAATTTATCTAATGTATCTTAAAAGTAGTATATGCTTTTGTACTTCATGTGACTTGCGTTTTACAAGTTCCTGCACAACATGTTCAATTTCCAAGAGATTATAAAGTAAAAAAAAGAGTTCAAATCAAATATATATGTTTGTTTCCCCCCCCCCCCCCCAGCACGAGTCTGTATTCCAGCTGGCTGGACACGCGCCTTGCCAGAAGTGGACCAAAGGTGGATTTCGAAGGCTCTGTTCAAGTGGACAGCACAGGGGCATCCGGAGCTGGACTTTAGCAGAGTGGACAAACTTTGGTGGTATCCTCCACAGGTGCCACTGAAGACCAGTATTTCTCCTCCACTGGAGAATTACTTTGGCCGTCCCCTGCTTCTTTGGATGCCACGTAAGCTGTGGCAAGTCAAGTTAACTTGTCCACACCCAGACTGCCACAAAGATCTCCTCACATCTGCAGGCTTGCACCAGAAGATCAGGCAAGTTGTTGCGGTGGGTACGATTTATTTTGTGGCATCTGAGTACCTGTCCTGCCGAAGTTGCCACCGGAAGGTCATCAGCTGGAGCCACGGCATTGTGTCTCAGCTGGACATGGGCCACAGGGTGCAGTTCCCCTGCATTCTAACATCAAAACTGGCATGTGACTTCGAGGTAGCCAGTTTGATGCGTCAGCGAGGGCTGGGCAACAGCAGCAGTCAAATCCAGCACAAGCTGCAGGAACGACACACTGAGGTCTGGTTACAAAAGACGGTTCAGTACCTGACAGATTGCAAGGGGATTGCCAGAGCTGTCACATCTGGCCTGATCCTGCCTGTTTCATTTGCACCTGCACCACCTATGATTCCTGTCCCAAAACACCGTTGGCTGATGCAGGTGTATGCCCAGGATGTCTTGCAAAGGCTGGATGAGGTCAAGGCCACCATAACTTCCCAATATGGTCGGATCTTGAAAATGGATTCCACCAAGAAAGTCGCACGAAAGCTTGCAGGACACAGCTATGGCACAGCCACCTGGGCAACCAATGTTGGTAATGAGCATGGGCAGGTGATCATGTGTGTGCTTACTGCCAGTGAAGGTTTCGGTCTCGGGCCGATGATTGAAGGGCTCATCAGACGATACAGAGTGGCTGGGGTGGCTCCTCCCGAAGCTCTATATGTTGACCGGGACTGCTGTGGCAACACTCTTCTGAGAAGGATGTTTGAAGAGTGGGAGCAGATGACAATCCGGTTAGACATTTGGCACTTCATGCGGAGGATTGCTGTGGGCTGCACAACTGACTCACACCAGTTGTATGCCCCCTTCATGAGTCGCCTCAGCCACTGTATCTTTGCGTGGGATCAGGACGACCTGTCAGCTCTGAAGAAGGCCAAGAGGTCAGAGCTAGAAGCTGCCATGAGGCAACCATCTGAGGCTGATGTGCTGCGTTCTATCAACAGAAACGAGCTAGCCCTGCATTGTAAGAGAACCACCCGCGGCACCAAGGAGACACAGGCTCTGATTGAACGCCATATCCAGGCCTTCGATGGGGATGCTGGCCGTAACACTCTGGGAGTCCCACTCATCAACTCCGCCCGGATGAGCGAGATCTGGAAGTCCCAGAGAAAGCATGTGGCCTGCATCCAGGATCCTCCAGGAGTGCAGCTCTACCTGCAAACGGGAACTGTGATGAAAGGAGGACACCGTCTGCCAACCTTCCGCTGTGCCAGAGGTTCCACTTCCCTCGAGTCATTTCACCTGCATCTGAACAGATTCATCCCAGGTAAATATGTGTTAATAGAGACTTTATAAATGTAGGATTTAATTTCAATATAAATAAGTAAATGAACTGTGTTGCGATTAAATTAGTTGTAAGAAGAACAGCTTTTCGTTGATTTATAGGAAACGTTTGTATGGTCTGATTTTTTTATTTTTTACTTTACTTTAGGTACACTGGCAAGTGACACCTTCTACCAAGCGTATCTTGTGGATGGACTGTCAAGGTGGAATGAGGACCGGGCTGTGGCAGCAACAACGGATGAGCAGCATCCACGTTGCTACAATCATCTGCTCCGTCATGCTGTCAACACTCTTGCAGAGGAGGTTCTTGGCGAGAAGATCACCCCTTATGCTGGGCCGAGAAAGTACACTGGTATACAACTATTTGTTTATTTTTTGGGACAATTTCATTCAAGTTAAACAAATACAATGTTACCACTGAGCTGTTGAATAATGTCTTGGCATATTTTTTAATTGTTTGCCATTTATTTATTTTTGTAATCTATTTTAAAGGTGAGCTCATTGGACTCGAATACCTTTACCAGCAAACTGGTAAAGTCCTGCAGGATTACAAGGTGGCTATTGTGGAGTCAGAGTCTAATGACATTGATGTAACAACTGATGAAGGTTATGCTGAACCTGAGGAGTTTCAAGACATCACTGTCCCAACACTTGACTCAGAAATAGCACCTGCTGCCTCCTCGCGAGCATCATTGTCTGCAGCGTCTGTGCTCCCTCCATCAGCAACGCCTGCATCCAGCTCTGTGTCATCCTCCTCTATGGCCCCTCAATCTGCGGTGAAATCTTCTCAATCCACCACCATGTCGTCATCATGTGTGGTCCCTCCTCCAGTGGCATCGTTTATTGAAGGCCCAGTGGTCGAGCTACCAACAGAAAGGGATCTTCCAACATCTGAAGACTCCACTTCACATGATGTAATGTTAATTCATTGTGTCCTTTAACATGTCTGTGAACAAACTCTGGGATATGTTGGAAATGCTCAGGTATTTTCTATTGTCTTATTTTTTTCTGCTATTAATTTTTTTCTCAATTTTCAAAAAATTCATTCTAGGACTGTGTCGGCCGTGACAATATTCAGGGGTATGGAGCCGTGCAGGACTTGGCAGAGGTTTTGGTTGGCCTTAAAGAACATCGTCCTGCATTGACTGGAGAACAGAGCGCCCAGATCATCACCCTGTGGCAGGCGTTGGGGGATTATGACAAGAGGAAGACTGCTTACTCACCACGTCACCAAACCACCTTAAAGCAGGGACGATACAGGGCGACTAAAAAGATTGTGGCACCAGGTGTGGAGAGCACCAAAAGGTATCACGTCTAATTAAGCAAACTGAAATGTCAGGTCAACACAGACAGAAGGAAAATAGAATAACACAGATAGTAAGAATTAATAATAAGAATATATGAATAATCCTACATTAATATTGTGTATTTTGTTGTCATTTGCAGGAGTTTCTTTGGAGCTCACAGTCCTGCACAATGGCCTGACTGCAACAGAGTCGTGGAGGCCATCTTTACAAGGCTCTGTGCTTTCTACCCAAGCACTGTGCGCTGTGAAGGAGTGAGGGTGTCACGCTTTACAATGGTGTTACGTGCTTACAACAACATCAGAGAGTGCATCCTTAACAATGCTAAGGTTATGAGTGCCACCACCATCCAACTCCCAGTAGTGAATGCTGCAACACTCACACAATGGTGAGTAATTTAGCGAGAACTTTTGAGAACAATAAAACCTTATATCTTAACTTATCTTATGTGATGAAGTGCTATTGGATACATTTGATCAGCTGATAAAACTGACCTTTTTTTGTTTTGTCTTCAGGTACAGCAGGCGTTGTAGGTCACAGGAACAACATACTGTGATGCAAGGCATCCCAGCTCCAGACGCACCGATGGCAGCAACTAAAACGCTTCCTGCGGCTTTGCAGAAAGGAGCTGCTCTGCTATATAGTAGTTTGGCTGAGCCTCATTCTTTCATTCTTCCTCCTAACACTGCTGGGGAGGCAAAGCTGAAGAGAAGGCCACAACCTCAGACTATCTCCCAGGCTTCACAACCCCAACATCCTCTCTTTCCCCCATCCGTGCAGTGTTCTGCAGGACCCTCACAGATGATGCTCGTCACCATGCCACCATCATTCATGCCACCCTTCACTCAGACACAGACCTCAAATAAAGATATCCCATACACAACCCTGCAATACAGAAAGAGAAAGCAAGACAAAGAGCGCGCTGGACAAATGACAAGAAAATATGAGAAGAAGTCGGATGTCATCATATGCAAAAAGTGCAACAAGGACAGAAAGCCACAGTCACATCGCCAGTACTTTGGAAACTGGTTCTGCACAGAGTCTGAGACTCAATCTTACGAAGAATGGAGGGCTGAGCTGGCAAAACATGGATATGGGAAGAAACAAAAGCCAAGCAATGAAAACCCTTGAGTTTCTTAAGTCTGTCTACTTACTCTACTCCAGTGTGTAGCTGTGAACCTGAATACCAGGAGTACAGTTGGAAAACTGGAAAAGGCTGGCTACATGCGGTTCATGTTTGCTGTGTCATATGCCATTATTGTTTTTATTATTATTCTATTTTTTTTTCTATTTTTTTATGCAACACTTGATTGTTCTTGTAATCACTGTGTTGTTTATTAATGTTTTTCATAAAATGTCAAATTGAACAAACAAACATTTCTGTCTTCATTTCTTCTTTATCCTCTTTAGATAAATGAAACAAATCTAAATGTGTCTTTTTCTTTTCTTTTTATTGCCCATAAGATATAACACACAGGCACTCATAGGCTATATAAATATCTATAGTCATCTACATACATGCTTTTGAATACTAGTCAGTTTCTCTTGAGGGTAATAATCCTTAATATTAAAATAAGGGTTATTGATGCCAAATGTTGTGGGGAATTTAATATAGGCTTATACATTTTGCAAAAATACTAAAATTATGGTTAAAACACGATTTGATAATCTTGCAAACTACAAATAATATTTAAAGGGGATTAAGGAAAACGTTTGATTTGGTATGCAAGCCAATCTGCCACCTGCTGTCCGAATAATGCCACAACAGGACAAAACCAGCCAAATAAACGAGTTCTTATCGTTGTTTATAACTGTGTATAGTGACATTAGGCAAAGATTAATTGCACACGGGTTTATATATTTGATTTGGAAATATTAATATACAATGTTTATGATGTGGGAATCCCAACGAGTTCATCATGAACAGGATTCGATCCACTGATCTCAGCGTCATTTCAACCGATTTCTTGTTGTTTACCTCGACCAATGCGCGCTGGCCTTGGCGCAGTAGGCAGCGCGTCAGTCTCATAATCTGAAGGTCGTGAGTTCGACCCTCACACGGGGCAGGTGTTTTAAAGCCACAAGGACTACCAATACAATGATGTAGACGTGCCAAATAGGTTGATGTTGTGTTACAGTCATGTCCATCAACTGCTGTTGACAATGAGGCATCAAAAGAACTGGCTATTGTCCTTTTTCAGCATCCGGTTAAGTAGCTCTCACTGTGTTGTTAGTGGAGTTGAAAGACGTTGTTTCCAAATAGCAATCAAGCATACAGTTGGACGTTTGACGAGGCACATGGCTCACAAGTGCAAGCCTCGTTGGCGCAGTAGGCAGCGCGTCAGTCTCATAATCTGAAGGTCGTGAGTTCGACCCTCACACGGGGCAGGTGTTTTAAAGCCACAAGGACTACCAATACAATGATGTAGACGTGCCAAATAGGTTGATGTTGTGTTACAGTCATGTCCATCAACTGCTGTTGACAATGAGGCATCAAAAGAACTGGCTATTGTCCTTTTTCAGCATCCGGTTAAGTAGCTCTCACTGTGTTGTTAGTGGAGTTGAAAGACGTTGTTTCCAAATAGCAATCAAGCATACAGTTGGACGTTTGACGAGGCACATGGCTCACAAGTGCAAGCCTCGTTGGCGCCCCCCGCCACCCGTCGGTCGAGGTGAATCTTGGTAGTGGCAACCAATCACGTCCCTGTCTGCTACCAAGAATCTACCAGAATTCTACCACGATGTGGCCAATCAGCGCTCGTATCGCTACCAAGATTCACACCGATGTCCCGCCCCACTCGGATGTCCCCGCCTCAGAGTTGCTTAGTAACGCCAGCGCCGGCTTCTGGTAAGTAAACTTTTATTAAAATAAATATATTCACCGAATTACTAGCCCGGCCCAAGGCTACTGTTAGTTGTTTTAACTTAGTTCGTGTAATGTGGCTATGAGCATAGCATGACAAGGCGATCATGACTGAATGTAATGGGTGTAAAAACACAGGCATATAGGAAAGTAGTGTTTGGGTCGAATTAACCCGTTTTGTGTTTTTAATTACCGTAAAACAATACAATAACAAGTGATTTCCACCTGAAACTTCATGGCCTTACATTATTTTCAGTAAAAAAAAATTACAAGAATGATGAAACGAAGGACCATTTCATTGTTAAATGTGAAAACAGTTTTAAAAAAGTGTAATCATGCTATAGTGTTGATAATACAAGTTTGTGTGTGTATATATATATATATGAAACCGCTACACACACACACACACACACACACACACACACACACACACACACACACACACACACACACACACACACACACACACACACACACATACGTATACATACATACATACATGACATGCGGGACACAGGGATACAAGACATTAGTGTTCAACAACTGCTGTCCTCCCTCCCTTACATATTTAAACCATAGATAAACCCGAAACAAGATGGAGAGGACCCCCTATATGACTCAGAATAAACAAATTACAAATTAAACCCGTGCAATTAAAAATAGACTCATATTTATATAAAGAAATGTAGATAACCTGTGAAGTAAAATAAATGTATGTGCTATTTTAAAGACAAATGTTCCTTTGAGAACAATAAAACCTTATATCTTAACTTATCTTATGTGATGAAGTGCTATTGGAGGATACATTTGATCAGCTGATAAAACTGAAGTTTTTTTTGTTTTTGTTTTGTTTTGTCTTCAGGTACAGCAGGCGTTGTAGGTCACAGGAACAACAAACTGTGATGCAAGGCATCCCAGCTCCAGACGCACCGATGGCAGCAACTGAAACGCTTCTTGCAGCTTTGCAGAAAGGAGCTGCTGAACCTCATTCTTTCATTCTTCCTCCTAACTGCTGGGGAGGCAAAGCTAAAGAGAAGGCCACAACCTCAGACTATCTCCCAGGCTTCACAACCCCAACATCCTCTCTTTCCCCCATCCGTGCAGTGTTCTGCAGGACCCTCACAGATGATGCTCGTCACCATGCCACCATCATTCATGCCACCCTTCACTCAGACACAGACCTCAAATAAAGATATCCCATACACAACCCTGCAATACAGAAAGAGAAAGCAAGACAAAGAGCGCGCTGGACAAATGACAAGAAAATATGAGAAGAAGTCGGATGTCATCATATGCAAAAAGTGCAACAAGGACAGAAAGCCACAGTCACATCGCCAGTACTTTGGAAACTGGTTCTGCACAGAGTCTGAGACTCAATCTTACGAAGAATGGAGGGCTGAGCTGGCAAAACATGGATATGGGAAGAAACAAAAGCCAAGCAATGAAAACCCTTGAGTTTCTTAAGTCTGTCTACTTACTCTACTCCAGTGTGTAGCTGTGAACCTGAATACCAGGAGTACAGTTGGAAAACTGGAAAAGGCTGGCTACATGCGGTTCATGTTTGCTGTGTCATATGCCATTATTGTTTTTATTATTATTCTATTTTTTTTTCTATTTTTTTATGCAACACTTGATTGTTCTTGTAATCACTGTGTTGTTTATTAATGTTTTTCATAAAATGTCAAATTGAACAAACAAACATTTCTGTCTTCATTTCTTCTTTATCCTCTTTAGATAAATGAAACAAATCTAAATGTGTCTTTTTCTTTTCTTTTTATTGCCCATAAGATATAACACACAGGCACTCATAGGCTATATAAATATCTATAGTCATCTACATACATGCTTTTGAATACTAGTCAGTTTCTCTTGAGGGTAATAATCCTTAATATTAAAATAAGGGTTATTGATGCCAAATGTTGTGGGGAATTTAATATAGGCTTATACATTTTGCAAAAATACTAAAATTATGGTTAAAACACGATTTGATAATCTTGCAAACTACAAATAATATTTAAAGGGGATTAAGGAAAACATTTGATTTGGTATGCAAGCCAATCTGCCACCTGCTGTCCGAATAATGCCACAACAGGACAAAACCAGCCAAATAAACGAGTTCTTATCGTTGTTTATAACTGTGTATAGTGACATTAGGCAAAGATTAATTGCACACGGGTTTATATATTTGATTTGGAAATATTAATATACAATGTTTATGATGTGGGAATCCCAACGAGTTCATCATGAACAGGATTCGATCTACTGATCTCAGCGTCATTTCAACCGATTTCTTGTTGTTTACCTCGACCAACGCGCGCTGGCCTTGGCGCAGTAGGCAGCGCGTCAGTCTCATAATCTGAAGGTCGTGAGTTCGACCCTCACACGGGGCAGGTGTTTTAAAGCCACAAGGACTACCAATACAATGATGTAGACGTGCCAAATAGGTTGATGTTGTGTTACAGTCATGTCCATCAACTGCTGTTGACAATGAGGCATCAAAAGAACTGGCTATTGTCCTTTTTCAGCATCCGGTTAAGTAGCTCTCACTGTGTTGTTAGTGGAGTTGAAAGACGTTGTTTCCAAATAGCAATCAAGCATACAGTTGGACGTTTGACGAGGCACATGGCTCACAAGTGCAAGCCTCGTTGGCGCAGTAGGCAGCGCGTCAGTCTCATAATCTGAAGGTCGTGAGTTCGACCCTCACACGGGGCAGGTGTTTTAAAGCCACAAGGACTACCAGTACAATGATGTAGACGTGCCAAAGAGGATGATGTAGTGTTACTATCATGTCCATCAACTGATGTTGACAATGATGCGTCAGATAAGTTGGCTATTGTCCATCTTCAGCATCCAGTTGAGCAGCTCTCAAAGCGCTGCTCGTGGAGTTCAAAGACATTTCAGGGCAGCTGTTTTAAAGCCACCAGGACAACCAATACAATGATGTAGACGTGCCAAAGAGGATGATGTTGTGTTACTATCATGTCCATCAACTGATGTTGACAATGATGCGTCAGATAAGTTGGCTATTGTCCATCTTCAGCATCCAGTTGAGCAGCTCTCAAAGCGCTGCTCGTGGAGTTCAAAGACAAGTTGGCTATTGTCCATCTTCAGCATCCAGTTGAGCAGCTCTCAAAGCGCTGCTCGTGGAGTTCAAAGACATTTCAGGGCAGCTGTTTTAAAGCCACCAGGACAACCAATACAATGATGTAGACGTGCCAAATAGACCGCAAAGAGGTTGATGTTGTGTTACAGTCATGTCCATCAACTGCTGTTGACAATGAGGCATCAAAAGAACTGGCTATTGTCCTTTTTCAGCATCCGGTTGAGTAGCTCTCACTGTGTTGTTAGTGGAGTTGAAAGACGTTGTTTCCAAATAGCAATCAAGCATACAGTTGGACGTTTGACGAGGCACATGGCTCACAAGTGCAAGCCTCGTTGGCGCAGTAGGCAGCGCGTCAGTCTCATAATCTGAAGGTCGTGAGTTCGACCCTCACACGGGGCAGGTGTTTTAAAGCCACAAGGACTACCAATACAATGATGTAGACGTGCCAAATAGGTTGATGTTGTGTTACAGTCATGTCCATCAACTGCTGTTGACAATGAGGCATCAAAAGAACTGGCTATTGTCCTTTTTCAGCATCCGGTTAAGTAGCTCTCACTGTGTTGTTAGTGGAGTTGAAAGACGTTGTTTCCAAATAGCAATCAAGCATACAGTTGGACGTTTGACGAGGCACATGGCTCACAAGTGCAAGCCTCGTTGGCGCCCCCCGCCACCCGTCGGTCGAGGTGAATCTTGGTAGTGGCAACCAATCACGTCCCTGTCTGCTACCAAGAATCTACCAGAATTCTACCACGATGTGGCCAATCAGCGCTCGTATCGCTACCAAGATTCACACCGATGTCCCGCCCCACTCGGATGTCCCCGCCTCAGAGTTGCTTAGTAACGCCAGCGCCGGCTTCTGGTAAGTAAACTTTTATTAAAATAAATATATTCACCGAATTACTAGCCCGGCCCAAGGCTACTGTTAGTTGTTTTAACTTAGTTCGTGTAATGTGGCTATGAGCATAGCATGACAAGGCGATCATGACTGAATGTAATGGGTGTAAAAAAACAGGCATATAGGAAAGTAGTGTTTGGGTCGAATTAACCCGTTTTGTGTTTTTAATTACCGTAAAACAATACAATAACAAGTGATTTCCACCTGAAACTTCATGGCCTTACATTATTTTCAGTAAAAAAAAATTACAAAAATTACAAGAATGATGAAACGAAGGACCATTTCATTGTTAAATGTGAAAACAGTTTTAAAAAAGTGTAATCATGCTATAGTGTTGATAATACAAGTTTGTGTGTGTATATATATATATATATGAAACCGCTACACACACACACACACACACACACACACACACACACACACACACACACACACACACACACACACACACACACACACACACACACACATATACATACATACATACATACATACATACGTATACATACATACATACATGACATGCGGGACACAGGGATACAAGACATTAGTGTTCAACAACTGCTGTCCTCCCTCCCTTACATATTTAAACCATAGATAAACCCGAAACAAGATGGAGAGGACCCCCTATATGACTCAGAATAAACAAATTACAAATTAAACCCGTGCAATTAAAAATAGACTCATATTTATATAAAGAAATGTAGATAACCTGTGAAGTAAAATAAATGTATGTGCTATTTTAAAGACAAATGTTCCTTTGAGAACAATAAAACCTTATATCTTAACTTATCTTATGTGATGAAGTGTGCTATTGGAGGATACATTTGATCAGCTGATAAAACTGAAGTTTTTTTTTGTTTTGTTTTGTTTTGTCTTCAGGTACAGCAGGCGTTGTAGGTCACAGGAACAACAAACTGTGATGCAAGGCATCCCAGCTCCAGACGCACCGATGGCAGCAACTGAAACGCTTCTTGCAGCTTTGCAGAAAGGAGCTGCTGAACCTCATTCTTTCATTCTTCCTCCTAACTGCTGGGGAGGCAAAGCTAAAGAGAAGGCCACAACCTCAGACTATCTCCCAGGCTTCACAACCCCAACATCCTCTCTTTCCCCCATCCGTGCAGTGTTCTGCAGGACCCTCACAGATGATGCTCGTCACCATGCCACCATCATTCATGCCACCCTTCACTCAGACACAGACCTCAAATAAAGATATCCCATACACAACCCTGCAATACAGAAAGAGAAAGCAAGACAAAGAGCGCGCTGGACAAATGACAAGAAAATATGAGAAGAAGTCGGATGTCATCATATGCAAAAAGTGCAACAAGGACAGAAAGCCACAGTCACATCGCCAGTACTTTGGAAACTGGTTCTGCACAGAGTCTGAGACTCAATCTTACGAAGAATGGAGGGCTGAGCTGGCAAAACATGGATATGGGAAGAAACAAAAGCCAAGCAATGAAAACCCTTGAGTTTCTTAAGTCTGTCTACTTACTCTACTCCAGTGTGTAGCTGTGAACCTGAATACCAGGAGTACAGTTGGAAAACTGGAAAAGGCTGGCTACATGCGGTTCATGTTTGCTGTGTCATATGCCATTATTGTTTTTATTATTATTCTATTTTTTTTCTATTTTTTTATGCAACACTTGATTGTTCTTGTAATCACTGTGTTGTTTATTAATGTTTTTCATAAAATGTCAAATTGAACAAACAAACATTTCTGTCTTCATTTCTTCTTTATCCTCTTTAGATAAATGAAACAAATCTAAATGTGTCTTTTTCTTTTCTTTTTATTGCCCATAACACACAGACACTCATAGGCTATATAAATATCTATAGTCATCTACATACATGCTTTTGAATACTAGTCAGTTTCTCTTGAGGGTAATAATCCTTAATATTAAAATAAGGGTTATTGATGCCAAATGTTGTGGGGAATTTAATATAGGCTTATACATTTTGCAAAAATACTAAAATTATGGTTAAAACACGATTTGATAATCTTGCAAACTACAAATAATATTTAAAGGGGATTAAGGAAAACATTTGATTTGGTATGCAAGCCAATCTGCCACCTGCTGTCCGAATAATGCCACAACAGGACAAAACCAGCCAAATAAACGAGTTCTTATCGTTGCTTATAACTGTGTATAGTGACATTAGGCAAAGATTAATTGCACACGGGTTTATATATTTGATTTGGAAATATTAATATACAATGTTTATGATGTGGGAATCCCAACGAGTTCATCACGAACAGGATTCGATCTTCTGATCTCAGCGTCATTTCAACCGGTTTCTTGTTGTTTACCTCGACCAATGCGCGCTGGCCTTGGCGCCCCCCGCCACCCGTCGGTCGAGGTGAATCTTGGTAGTGGCAACCAATCACGTCCCTGTCTGCTACCAAGAATCTACCAGAATTCTACCACGATGTGGCCAATCAGCGCTCGTATCGCTACCAAGATTCACACCGATGTCCCGCCCCACTCGGATGTCCCCGCCTCAGAGTTGCTTAGTAACGCCAGCGCCGGCTTCTGGTAAGTAAACTTTTATTAAAATAAATATATTCACCGAATTACTAGCCCGGCCCAAGGCTACTGTTAGTTGTTTTAACTTAGTTCGTGTAATGTGGCTATGAGCATAGCATGACAAGGCGATCATGACTGAATGTAATGGGTGTAAAAAAACAGGCATATAGGAAAGTAGTGTTTGGGTCGAATTAACCCGTTTTGTGTTTTTAATTACCGTAAAACAATACAATAACAAGTGATTTCCACCTGAAACTTCATGGCCTTACATTATTTTCAGTAAAAAAAAATTACAAAAATTACAAGAATGATGAAACGAAGGACCATTTCATTGTTAAATGTGAAAACAGTTTTAAAAAAGTGTAATCATGCTATAGTGTTGATAATACAAGTTTGTGTGTGTATATATATATATATATGAAACCGCTACACACACACACACACACACACACACACACACACACACACACACACACACACACACACACACACACACACACACACACACACACACACATATACATACATACATACATACATACATACGTATACATACATACATACATGACATGCGGGACACAGGGATACAAGACATTAGTGTTCAACAACTGCTGTCCTCCCTCCCTTACATATTTAAACCATAGATAAACCCGAAACAAGATGGAGAGGACCCCCTATATGACTCAGAATAAACAAATTACAAATTAAACCCGTGCAATTAAAAATAGACTCATATTTATATAAAGAAATGTAGATAACCTGTGAAGTAAAATAAATGTATGTGCTATTTTAAAGACAAATGTTCCTTTGAGAACAATAAAACCTTATATCTTAACTTATCTTATGTGATGAAGTGTGCTATTGGAGGATACATTTGATCAGCTGATAAAACTGAAGTTTTTTTTTGTTTTGTTTTGTTTTGTCTTCAGGTACAGCAGGCGTTGTAGGTCACAGGAACAACAAACTGTGATGCAAGGCATCCCAGCTCCAGACGCACCGATGGCAGCAACTGAAACGCTTCTTGCAGCTTTGCAGAAAGGAGCTGCTGAACCTCATTCTTTCATTCTTCCTCCTAACTGCTGGGGAGGCAAAGCTAAAGAGAAGGCCACAACCTCAGACTATCTCCCAGGCTTCACAACCCCAACATCCTCTCTTTCCCCCATCCGTGCAGTGTTCTGCAGGACCCTCACAGATGATGCTCGTCACCATGCCACCATCATTCATGCCACCCTTCACTCAGACACAGACCTCAAATAAAGATATCCCATACACAACCCTGCAATACAGAAAGAGAAAGCAAGACAAAGAGCGCGCTGGACAAATGACAAGAAAATATGAGAAGAAGTCGGATGTCATCATATGCAAAAAGTGCAACAAGGACAGAAAGCCACAGTCACATCGCCAGTACTTTGGAAACTGGTTCTGCACAGAGTCTGAGACTCAATCTTACGAAGAATGGAGGGCTGAGCTGGCAAAACATGGATATGGGAAGAAACAAAAGCCAAGCAATGAAAACCCTTGAGTTTCTTAAGTCTGTCTACTTACTCTACTCCAGTGTGTAGCTGTGAACCTGAATACCAGGAGTACAGTTGGAAAACTGGAAAAGGCTGGCTACATGCGGTTCATGTTTGCTGTGTCATATGCCATTATTGTTTTTATTATTATTCTATTTTTTTTCTATTTTTTTATGCAACACTTGATTGTTCTTGTAATCACTGTGTTGTTTATTAATGTTTTTCATAAAATGTCAAATTGAACAAACAAACATTTCTGTCTTCATTTCTTCTTTATCCTCTTTAGATAAATGAAACAAATCTAAATGTGTCTTTTTCTTTTCTTTTTATTGCCCATAACACACAGACACTCATAGGCTATATAAATATCTATAGTCATCTACATACATGCTTTTGAATACTAGTCAGTTTCTCTTGAGGGTAATAATCCTTAATATTAAAATAAGGGTTATTGATGCCAAATGTTGTGGGGAATTTAATATAGGCTTATACATTTTGCAAAAATACTAAAATTATGGTTAAAACACGATTTGATAATCTTGCAAACTACAAATAATATTTAAAGGGGATTAAGGAAAACATTTGATTTGGTATGCAAGCCAATCTGCCACCTGCTGTCCGAATAATGCCACAACAGGACAAAACCAGCCAAATAAACGAGTTCTTATCGTTGCTTATAACTGTGTATAGTGACATTAGGCAAAGATTAATTGCACACGGGTTTATATATTTGATTTGGAAATATTAATATACAATGTTTATGATGTGGGAATCCCAACGAGTTCATCACGAACAGGATTCGATCTTCTGATCTCAGCGTCATTTCAACCGGTTTCTTGTTGTTTACCTCGACCAATGCGCGCTGGCCTTGGCGCAGTAGGCAGCGCGTCAGTCTCATAATCTGAAGGTCGTGAGTTCGACCCTCACACGGGGCAGGTGTTTTAAAGCCACAAGGACTACCAATACAATGATGTAGACGTGCCAAATAGGTTGATGTTGTGTTACAGTCATGTCCATCAACTGCTGTTGACAATGAGGCATCAAAAGAACTGGCTATTGTCCTTTTTCAGCATCCGGTTAAGTAGCTCTCACTGTGTTGTTAGTGGAGTTGAAAGACGTTGTTTCCAAATAGCAATCAAGCATACAGTTGGACGTTTGACGAGGCACATGACTCACAAGTGCAAGCCTCGTTGGCGCAGTAGGCAGCGCGTCAGTCTCATAATCTGAAGGTCGTGAGTTCGACCCTCACACGGGGCAGGTGTTTTAAAGCCACAAGGACTACCAATGATGTAGACGTGCCAAAGAGGTTGATGTTGTGTTACAGTCATGTCCATCAACTGATGTTGACAATGAGGCATCAAAAGAACTGGCTATTGTCCTTTTTCAGCATCCGGTTAAGTAGCTCTCACTGTGTTGTTAGTGGAGTTGAAAGACGTTGTTTCCAAATAGCAATCAAGCATACAGTTGGACGTTTGACGAGGCACATGGCTCACAAGTGCAAGCCTCGTTGGCGCAGTAGGCAGCGCGTCAGTCTCATAATCTGAAGGTCGTGAGTTCGACCCTCACACGGGGCAGGTGTTTTAAAGCCACAAGGACTACCAGTACAATGATGTAGACGTGCCAAAGAGGATGATGTAGTGTTACTATCATGTCCATCAACTGATGTTGACAATGATGCGTCAGATAAGTTGGCTATTGTCCATCTTCAGCATCCAGTTGAGCAGCTCTCAAAGCGCTGCTCGTGGAGTTCAAAGACATTTCAGGGCAGCTGTTTTAAAGCCACCAGGACAACCAATACAATGATGTAGACGTGCCAAAGAGGATGATGTTGTGTTACTATCATGTCCATCAACTGATGTTGACAATGATGCGTCAGATAAGTTGGCTATTGTCCATCTTCAGCATCCAGTTGAGCAGCTCTCAAAGCGCTGCTCGTGGAGTTCAAAGACAAGTTGGCTATTGTCCATCTTCAGCATCCAGTTGAGCAGCTCTCAAAGCGCTGCTCGTGGAGTTCAAAGACATTTCAGGGCAGCTGTTTTAAAGCCACCAGGACAACCAATACAATGATGTAGACGTGCCAAATAGACCGCAAAGAGGTTGATGTTGTGTTACAGTCATGTCCATCAACTGCTGTTGACAATGAGGCATCAAAAGAACTGGCTATTGTCCTTTTTCAGCATCCGGTTGAGTAGCTCTCACTGTGTTGTTAGTGGAGTTGAAAGACGTTGTTTCCAAATAGCAATCAAGCATACAGTTGGACGTTTGACGAGGCACATGGCTCACAAGTGCAAGCCTCGTTGGCGCAGTAGGCAGCGCGTCAGTCTCATAATCTGAAGGTCGTGAGTTCGACCCTCACACGGGGCAGGTGTTTTAAAGCCACAAGGACTACCAATACAATGATGTAGACGTGCCAAATAGGTTGATGCTGTGTTACAGTCATGTCCATCAACTGCTGTTGACAATGAGGCATCAAAAGAACTGGCTATTGTCCTTTTTCAGCATCCGGTTAAGTAGCTCTCACTGTGTTGTTAGTGGAGTTGAAAGACGTTGTTTCCAAATAGCAATCAAGCATACAGTTGGACGTTTGACGAGGCACATGGCTCACAAGTGCAAGCCTCGTTGGCGCAGTAGGCAGCGCGTCAGTCTCATAATCTGAAGGTCGTGAGTTCGACCCTCACACGGGGCAGGTGTTTTAAAGCCACAAGGACTACCAATACAATGATGTAGACGTGCCAAATAGGTTGATGTTGTGTTACAGTCATGTCCATCAACTGCTGTTGACAATGAGGCATCAAAAGAACTGGCTATTGTCCTTTTTCAGCATCCGGTTAAGTAGCTCTCACTGTGTTGTTAGTGGAGTTGAAAGACGTTGTTTCCAAATAGCAATCAAGCATACAGTTGGACGTTTGACGAGGCACATGGCTCACAAGTGCAAGCCTCGTTGGCGCAGTAGGCAGCGCGTCAGTCTCATAATCTGAAGGTCGTGAGTTCGACCCTCACACGGGGCAGGTGTTTTAAAGCCACAAGGACTACCAATACAATGATGTAGACGTGCCAAATAGGTTGATGTTGTGTTACAGTCATGTCCATCAACTGCTGTTGACAATGAGGCATCAAAAGAACTGGCTATTGTCCTTTTTCAGCATCCGGTTAAGTAGCTCTCACTGTGTTGTTAGTGGAGTTGAAAGACGTTGTTTCCAAATAGCAATCAAGCATACAGTTGGACTTTTGACGAGGCACATGACTCACAAGTGCAAGCCTCGTTGGCGCCCCCCGCCACCCGTCGGTCGAGGTGAATCTTGGTAGTGGCAACCAATCACGTCCCTGTCTGCTACCAAGAATCTACCAGAATTCTACCACGATGTGGCCAATCAGCGCTCGTATCGCTACCAAGATTCACACCGATGTCCCGCCCCACTCGGATGTCCCCGCCTTAGAGTTGCTTAGTAACGCCAGCGCTCGCCTCAGTCCCGATCGGAATCAACAGATTTCTTCACGTTCGACAGAGACAGATTTCTTCACGTTCGACTTTTGAAAGATTTTGAAAGAAATGGTAAGTAAACTTTTGTTAAAATAAATATATTCACCGAATTGCTAGCCCGGCCCAAGGCTACTGTTAGTTGTTTTAACTTAGTTCGTGTAATGTGGCTATGAGCATAGCATTACAAGGCGATCATGACTGAATATAATCGGTGTAAAAAAACAGGCATATAGGAAAAAAATACAATTTCGCAAGCTGTGGAAGTGGTGTTTGGGTCGAATTAACCCGTTTTGTGTTTTTAATTACCGTAAAACAATACAATGACAAGTGTTTTCCACCTGAAACTTCATGGCCTTAAATTATTTTCAGGAAAAAAAAAATACAAGAATGATGAAACGAGGGACCATTTCATTGTTAAATGTGAAAACAGTTTTAGGGTTAGGGTTATATATAAATATATATATATATATATATATATATATATATATATATATATATGTGTATATATATATGTGTGTGTGTGCGCGTATGCGTATATATACAGGCACACCTAAAGGGATTGCCATTAAAGTGTCCACCCATTCAAAATGCAAATATAAGGTGATGGCAGTATAAGGTGCAAACAGTCCTATTTAAGGTGATTGTCATTAAAGTGTCCAACTAGAGGCTGACTCTTGCAGATGAGAAGTGAGAAAAAAGAAAGATGGGTCACTTTGTGGCATTCCACAGCTGTGTTTTAAACATCTGTTTCTCTGTTTTATATATGTTGTCCTTTTATATTCTAGATGGAACCTCGCTTCAGGAGACGAGCTGATGGCAGTATTAACCTTACGGACACATTGGAAGCAACGAAAGTCAAAAATGCCAACAGAGGCCAGCAGTGGAGGCGACCCCTGTCCCCAGACGTAGTGCTGGACAAAGCCAGAAAAGCTTTAATCCAACACAGTGGCGATATCAGTAACCGAAAACACCTGCTTGGTTTCTTTGAAATTCAGTTTGGTGTCTTTCGTGGACAGACCTTTCGCTGGGTAGCTGAAAATGCCCTGGGGTATGCTGCTTACCTGGTGGCAGCTATGAACAGGGATCCCACAGGAGGCAGCAAAGACTCCCAGGAACATGCGAACAACAAAATGTGTTTCAGGGAATACATTGAGAGCTTTCCTTCTGGTAGAATTGCTGTTGCAATGAAGGAAGCACAATATGCTGGAAAAAAACCCCAACCAAGTGCCACCACCCAGCTCTGTCCCCCTACTCAGCCCCCTCCTTCCACACAGCATGTTGATACCATCCAGGTCTCTCCCTCCACTCAGCATGCTGCCGCTACACAGAGCACTTCCACCACCCAGAACACTCCTCCAACTCAGCACGCTGCCACCCTTGCTCTTCGCTCCCTCTTGGTTGGGAAATTGCCCAATTCAAGAACATTATCCAAGACTGTGACGAGGCTGGTTTCCCCCCTCAAAGCAAAACCCTGTAAGCACACACTCATGTATAACACAGTTGTTATATATATTTTTATATTTATCCGTGTTGTTTATCATTTTTTTTACTTTTGTTGTTTGTTTTTTAGCTTTGACCCAGGCACACACACGGCCCTCACTGACCCTTGCTCAGCCAACAGCGTCGGTTGAGGGACGCACAGGGCCTTTACTCACCCTCGCCCCCCCGACTGTCTCTGTTCAGCAAGCCACAGAGCCCCCTCCCACCATCTCCCACACCTCTGTGTCTACTGAGCTGGATGACAGCACGCTGCTGGCAGAGGCAATACGCTTTGAAGAGGCCAATGTGACATGTAGGTTTATACTTTTATATACAAAATATTTTCTTTTACAGTTGTACTTCCTGATATTTGGTTCTGGCCAGCTTCACATCTTCATCTATTGATGTTAATTTATCTAATGTATCTTAAAAGTAGTATATGCTTTTGTACTTCATGTGACTTGCGTTTTACAAGTTCCTGCACAACATGTTCAATTTCCAAGAGATTATAAAGTAAAAAAAAGAGTTCAAATCAAATATATATGTTTGTTTCCCCCCCCCCCCCCCAGCACGAGTCTGTATTCCAGCTGGCTGGACACGCGCCTTGCCAGAAGTGGACCAAAGGTGGATTTCGAAGGCTCTGTTCAAGTGGACAGCACAGGGGCATCCGGAGCTGGACTTTAGCAGAGTGGACAAACTTTGGTGGTATCCTCCACAGGTGCCACTGAAGACCAGTATTTCTCCTCCACTGGAGAATTACTTTGGCCGTCCCCTGCTTCTTTGGATGCCACGTAAGCTGTGGCAAGTCAAGTTAACTTGTCCACACCCAGACTGCCACAAAGATCTCCTCACATCTGCAGGCTTGCACCAGAAGATCAGGCAAGTTGTTGCGGTGGGTACGATTTATTTTGTGGCATCTGAGTACCTGTCCTGCCGAAGTTGCCACCGGAAGGTCATCAGCTGGAGCCACGGCATTGTGTCTCAGCTGGACATGGGCCACAGGGTGCAGTTCCCCTGCATTCTAACATCAAAACTGGCATGTGACTTCGAGGTAGCCAGTTTGATGCGTCAGCGAGGGCTGGGCAACAGCAGCAGTCAAATCCAGCACAAGCTGCAGGAACGACACACTGAGGTCTGGTTACAAAAGACGGTTCAGTACCTGACAGATTGCAAGGGGATTGCCAGAGCTGTCACATCTGGCCTGATCCTGCCTGTTTCATTTGCACCTGCACCACCTATGATTCCTGTCCCAAAACACCGTTGGCTGATGCAGGTGTATGCCCAGGATGTCTTGCAAAGGCTGGATGAGGTCAAGGCCACCATAACTTCCCAATATGGTCGGATCTTGAAAATGGATTCCACCAAGAAAGTCGCACGAAAGCTTGCAGGACACAGCTATGGCACAGCCACCTGGGCAACCAATGTTGGTAATGAGCATGGGCAGGTGATCATGTGTGTGCTTACTGCCAGTGAAGGTTTCGGTCTCGGGCCGATGATTGAAGGGCTCATCAGACGATACAGAGTGGCTGGGGTGGCTCCTCCCGAAGCTCTATATGTTGACCGGGACTGCTGTGGCAACACTCTTCTGAGAAGGATGTTTGAAGAGTGGGAGCAGATGACAATCCGGTTAGACATTTGGCACTTCATGCGGAGGATTGCTGTGGGCTGCACAACTGACTCACACCAGTTGTATGCCCCCTTCATGAGTCGCCTCAGCCACTGTATCTTTGCGTGGGATCAGGACGACCTGTCAGCTCTGAAGAAGGCCAAGAGGTCAGAGCTAGAAGCTGCCATGAGGCAACCATCTGAGGCTGATGTGCTGCGTTCTATCAACAGAAACGAGCTAGCCCTGCATTGTAAGAGAACCACCCGCGGCACCAAGGAGACACAGGCTCTGATTGAACGCCATATCCAGGCCTTCGATGGGGATGCTGGCCGTAACACTCTGGGAGTCCCACTCATCAACTCCGCCCGGATGAGCGAGATCTGGAAGTCCCAGAGAAAGCATGTGGCCTGCATCCAGGATCCTCCAGGAGTGCAGCTCTACCTGCAAACGGGAACTGTGATGAAAGGAGGACACCGTCTGCCAACCTTCCGCTGTGCCAGAGGTTCCACTTCCCTCGAGTCATTTCACCTGCATCTGAACAGATTCATCCCAGGTAAATATGTGTTAATAGAGACTTTATAAATGTAGGATTTAATTTCAATATAAATAAGTAAATGAACTGTGTTGCGATTAAATTAGTTGTAAGAAGAACAGCTTTTCGTTGATTTATAGGAAACGTTTGTATGGTCTGATTTTTTTATTTTTTACTTTACTTTAGGTACACTGGCAAGTGACACCTTCTACCAAGCGTATCTTGTGGATGGACTGTCAAGGTGGAATGAGGACCGGGCTGTGGCAGCAACAACGGATGAGCAGCATCCACGTTGCTACAATCATCTGCTCCGTCATGCTGTCAACACTCTTGCAGAGGAGGTTCTTGGCGAGAAGATCACCCCTTATGCTGGGCCGAGAAAGTACACTGGTATACAACTATTTGTTTATTTTTTGGGACAATTTCATTCAAGTTAAACAAATACAATGTTACCACTGAGCTGTTGAATAATGTCTTGGCATATTTTTTAATTGTTTGCCATTTATTTATTTTTGTAATCTATTTTAAAGGTGAGCTCATTGGACTCGAATACCTTTACCAGCAAACTGGTAAAGTCCTGCAGGATTACAAGGTGGCTATTGTGGAGTCAGAGTCTAATGACATTGATGTAACAACTGATGAAGGTTATGCTGAACCTGAGGAGTTTCAAGACATCACTGTCCCAACACTTGACTCAGAAATAGCACCTGCTGCCTCCTCGCGAGCATCATTGTCTGCAGCGTCTGTGCTCCCTCCATCAGCAACGCCTGCATCCAGCTCTGTGTCATCCTCCTCTATGGCCCCTCAATCTGCGGTGAAATCTTCTCAATCCACCACCATGTCGTCATCATGTGTGGTCCCTCCTCCAGTGGCATCGTTTATTGAAGGCCCAGTGGTCGAGCTACCAACAGAAAGGGATCTTCCAACATCTGAAGACTCCACTTCACATGATGTAATGTTAATTCATTGTGTCCTTTAACATGTCTGTGAACAAACTCTGGGATATGTTGGAAATGCTCAGGTATTTTCTATTGTCTTATTTTTTTCTGCTATTAATTTTT
The DNA here is from genome assembly GCF_947650265.1 of Symphodus melops. Lineage (NCBI taxonomy): Eukaryota > Metazoa > Chordata > Actinopteri > Labriformes > Labridae > Symphodus > Symphodus melops. Next base: position 13,703,636 of record NC_136700.1, read on the forward strand.
TTCTCAATTTTCAAAAAATTCATTCTAGGACTGTGTCGGCCGTGACAATATTCAGGGGTATGGAGCCGTGCAGGACTTGGCAGAGGTTTTGGTTGGCCTTAAAGAACATCGTCCTGCATTGACTGGAGAACAGAGCGCCCAGATCATCACCCTGTGGCAGGCGTTGGGGGATTATGACAAGAGGAAGACTGCTTACTCACCACGTCACCAAACCACCTTAAAGCAGGGACGATACAGGGCGACTAAAAAGATTGTGGCACCAGGTGTGGAGAGCACCAAAAGGTATCACGTCTAATTAAGCAAACTGAAATGTCAGGTCAACACAGACAGAAGGAAAATAGAATAACACAGATAGTAAGAATTAATAATAAGAATATATGAATAATCCTACATTAATATTGTGTATTTTGTTGTCATTTGCAGGAGTTTCTTTGGAGCTCACAGTCCTGCACAATGGCCTGACTGCAACAGAGTCGTGGAGGCCATCTTTACAAGGCTCTGTGCTTTCTACCCAAGCACTGTGCGCTGTGAAGGAGTGAGGGTGTCACGCTTTACAATGGTGTTACGTGCTTACAACAACATCAGAGAGTGCATCCTTAACAATGCTAAGGTTATGAGTGCCACCACCATCCAACTCCCAGTAGTGAATGCTGCAACACTCACACAATGGTGAGTAATTTAGCGAGAACTTTTGAGAACAATAAAACCTTATATCTTAACTTATCTTATGTGATGAAGTGCTATTGGATACATTTGATCAGCTGATAAAACTGACCTTTTTTTGTTTTGTCTTCAGGTACAGCAGGCGTTGTAGGTCACAGGAACAACATACTGTGATGCAAGGCATCCCAGCTCCAGACGCACCGATGGCAGCAACTAAAACGCTTCCTGCGGCTTTGCAGAAAGGAGCTGCTCTGCTATATAGTAGTTTGGCTGAGCCTCATTCTTTCATTCTTCCTCCTAACACTGCTGGGGAGGCAAAGCTGAAGAGAAGGCCACAACCTCAGACTATCTCCCAGGCTTCACAACCCCAACATCCTCTCTTTCCCCCATCCGTGCAGTGTTCTGCAGGACCCTCACAGATGATGCTCGTCACCATGCCACCATCATTCATGCCACCCTTCACTCAGACACAGACCTCAAATAAAGATATCCCATATACAACCCAGCAATACAGAAAGAGAAAGCAAGACAAAGAGCGCGCTGGACAAATGACAAGAAAATATGAGAAGAAGTCGGATGTCATCATATGCAAAAAGTGCAACAAGGACAGAAAGCCACAGTCACATCGCCAGTACTTTGGAAACTGGTTCTGCACAGAGTCTGAGACTCAATCTTACGAAGAATGGAGGGCTGAGCTGGCAAAACATGGATATGGGAAGAAACAAAAGCCAAGCAATGAAAACCCTTGAGTTTCTTAAGTCTGTCTACTTACTCTACTCCAGTGTGTAGCTGTGAACCTGAATACCAGGAGTACAGTTGGAAAACTGGAAAAGGCTGGCTACATGCGGTTCATGTTTGCTGTGTCATATGCCATTATTGTTTTTATTATTATTCTTATTCTTATTATTCTTGATTGTTCTTGTAATCACTGTGTTGTTTATTAATGTTTTTCATAAAATGTCAAATTGAACAAACAAACATTTCTGTCTTCATTTCTTCTTTATCCTCTTTAGATAAATGAAACAAATCTAAATGTGTCTTTTTCTTTTCTTTTTATTGCCCATAAGATATAACACACAGACACTCATAGGCTATATAAATATCTATAGTCATCTACATACATGCTTTTGAATACTAGTCAGTTTCTCTTGAGGGTAATAATCCTTAATATTAAAATAAGGGTTATTGATGCCAAATGTTGTGGGGAATTTAATATAGGCTTATACATTTTGCAAAAATACTAAAATTATGGTTAAAACACGATTTGATAATCTTGCAAACTACAAATAATATTTAAAGGGGATTAAGGAAAACATTTGATTTGGTATGCAAGCCAATCTGCCACCTGCTGTCCGAATAATGCCACAACAGGACAAAACCAGCCAAATAAACGAGTTCTTATCGTTGTTTATAACTGTGTATAGTGACATTAGGCAAAGATTAATTGCACACGGGTTTATATATTTGATTTGGAAATATTAATATACAATGTTTATGATGTGGGAATCCCAACGAGTTCATCATGAACAGGATTCGATCTACTGATCTCAGCGTCATTTCAACCGATTTCTTGTTGTTTACCTCGACCAACGCGCGCTGGCCTTGGCGCAGTAGGCAGCGCGTCAGTCTCATAATCTGAAGGTCGTGAGTTCGACCCTCACACGGGGCAGGTGTTTTAAAGCCACAAGGACTACCAATGATGTAGACGTGCCAAAGAGGTTGATGTTGTGTTACAGTCATGTCCATCAACTGATGTTGACAATGAGGCATCAAAAGAACTGGCTATTGTCCTTTTTCAGCATCCGGTTAAGTAGCTCTCACTGTGTTGTTAGTGGAGTTGAAAGACGTTGTTTCCAAATAGCAATCAAGCATACAGTTGGACGTTTGACGAGGCACATGGCTCACAAGTGCAAGCCTCGTTGGCGCAGTAGGCAGCGCGTCAGTCTCATAACCTGAAGGTCGTGAGTTCGACCCTCACACGGGGCAGGTGTTTTAAAGCCACAAGGACTACCAATACAATGATGTAGACGTGCCAAATAGGTTGATGTTGTGTTACAGTCATGTCCATCAACTGCTGTTGACAATGAGGCATCAAAAGAACTGGCTATTGTCCTTTTTCAGCATCCGGTTAAGTAGCTCTCACTGTGTTGTTAGTGGAGTTGAAAGACGTTGTTTCCAAATAGCAATCAAGCATACAGTTGGACGTTTGACGAGGCACATGACTCACAAGTGCAAGCCTCGTTGGCGCAGTAGGCAGCGCGTCAGTCTCATAATCTGAAGGTCGTGAGTTCGACCCTCACACGGGGCAGGTGTTTTAAAGCCACAAGGACTACCAATGATGTAGACGTGCCAAAGAGGTTGATGTTGTGTTACAGTCATGTCCATCAACTGATGTTGACAATGAGGCATCAAAAGAACTGGCTATTGTCCTTTTTCAGCATCCGGTTAAGTAGCTCTCACTGTGTTGTTAGTGGAGTTGAAAGACGTTGTTTCCAAATAGCAATCAAGCATACAGTTGGACGTTTGACGAGGCACATGGCTAACAAGTGCAAGCCTCGTTGGCGCAGTAGGCAGCGCGTCAGTCTCATAATCTGAAGGTCGTGAGTTCGACCCTCACACGGGGCAGGTGTTTTAAAGCCACAAGGACTACCAGTACAATGATGTAGACGTGCCAAAGAGGATGATGTAGTGTTACTATCATGTCCATCAACTGATGTTGACAATGATGCGTCAGATAAGTTGGCTATTGTCCATCTTCAGCATCCAGTTGAGCAGCTCTCAAAGCGCTGCTCGTGGAGTTCAAAGACATTTCAGGGCAGCTGTTTTAAAGCCACCAGGACAACCAATACAATGATGTAGACGTGCCAAAGAGGATGATGTTGTGTTACTATCATGTCCATCAACTGATGTTGACAATGATGCGTCAGATAAGTTGGCTATTGTCCATCTTCAGCATCCAGTTGAGCAGCTCTCAAAGCGCTGCTCGTGGAGTTCAAAGACAAGTTGGCTATTGTCCATCTTCAGCATCCAGTTGAGCAGCTCTCAAAGCGCTGCTCGTGGAGTTCAAAGACATTTCAGGGCAGCTGTTTTAAAGCCACCAGGACAACCAATACAATGATGTAGACGTGCCAAATAGACCGCAAAGAGGTTGATGTTGTGTTACAGTCATGTCCATCAACTGCTGTTGACAATGAGGCATCAAAAGAACTGGCTATTGTCCTTTTTCAGCATCCGGTTGAGTAGCTCTCACTGTGTTGTTAGTGGAGTTGAAAGACGTTGTTTCCAAATAGCAATCAAGCATACAGTTGGACGTTTGACGAGGCACATGGCTCACAAGTGCAAGCCTCGTTGGCGCAGTAGGCAGCGCGTCAGTCTCATAATCTGAAGGTCGTGAGTTCGACCCTCACACGGGGCAGGTGTTTTAAAGCCACAAGGACTACCAATACAATGATGTAGACGTGCCAAATAGGTTGATGTTGTGTTACAGTCATGTCCATCAACTGCTGTTGACAATGAGGCATCAAAAGAACTGGCTATTGTCCTTTTTCAGCATCCGGTTAAGTAGCTCTCACTGTGTTGTTAGTGGAGTTGAAAGACGTTGTTTCCAAATAGCAATCAAGCATACAGTTGGACGTTTGACGAGGCACATGGCTCACAAGTGCAAGCCTCGTTGGCGCAGTAGGCAGCGCGTCAGTCTCATAATCTGAAGGTCGTGAGTTCGACCCTCACACGGGGCAGGTGTTTTAAAGCCACAAGGACTACCAATACAATGATGTAGACGTGCCAAATAGGTTGATGTTGTGTTACAGTCATGTCCATCAACTGCTGTTGACAATGAGGCATCAAAAGAACTGGCTATTGTCCTTTTTCAGCATCCGGTTAAGTAGCTCTCACTGTGTTGTTAGTGGAGTTGAAAGACGTTGTTTCCAAATAGCAATCAAGCATACAGTTGGACGTTTGACGAGGCACATGGCTCACAAGTGCAAGCCTCGTTGGCGCAGTAGGCAGCGCGTCAGTCTCATAATCTGAAGGTCGTGAGTTCGACCCTCACACGGGGCAGGTGTTTTAAAGCCACAAGGACTACCAATGATGTAGACGTGCCAAATAGGTTGATGTTGTGTTACAGTCATGTCCATCAACTGCTGTTGACAATGAGGCATCAAAAGAACTGGCTATTGTCCTTTTTCAGCATCCGGTTAAGTAGCTCTCACTGTGTTGTTAGTGGAGTTGAAAGACGTTGTTTCCAAATAGCAATCAAGCATACAGTTGGACGTTTGACGAGGCACATGGCTCACAAGTGCAAGCCTCGTTGGCGCAGTAGGCAGCGCGTCAGTCTCATAATCTGAAGGTCGTGAGTTCGACCCTCACACGGGGCAGGTGTTTTAAAGCCACAAGGACTACCAATGATGTAGACGTGCCAAAGAGGTTGATGTTGTGTTACAGTCATGTCCATCAACTGATGTTGACAATGAGGCATCAAAAGAACTGGCTATTGTCCTTTTTCAGCATCCGGTTAAGTAGCTCTCACTGTGTTGTTAGTGGAGTTGAAAGACGTTGTTTCCAAATAGCAATCAAGCATACAGTTGGACGTTTGACGAGGCACATGGCTCACAAGTGCAAGCCTCGTTGGCGCAGTAGGCAGCGCGTCAGTCTCATAATCTGAAGGTCGTGAGTTCGACCCTCACACGGGGCAGGTGTTTTAAAGCCACAAGGACTACCAGTACAATGATGTAGACGTGCCAAAGAGGATGATGTAGTGTTACTATCATGTCCATCAACTGATGTTGACAATGATGCGTCAGATAAGTTGGCTATTGTCCATCTTCAGCATCCAGTTGAGCAGCTCTCAAAGCGCTGCTCGTGGAGTTCAAAGACATTTCAGGGCAGCTGTTTTAAAGCCACCAGGACAACCAATACAATGATGTAGACGTGCCAAAGAGGATGATGTTGTGTTACTATCATGTCCATCAACTGATGTTGACAATGATGCGTCAGATAAGTTGGCTATTGTCCATCTTCAGCATCCAGTTGAGCAGCTCTCAAAGCGCTGCTCGTGGAGTTCAAAGACAAGTTGGCTATTGTCCATCTTCAGCATCCAGTTGAGCAGCTCTCAAAGCGCTGCTCGTGGAGTTCAAAGACATTTCAGGGCAGCTGTTTTAAAGCCACCAGGACAACCAATACAATGATGTAGACGTGCCAAATAGACCGCAAAGAGGTTGATGTTGTGTTACAGTCATGTCCATCAACTGCTGTTGACAATGAGGCATCAAAAGAACTGGCTATTGTCCTTTTTCAGCATCCGGTTGAGTAGCTCTCACTGTGTTGTTAGTGGAGTTGAAAGACGTTGTTTCCAAATAGCAATCAAGCATACAGTTGGACGTTTGACGAGGCACATGGCTCACAAGTGCAAGCCTCGTTGGCGCCCCCCGCCACCCGTCGGTCGAGGTGAATCTTGGTAGTGGCAACCAATCACGTCCCTGTCTGCTACCAAGAATCTACCAGAATTCTACCACGATGTGGCCAATCAGCGCTCGTATCGCTACCAAGATTCACACCGATGTCCCGCCCCACTCGGATGTCCCCGCCTCAGAGTTGCTTAGTAACGCCAGCGCTCGCCTCAGTCCCGATCGGAATCAACAGATTTCTTCATGTTCGACAGAGACAGATTTCTTCACGTTCGACTTTTGAAAGATTTTGAAAGAAATGGTAAGTAAACTTTTGTTAAAATAAATATATTCACCGAATTGCTAGCCCGGCCCAAGGCTACTGTTAGTTGTTTTAACTTAGTTCGTGTAATGTGGCTATGAGCATAGCATTACAAGGCGATCATGACTGAATATAATCGGTGTAAAAAAACAGGCATATAGGAAAAAAATACAATTTCGCAAGCTGTGGAAGTGGTGTTTGGGTCGAATTAACCCGTTTTGTGTTTTTAATTACCGTAAAACAATACAATGACAAGTGTTTTCCACCTGAAACTTCATGGCCTTAAATTATTTTCAGGAAAAAAAAAATACAAGAATGATGAAACGAGGGACCATTTCATTGTTAAATGTGAAAACAGTTTTAGGGTTAGGGTTATATATAAATATATATATATGTGTGTGTGTGCGCGTATGCGTATATATACAGGCACACCTAAAGGGATTGCCATTAAAGTGTCCACCCATTCAAAATGCAAATATAAGGTGATGGCAGTATAAGGTGCAAACAGTCCTATTTAAGGTGATTGTCATTAAAGTGTCCAACTAGAGGCTGACTCTTGCAGATGAGAAGTGAGAAAAAAGAAAGATGGGTCACTTTGTGGCATTCCACAGCTGTGTTTTAAACATCTGTTTCTCTGTTTTATATATGTTGTCCTTTTATATTCTAGATGGAACCTCGCTTCAGGAGACGAGCTGATGGCAGTATTAACCTTACGGACACATTGGAAGCAACGAAAGTCAAAAATGCCAACAGAGGCCAGCAGTGGAGGCGACCCCTGTCCCCAGACGTAGTGCTGGACAAAGCCAGAAAAGCTTTAATCCAACACAGTGGCGATATCAGTAACCGAAAACACCTGCTTGGTTTCTTTGAAATTCAGTTTGGTGTCTTTCGTGGACAGACCTTTCGCTGGGTAGCTGAAAATGCCCTGGGGTATGCTGCTTACCTGGTGGCAGCTATGAACAGGGATCCCACAGGAGGCAGCAAAGACTCCCAGGAACATGCGAACAACAAAATGTGTTTCAGGGAATACATTGAGAGCTTTCCTTCTGGTAGAATTGCTGTTGCAATGAAGGAAGCACAATATGCTGGAAAAAAACCCCAACCAAGTGCCACCACCCAGCTCTGTCCCCCTACTCAGCCCCCTCCTTCCACACAGCATGTTGATACCATCCAGGTCTCTCCCTCCACTCAGCATGCTGCCGCTACACAGAGCACTTCCACCACCCAGAACACTCCTCCAACTCAGCACGCTGCCACCCTTGCTCTTCGCTCCCTCTTGGTTGGGAAATTGCCCAATTCAAGAACATTATCCAAGACTGTGACGAGGCTGGTTTCCCCCCTCAAAGCAAAACCCTGTAAGCACACACTCATGTATAACACAGTTGTTATATATATTTTTATATTTATCCGTGTTGTTTATCATTTTTTTTACTTTTGTTGTTTGTTTTTTAGCTTTGACCCAGGCACACACACGGCCCTCACTGACCCTTGCTCAGCCAACAGCGTCGGTTGAGGGACGCACAGGGCCTTTACTCACCCTCGCCCCCCCGACTGTCTCTGTTCAGCAAGCCACAGAGCCCCCTCCCACCATCTCCCACACCTCTGTGTCTACTGAGCTGGATGACAGCACGCTGCTGGCAGAGGCAATACGCTTTGAAGAGGCCAATGTGACATGTAGGTTTATACTTTTATATACAAAATATTTTCTTTTACAGTTGTACTTCCTGATATTTGGTTCTGGCCAGCTTCACATCTTCATCTATTGATGTTAATTTATCTAATGTATCTTAAAAGTAGTATATGCTTTTGTACTTCATGTGACTTGCATTTTACAAGTTCCTGCACAACATGTTCAATTTCCAAGAGATTATAAAGTAAAAAAAAGAGTTCAAATCAAATATATATGTTTGTTCCCCCCCCCCCCCCCCCCAGCACGAGTCTGTATTCCAGCTGGCTGGACACGCGCCTTGCCAGAAGTGGACCAAAGGTGGATTTCGAAGGCTCTGTTCAAGTGGACAGCACAGGGGCATCCGGAGCTGGACTTTAGCAGAGTGGACAAACTTTGGTGGTATCCTCCACAGGTGCCACTGAAGACCAGTATTTCTCCTCCACTGGAGAATTACTTTGGCCGTCCCCTGCTTCTTTGGATGCCACGTAAGCTGTGGCAAGTCAAGTTAACTTGTCCACACCCAGACTGCCACAAAGATCTCCTCACATCTGCAGGCTTGCACCAGAAGATCAGGCAAGTTGTTGCGGTGGGTACGATTTATTTTGTGGCATCTGAGTACCTGTCCTGCCGAAGTTGCCACCGGAAGGTCATCAGCTGGAGCCACGGCATTGTGTCTCAGCTGGACATGGGCCACAGGGTGCAGTTCCCCTGCATTCTAACATCAAAACTGGCATGTGACTTCGAGGTAGCCAGTTTGATGCGTCAGCGAGGGCTGGGCAACAGCAGCAGTCAAATCCAGCACAAGCTGCAGGAACGACACACTGAGGTCTGGTTACAAAAGACGGTTCAGTACCTGACAGATTGCAAGGGGATTGCCAGAGCTGTCACATCTGGCCTGATCCTGCCTGTTTCATTTGCACCTGCACCACCTATGATTCCTGTCCCAAAACACCGTTGGCTGATGCAGGTGTATGCCCAGGATGTCTTGCAAAGGCTGGATGAGGTCAAGGCCACCATAACTTCCCAATATGGTCGGATCTTGAAAATGGATTCCACCAAGAAAGTCGCACGAAAGCTTGCAGGACACAGCTATGGCACAGCCACCTGGGCAACCAATGTTGGTAATGAGCATGGGCAGGTGATCATGTGTGTGCTTACTGCCAGTGAAGGTTTCGGTCTCGGGCCGATGATTGAAGGGCTCATCAGACGATACAGAGTGGCTGGGGTGGCTCCTCCCGAAGCTCTATATGTTGACCGGGACTGCTGTGGCAACACTCTTCTGAGAAGGATGTTTGAAGAGTGGGAGCAGATGACAATCCGGTTAGACATTTGGCACTTCATGCGGAGGATTGCTGTGGGCTGCACAACTGACTCACACCAGTTGTATGCCCCCTTCATGAGTCGCCTCAGCCACTGTATCTTTGCGTGGGATCAGGACGACCTGTCAGCTCTGAAGAAGGCCAAGAGGTCAGAGCTAGAAGCTGCCATGAGGCAACCATCTGAGGCTGATGTGCTGCGTTCTATCAACAGAAACGAGCTAGCCCTGCATTGTAAGAGAACCACCCGCGGCACCAAGGAGACACAGGCTCTGATTGAACGCCATATCCAGGCCTTCGATGGGGATGCTGGCCGTAACACTCTGGGAGTCCCACTCATCAACTCCGCCCGGATGAGCGAGATCTGGAAGTCCCAGAGAAAGCATGTGGCCTGCATCCAAGATCCTCCAGGAGTGCAGCTCTACCTGCAAACGGGAACTGTGATGAAAGGAGGACACCGTCTGCCAACCTTCCGCTGTGCCAGAGGTTCCACTTCCCTCGAGTCATTTCACCTGCATCTGAACAGATTCATCCCAGGTAAATATGTGTTAATAGAGACTTTATAAATGTAGGATTTAATTTCAATATAAATAAGTAAATGAACTGTGTTGCGATTAAGTTAGTTGTAAGAAGAACAGCTTTTCGTTGATTTATAGGAAACGTTTGTATGGTCTGATTTTTTTATTTTTTACTTTACTTTAGGTACACTGGCAAGTGACACCTTCTACCAAGCGTATCTTGTGGATGGACTGTCAAGGTGGAATGAGGACCGGGCTGTGGCAGCAACAACGGATGAGCAGCATCCACGTTGCAACAATCATCTGCTCCGTCATGCTGTCAACACTCTTGCAGAGGAGGTTCTTGGCGAGAAGATCACCCCTTATGCTGGGCCGAGAAAGTACACTGGTATACAACTATTTGTTTATTTTTTGGGACAATTTCATTCAAGTTAAACAAATACAATGTTACCACTGAGCTGTTGAATAATGTCTTGGCATATTTTTTAATTGTTTGCCATTTATTTATTTTTGTAATCTATTTTAAAGGTGAGCTCATTGGACTCGAATACCTTTACCAGCAAACTGGTAAAGTCCTGCAGGATTACAAGGTGGCTATTGTGGAGTCAGAGTCTAATGACATTGATGTAACAACTGATGAAGGTTATGCTGAACCTGAGGAGTTTCAAGACATCACTGTCCCAACACTTGACTCAGAAATAGCACCTGCTGCCTCCTCGCGAGCATCATTGTCTGCAGCGTCTGTGCTCCCTCCATCAGCAACGCCTGCATCCAGCTCTGTGTCATCCTCCTCTATGGCCCCTCAATCTGCGGTGAAATCTTCTCAATCCACCACCATGTCGTCATCATGTGTGGTCCCTCCTCCAGTGGCATCGTTTATTGAAGGCCCAGTGGTCGAGCTACCAACAGAAAGGGATCTTCCAACATCTGAAGACTCCACTTCACATGATGTAATGTTAATTCATTGTGTCCTTTAACATGTCTGTGAACAAACTCTGGGATATGTTGGAAATGCTCAGGTATTTTCTATTGTCTTATTTTTTTCTGCTATTAATTTTTTTCTCAATTTTCAAAAAATTCATTCTAGGACTGTGTCGGCCGTGACAATATTCAGGGGTATGGAGCCGTGCAGGACTTGGCAGAGGTTTTGGTTGGCCTTAAAGAACATCGTCCTGCATTGACTGGAGAACAGAGCGCCCAGATCATCACCCTGTGGCAGGCGTTGGGGGATTATGACAAGAGGAAGACTGCTTACTCACCACGTCACCAAACCACCTTAAAGCAGGGACGATACAGGGCGACTAAAAAGATTGTGGCACCAGGTGTGGAGAGCACCAAAAGGTATCACGTCTAATTAAGCAAACTGAAATGTCAGGTCAACACAGACAGAAGGAAAATAGAATAACACAGATAGTAAGAATTAATAATAAGAATATATGAATAATCCTACATTAATATTGTGTATTTTGTTGTCATTTGCAGGAGTTTCTTTGGAGCTCACAGTCCTGCACAATGGCCTGACTGCAACAGAGTCGTGGAGGCCATCTTTACAAGGCTCTGTGCTTTCTACCCAAGCACTGTGCGCTGTGAAGGAGTGAGGGTGTCACGCTTTACAATGGTGTTACGTGCTTACAACAACATCAGAGAGTGCATCCTTAACAATGCTAAGGTTATGAGTGCCACCACCATCCAACTCCCAGTAGTGAATGCTGCAACACTCACACAATGGTGAGTAATTTAGCGAGAACTTTTGAGAACAATAAAACCTTATATCTTAACTTATCTTATGTGATGAAGTGCTATTGGATACATTTGATCAGCTGATAAAACTGACCTTTTTTTGTTTTGTCTTCAGGTACAGCAGGCGTTGTAGGTCACAGGAACAACATACTGTGATGCAAGGCATCCCAGCTCCAGACGCACCGATGGCAGCAACTAAAACGCTTCCTGCGGCTTTGCAGAAAGGAGCTGCTCTGCTATATAGTAGTTTGGCTGAGCCTCATTCTTTCATTCTTCCTCCTAACACTGCTGGGGAGGCAAAGCTGAAGAGAAGGCCACAACCTCAGACTATCTCCCAGGCTTCACAACCCCAACATCCTCTCTTTCCCCCATCCGTGCAGTGTTCTGCAGGACCCTCACAGATGATGCTCGTCACCATGCCACCATCATTCATGCCACCCTTCACTCAGACACAGACCTCAAATAAAGATATCCCATACACAACCCTGCAATACAGAAAGAGAAAGCAAGACAAAGAGCGCGCTGGACAAATGACAAGAAAATATGAGAAGAAGTCGGATGTCATCATATGCAAAAAGTGCAACAAGGACAGAAAGCCACAGTCACATCGCCAGTACTTTGGAAACTGGTTCTGCACAGAGTCTGAGACTCAATCTTACGAAGAATGGAGGGCTGAGCTGGCAAAACATGGATATGGGAAGAAACAAAAGCCAAGCAATGAAAACCCTTGAGTTTCTTAAGTCTGTCTACTTACTCTACTCCAGTGTGTAGCTGTGAACCTGAATACCAGGAGTACAGTTGGAAAACTGGAAAAGGCTGGCTACATGCGGTTCATGTTTGCTGTGTCATATGCCATTATTGTTTTTATTATTATTCTTATTCTTATTATTCTTGATTGTTCTTGTAATCACTGTGTTGTTTATTAATGTTTTTCATAAAATGTCAAATTGAACAAACAAACATTTCTGTCTTCATTTCTTCTTTATCCTCTTTAGATAAATGAAACAAATCTAAATGTGTCTTTTTCTTTTCTTTTTATTGCCCATAAGATATAACACACAGACACTCATAGGCTATATAAATATCTATAGTCATCTACATACCGTAAATTCCGTACTATTGAGCGCACCTGGATATAAGCCGCACCGGCTAAAAATAAGTAAATAAATGTATTTGTACATATATAAGCCGCACTTGATTATAAGCCGCAGGTGTCCACGCTATAACAAGAGCTATTTACACAGACGTAGGCTACCGGTAACATCCGCAAATACTGTAGCGTCCGTACGGACGTTAAAGGACGACGAGAGCGTTCAAATAATAACTTTTAATAACCCGATCACTGTCGGCCGTGACCACGCCGTTTACAGCAGAGAGTAACACATAACTTGCCGTAACAATCCAACTCTCTCCCCCAGCGTTCTCTCATACAGCCACTCAACGCGTTCTCGCTGGTGCATTCACTGACTCTCCACATAATCGGAATTATGAACACATTATCAACTACTGACTTTACAACATGAACTGTTACAATACGAAGCCTAGCCGACGGTGTCTGTAACACGGCTGATGAAAAAGATGACCGTAATATATTTCACAAGAAAAAGTCCATCCATTCACTGCCTCAGAATGACTTCATTACTCACTTCCTCAGTCTCTGTTGTCGCTGTCAGTGTCATCTTAACGTGCAGCAGCTCTGTTAGCTTCTTTGACAGCCAGGTCGATCGCCTTTAACTTGAAAGCTGCATCATATGTATTTCTCCGTGTGTTTTCCATGATGAGGGTGCGTGCATGAAGCGCAAAATGACTGATATTAAGATCCGACGTGACGAAGTCAAATGTTTTTGCGGCAGAAGCTCATTGTCCCCCAAGAAAAATCCATGCATTAGCCGCACCGGAGTAGAAGCCGCAGTGCTCGAAGTGTGAGAAAAAAGTAGCGGCTTATAGTCCGGAATTTACGGTACATGCTTTTGAATACTAGTCAGTTTCTCTTGAGGGTAATAATCCTTAATATTAAAATAAGGGTTATTGATGCCAAATGTTGTGGGGAATTTAATATAGGCTTATACATTTTGCAAAAATACTAAAATTATGGTTAAAACACGATTTGATAATCTTGCAAACTACAAATAATATTTAAAGGGGATTAAGGAAAACATTTGATTTGGTATGCAAGCCAATCTGCCACCTGCTGTCCGAATAATGCCACAACAGGACAAAACCAGCCAAATAAACGAGTTCTTATCGTTGTTTATAACTGTGTATAGTGACATTAGGCAAAGATTAATTGCACACGGGTTTATATATTTGATTTGGAAATATTAATATACAATGTTTATGATGTGGGAATCCCAACGAGTTCATCATGAACAGGATTCGATCTACTGATCTCAGCGTCATTTCAACCGATTTCTTGTTGTTTACCTCGACCAATGCGCGCTGGCCTTGGCGCAGTAGGCAGCGCGTCAGTCTCATAATCTGAAGGTCGTGAGTTCGACCCTCACACGGGGCAGGGGTTTTAAAGCCACAAGGACTACCAATACAATGATGTAGACGTGCCAAATAGGTTGATGTTGTGTTACAGTCATGTCCATCAACTGCTGTTTACAATGATGCGTCAGATAAGTTGGCTATTGTCCTTTTTCAGCATCCGGTTGAGCAGCTCTCAAAGCGCTGCTCGTGGAGTTCAAAGACATTTCAGGGCAGCTGTTTTAAAGCCACCAGGACAACCAATACAATGATGTAGACGTGCCAAATAGACCGCAAAGAGGTTGATGTTGTGTTACAGTCATGTCCATCAACTGCTGTTGACAATGAGGCATCAAAAGAACTGGCTATTGTCCTTTTTCAGCATCCGGTTGAGTAGCTCTCACTGTGTTGTTAGTGGAGTTGAAAGACGTTGTTTCCAAATAGCAATCAAGCATACAGTTGGACGTTTGACGAGGCACATGGCTCACAAGTGCAAGCCTCGTTGGCGCAGTAGGCAGCGCGTCAGTCTCATAATCTGAAGGTCGTGAGTTCGACCCTCACACGGGGCAGGTGTTTTAAAGCCACAAGGACTACCAATACAATGATGTAGACGTGCCAAATAGGTTGATGTTGTGTTACAGTCATGTCCATCAACTGCTGTTTACAATGATGCGTCAGATAAGTTGGCTATTGTCCTTTTTCAGCATCCGGTTGAGCAGCTCTCAAAGCGCTGCTCGTGGAGTTCAAAGACATTTCAGGGCAGCTGTTTTAAAGCCACCAGGACAACCAATACAATGATGTAGACGTGCCAAATAGACCGCAAAGAGGTTGATGTTGTGTTACAGTCATGTCCATCAACTGCTGTTGACAATGAGGCATCAAAAGAACTGGCTGTTGTCCTTTTTCAGCATCCGCTTGAGTAGCTCTCACTGTGTTGTTAGTGGAGTTGAAAGACGTTGTTTCCAAATAGCAATCAAGCATACAGTTGGACGTTTGACGAGGCACATGGCTCACAAGTGCAAGCCTCGTTGGCGCAGTAGGCAGCGCGTCAGTCTCATAATCTGAAGGTCGTGAGTTCGACCCTCACACGGGGCAGGTGTTTTAAAGCCACAAGGACTACCAGTACAATGATGTAGACGTGCCAAAGAGGTTGGTGTTGTGTTACAGTCATGTCCATCAACTGATGTTGACAATGATGCGTCAGATAAGTTGGCTTTTGTCCATCTTCAGCATCCAGTTGAGCAGCTCTCAAAGCGCTGCTCGTGGAGTTCAAAGACATTTCAGGGCAGCTGTTTTAAAGCCACCAGGACAACCAATACAATGATGTAGACGTGCCAAATAGACCGCAAAGAGGTTGATGTTGTGTTACAGTCATGTCCATCAACTGCTGTTGACAATGAGGCATCAAAAGAACTGGCTATTGTCCTTTTTCAGCATCCGGTTGAGTAGCTCTCACTGTGTTGTTAGTGGAGTTGAAAGACGTTGCTTCCAAATAGCAATCAAGCATACAGTTGGACGTTTGACGAGGCACATGGCTCACAAGTGCAAGCCTCGTTGGCGCCCCCCGCCACCCGTCGGTCGAGGTGAATCTTGGTAGTGGCAACCAATCACGTCCCTGTCTGCTACCAAGAATCTACCAGAATTCTACCACGATGTGGCCAATCAGCGCTCGTATCGCTACCAAGATTCACACCGATGTCCCGCCCCACTCGGATGTCCCCGCCTCAGAGTTGCTTAGTAACGCCAGCGCCGGCTTCTGGTAAGTAAACTTTTATTAAAATAAATATATTCACCGAATTACTAGCCCGGCCCAAGGCTACTGTTAGTTGTTTTAACTTAGTTCGTGTAATGTGGCTATGAGCATAGCATGACAAGGCGATCATGACTGAATGTAATGGGTGTAAAAAAACAGGCATATAGGAAAGTAGTGTTTGGGTCGAATTAACCCGTTTTGTGTTTTTAATTACCGTAAAACAATACAATAACAAGTGATTTCCACCTGAAACTTCATGGCCTTACATTATTTTCAGTAAAAAAAAATTACAAGAATGATGAAACGAAGGACCATTTCATTGTTAAATGTGAAAACAGTTTTAAAAAAGTGTAATCATGCTATAGTGTTGATAATACAAGTTTGTGTGTGTGTATATATATATATATATGAAACCGCTACACACACACACACACACACACACACACACACACACACACACACACACACACACACACACACACACACACACATATACATACATACATACATACATACATACGTATACATACATACATACATGACATGCGGGACACAGGGATACAAGACATTAGTGTTCAACAACTGCTGTCCTCCCTCCCTTACATATTTAAACCATAGATAAACCCGAAACAAGATGGAGAGGACCCCCTATATGACTCAGAATAAACAAATTACAAATTAAACCCGTGCAATTAAAAATAGACTCATATTTATATAAAGAAATGTAGATAACCTGTGAAGTAAAATAAATGTATGTGCTATTTTAAAGACAAATGTTCCTTTGAGAACAATAAAACCTTATATCTTAACTTATCTTATGTGATGAAGTGTGCTATTGGAGGATACATTTGATCAGCTGATAAAACTGAAGTTTTTTTTTGTTTTGTTTTGTTTTGTCTTCAGGTACAGCAGGCGTTGTAGGTCACAGGAACAACAAACTGTGATGCAAGGCATCCCAGCTCCAGACGCACCGATGGCAGCAACTGAAACGCTTCTTGCAGCTTTGCAGAAAGGAGCTGCTGAACCTCATTCTTTCATTCTTCCTCCTAACTGCTGGGGAGGCAAAGCTAAAGAGAAGGCCACAACCTCAGACTATCTCCCAGGCTTCACAACCCCAACATCCTCTCTTTCCCCCATCCGTGCAGTGTTCTGCAGGACCCTCACAGATGATGCTCGTCACCATGCCACCATCATTCATGCCACCCTTCACTCAGACACAGACCTCAAATAAAGATATCCCATACACAACCCTGCAATACAGAAAGAGAAAGCAAGACAAAGAGCGCGCTGGACAAATGACAAGAAAATATGAGAAGAAGTCGGATGTCATCATATGCAAAAAGTGCAACAAGGACAGAAAGCCACAGTCACATCGCCAGTACTTTGGAAACTGGTTCTGCACAGAGTCTGAGACTCAATCTTACGAAGAATGGAGGGCTGAGCTGGCAAAACATGGATATGGGAAGAAACAAAAGCCAAGCAATGAAAACCCTTGAGTTTCTTAAGTCTGTCTACTTACTCTACTCCAGTGTGTAGCTGTGAACCTGAATACCAGGAGTACAGTTGGAAAACTGGAAAAGGCTGGCTACATGCGGTTCATGTTTGCTGTGTCATATGCCATTATTGTTTTTATTATTATTCTATTTTTTTTCTATTTTTTTATGCAACACTTGATTGTTCTTGTAATCACTGTGTTGTTTATTAATGTTTTTCATAAAATGTCAAATTGAACAAACAAACATTTCTGTCTTCATTTCTTCTTTATCCTCTTTAGATAAATGAAACAAATCTAAATGTGTCTTTTTCTTTTCTTTTTATTGCCCATAACACACAGACACTCATAGGCTATATAAATATCTATAGTCATCTACATACATGCTTTTGAATACTAGTCAGTTTCTCTTGAGGGTAATAATCCTTAATATTAAAATAAGGGTTATTGATGCCAAATGTTGTGGGGAATTTAATATAGGCTTATACATTTTGCAAAAATACTAAAATTATGGTTAAAACACGATTTGATAATCTTGCAAACTACAAATAATATTTAAAGGGGATTAAGGAAAACATTTGATTTGGTATGCAAGCCAATCTGCCACCTGCTGTCCGAATAATGCCACAACAGGACAAAACCAGCCAAATAAACGAGTTCTTATCGTTGCTTATAACTGTGTATAGTGACATTAGGCAAAGATTAATTGCACACGGGTTTATATATTTGATTTGGAAATATTAATATACTATGTTTATGATGTGGGAATCCCAACGAGTTCATCATGAACAGGATTCGATCTACTGATCTCAGCGTCATTTCAAGCGGTTTCTTGTTGTTTACCTCGACCAATGCGCGCTGGCCTTGGCGCAGTAGGCAGCGCGTCAGTCTCATAATCTGAAGGTCGTGAGTTCGACCCTCACACGGGGCAGGTGTTTTAAAGCCACAGGGACTACCAATACAATGATGTAGACGTGCCAAAGAGGATGATGTTGTGTTACTATCATGTCCATCAACTGATGTTGACAATGATGCGTCAGATAAGTTGGCTTTTGTCCATCTTCAGCATCCAGTTGAGCAGCTCTGAAAGCGCTGCTCGTGGAGTTCAAAGACATTTCAGGGCAGCTGTTTTAAAGCCACCAGGACAACCAATACAATGATGTAGACGTGCCAAATAGGTTGATGTTGTGTTACAGTCATGTCCATCAACTGCTGTTGACAATGAGGCATCAAAAGAACTGGCTATTGTCCTTTTTCAGCATCCGGTTGAGTAGCTCTCACTGTGTTGTTAGTGGAGTTGAAAGACGTTGTTTCCAAATAGCAATCAAGCATACAGTTGGACGTTTGACGAGGCACATGGCTCACAAGTGCAAGCCTCGTTGGCACAGTAGGCAGCGCGTCAGTCTCATAATCTGAAGGTCGTGAGTTCGACCCTCACACGGGGCAGGTGTTTTAAAGCCACAAGGACTACCAATACGATGATGTAGACGTGCCAAATAGGTTGATGTTGTGTTACAGTCATGTCCATCAACTGCTGTTGACAATGAGGCATCAAAAGAACTGGCTATTGTCCTTTTTCAGCATCCGGTTGAGTAGCTCTCACTGTGTTGTTAGTGGAGTTGAAAGACGTTGTTTCCAAATAGCAATCAAGCATACAGTTGGACGTTTGACGAGGCACATGGCTCACAAGTGCAAGCCTAGTTGGCGCAGTAGGCAGCGCGTCAGTCTCATAATCTGAAGGTCGTGAGTTCGACCCTCACACGGGGCAGGTGTTTTAAAGCCACAAGGACTACCAGTACAATGATGTAGACGTGCCAAAGAGGTTGGTGTTGTGTTACAGTCATGTCCATCAACTGATGTTGACAATGATGCGTCAGATAAGTTGGCTTTTGTCCATCTTCAGCATCCAGTTGAGCAGCTCTCAAAGCGCTGCTCGTGGAGTTCAAAGACATTTCAGGGCAGCTGTTTTAAAGCCACCAGGACAACCAATACAATGATGTAGACGTGCCAAATAGACCGCAAAGAGGTTGATGTTGTGTTACAGTCATGTCCATCAACTGCTGTTGACAATGAGGCATCAAAAGAACTGGCTATTGTCCTTTTTCAGCATCCGGTTGAGTAGCTCTCACTGTGTTGTTAGTGGAGTTGAAAGACGTTGTTTCCAAATAGCAATCAAGCATACAGTTGGACGTTTGACGAGGCACATGGCTCACAAGTGCAAGCCTCGTTGGCGCAGTAGGCAGCGCGTCAGTCTCATAATCTGAAGGTCGTGAGTTCGACCCTCACACGGGGCAGGTGTTTTAAAGCCACAAGGACTACCAGTACAATGATGTAGACGTGCCAAAGAGGTTGGTGTTGTGTTACAGTCATGTCCATCAACTGATGTTGACAATGATGCGTCAGATAAGTTGGCTTTTGTCCATCTTCAGCATCCAGTTGAGCAGCTCTCAAAGCGCTGCTCGTGGAGTTCAAAGACATTTCAGGGCAGCTGTTTTAAAGCCACCAGGACAACCAATACAATGATGTAGACGTGCCAAATAGACCGCAAAGAGGTTGATGTTGTGTTACAGTCATGTCCATCAACTGCTGTTGACAATGAGGCATCAAAAGAACTGGCTATTGTCCTTTTTCAGCATCCGGTTGAGTAGCTCTCACTGTGTTGTTAGTGGAGTTGAAAGACGTTGTTTCCAAATAGCAATCAAGCATACAGTTGGACGTTTGACGAGGCACATGGCTCACAAGTGCAAGCCTCGTTGGCGCAGTAGGCAGCGCGTCAGTCTCATAATCTGAAGGTCGTGAGTTCGACCCTCACACGGGGCAGGTGTTTTAAAGCCACAGGGACTACCAGTACAATGATGTAGACGTGCCAAAGAGGATGATGTTGTGTTACTATCATGTCCATCAACTGATGTTGACAATGATGCGTCAGATAAGTTGGCTTTTGTCCATCTTCAGCATCCAGTTGAGCAGCTCTCAAAGCGCTGCTCGTGGAGTTCAAAGACATTTCAGGGCAGCTGTTTTAAAGCCACCAGGACAACCAATACAATGATGTAGACGTGCCAAATAGACCGCAAAGAGGTTGATGTTGTGTTACAGTCATGTCCATCAACTGCTGTTGACAATGCGGCATCAAAAGAACTGGCTATTGTCCTTTTTCAGCGTCCGGTTGAGTAGCTCTCACTGTGTTGTTAGTGGAGTTGAAAGACGTTGTTTCCAAATAGCAATCAAGCATACAGTTGGACGTTTGACGAGGCACATGGCTCACAAGTGCAAGCCTCGTTGGCACAGTAGGCAGCGCGTCAGTCTCATAATCTGAAGGTCGTGAGTTCGACCCTCACACGGGGCAGGTGTTTTAAAGCCACAAGGACTACCAATACGATGATGTAGACGTGCCAAATAGGTTGATGTTGTGTTACAGTCATGTCCATCAACTGCTGTTGACAATGAGGCATCAAAAGAACTGGCTATTGTCCTTTTTCAGCATCCGGTTGAGTAGCTCTCACTGTGTTGTTAGTGGAGTTGAAAGACGTTGTTTCCAAATAGCAATCAAGCATACAGTTGGACGTTTGACGAGGCACATGGCTCACAAGTGCAAGCCTAGTTGGCGCCCCCCGTCACCTGTCGGTCGAGGTGAATCTTGGTAGTGGCAACCAATCACGTCCCTGTCTGCTACCAAGAATCTACCAGAATTCTACCACGATGTGGCCAATCAGCGCTCGTATCGCTACCAAGATTCACACCGATGTCCCGCCCCACTCGGATGTCCCCGCCTTAGAGTTGCTTAGTAACGCCAGCGCTCGCCTCAGTCCCGATCGGAATCAACAGATTTCTTCACGTTCGACAGAGACAGATTTCTTCACGTTCGACTTTTGAAAGATTTTGAAAGAAATGGTAAGTAAACTTTTGTTAAAATAAATATATTCACCGAATTGCTAGCCCGGCCCAAGGCTACTGTTAGTTGTTTTAACTTAGTTCGTGTAATGTGGCTATGAGCATAGCATTACAAGGCGATCATGACTGAATATAATCGGTGTAAAAAAACAGGCATATAGGAAAAAAATACAATTTCGCAAGCTGTGGAAGTGGTGTTTGGGTCGAATTAACCCGTTTTGTGTTTTTAATTACCGTAAAACAATACAATGACAAGTGTTTTCCACCTGAAACTTCATGGCCTTAAATTATTTTCAGGAAAAAAAAAATACAAGAATGATGAAACGAGGGACCATTTCATTGTTAAATGTGAAAACAGTTTTAGGGTTAGGGTTATATATAAATATATATATATATATATATATATATGTGTATATATATATGTGTGTGTGTGCGTATGCGTATATATACAGGCACACCTAAAGGGATTGCCATTAAAGTGTCCACCCATTCAAAATGCAAATATAAGGTGATGGCAGTATAAGGTGCAAACAGTCCTATTTAAGGTGATTGTCATTAAAGTGTCCAACTAGAGGCTGACTCTTGCAGATGAGAAGTGAGAAAAAAGAAAGATGGGTCACTTTGTGGCATTCCACAGCTGTGTTTTAAACATCTGTTTCTCTGTTTTATATATGTTGTCCTTTTATATTCTAGATGGAACCTCGCTTCAGGAGACGAGCTGATGGCAGTATTAACCTTACGGACACATTGGAAGCAACGAAAGTCAAAAATGCCAACAGAGGCCAGCAGTGGAGGCGACCCCTGTCCCCAGACGTAGTGCTGGACAAAGCCAGAAAAGCTTTAATCCAACACAGTGGCGATATCAGTAACCGAAAACACCTGCTTGGTTTCTTTGAAATTCAGTTTGGTGTCTTTCGTGGACAGACCTTTCGCTGGGTAGCTGAAAATGCCCTGGGGTATGCTGCTTACCTGGTGGCAGCTATGAACAGGGATCCCACAGGAGGCAGCAAAGACTCCCAGGAACATGCGAACAACAAAATGTGTTTCAGGGAATACATTGAGAGCTTTCCTTCTGGTAGAATTGCTGTTGCAATGAAGGAAGCACAATATGCTGGAAAAAAACCCCAACCAAGTGCCACCACCCAGCTCTGTCCCCCTACTCAGCCCCCTCCTTCCACACAGCATGTTGATACCATCCAGGTCTCTCCCTCCACTCAGCATGCCGCCACACAGAGCACTTCCACCACCCAGAACACTCCTCCAACTCAGCACGCTGCCACCCTTGCTCTTCGCTCCCTCTTGGTTGGGAAATTGCCCAATTCAAGAACATTATCCAAGACTGTGACGAGGCTGGTTTCCCCCCTCAAAGCAAAACCCTGTAAGCACACACTCATGTATAACACAGTTGTTATATATATTTTTATATTTATCCGTGTTGTTTATCATTTTTTTTACTTTTGTTGTTTGTTTTTTAGCTTTGACCCAGGCACACACACGGCCCTCACTGACCCTTGCTCAGCCAACAGCGTCGGTTGAGGGACGCACAGGGCCTTTACTCACCCTCGCCCCCCCGACTGTCTCTGTTCAGCAAGCCACAGAGCCCCCTCCCACCATCTCCCACACCTCTGTGTCTACTGAGCTGGATGACAGCACGCTGCTAGCAGAGGCAATACGCTTTGAAGAGGCCAATGTGACATGTAGGTTTATACTTTTATATACAAAATATTTTCTTTTACAGTTGTACTTCCTGATATTTGGTTCTGGCCAGCTTCACATCTTCATCTATTGATGTTAATTTATCTAATGTATCTTAAAAGTAGTATATGCTTTTGTACTTCATGTGACTTGCGTTTTACAAGTTCCTGCACAACATGTTCAATTTCCAAGAGATTATAAAGTAAAAAAAAGAGTTCAAATCAAATATATATGTTTGTTTCCCCCCCCCCCCCCCCAGCACGAGTCTGTATTCCAGCTGGCTGGACACGCGCCTTGCCAGAAGTGGACCAAAGGTGGATTTCGAAGGCTCTGTTCAAGTGGACAGCACAGGGGCATCCGGAGCTGGACTTTAGCAGAGTGGACAAACTTTGGTGGTATCCTCCACAGGTGCCACTGAAGACCAGTATTTCTCCTCCACTGGAGAATTACTTTGGCCGTCCCCTGCTTCTTTGGATGCCACGTAAGCTGTGGCAAGTCAAGTTAACTTGTCCACACCCAGACTGCCACAAAGATCTCCTCACATCTGCAGGCTTGCACCAGAAGATCAGGCAAGTTGTTGCGGTGGGTACGATTTATTTTGTGGCATCTGAGTACCTGTCCTGCCGAAGTTGCCACCGGAAGGTCATCAGCTGGAGCCACGGCATTGTGTCTCAGCTGGACATGGGCCACAGGGTGCAGTTCCCCTGCATTCTAACATCAAAACTGGCATGTGACTTCGAGGTAGCCAGTTTGATGCGTCAGCGAGGGCTGGGCAACAGCAGCAGTCAAATCCAGCACAAGCTGCAGGAACGACACACTGAGGTCTGGTTACAAAAGACGGTTCAGTACCTGACAGATTGCAAGGGGATTGCCAGAGCTGTCACATCTGGCCTGATCCTGCCTGTTTCATTTGCACCTGCACCACCTATGATTCCTGTCCCAAAACACCGTTGGCTGATGCAGGTGTATGCCCAGGATGTCTTGCAAAGGCTGGATGAGGTCAAGGCCACCATAACTTCCCAATATGGTCGGATCTTGAAAATGGATTCCACCAAGAAAGTCGCACGAAAGCTTGCAGGACACAGCTATGGCACAGCCACCTGGGCAACCAATGTTGGTAATGAGCATGGGCAGGTGATCATGTGTGTGCTTACTGCCAGTGAAGGTTTCGGTCTCGGGCCGATGATTGAAGGGCTCATCAGACGATACAGAGTGGCTGGGGTGGCTCCTCCCGAAGCTCTATATGTTGACCGGGACTGCTGTGGCAACACTCTTCTGAGAAGGATGTTTGAAGAGTGGGAGCAGATGACAATCCGGTTAGACATTTGGCACTTCATGCGGAGGATTGCTGTGGGCTGCACAACTGACTCACACCAGTTGTATGCCCCCTTCATGAGTCGCCTCAGCCACTGTATCTTTGCGTGGGATCAGGACGACCTGTCAGCTCTGAAGAAGGCCAAGAGGTCAGAGCTAGAAGCTGCCATGAGGCAACCATCTGAGGCTGATGTGCTGCGTTCTATCAACAGAAACGAGCTAGCCCTGCATTGTAAGAGAACCACCCGCGGCACCAAGGAGACACAGGCTCTGATTGAACGCCATATCCAGGCCTTCGATGGGGATGCTGGCCGTAACACTCTGGGAGTCCCACTCATCAACTCCGCCCGGATGAGCGAGATCTGGAAGTCCCAGAGAAAGCATGTGGCCTGCATCCAGGATCCTCCAGGAGTGCAGCTCTACCTGCAAACGGGAACTGTGATGAAAGGAGGACACCGTCTGCCAACCTTCCGCTGTGCCAGAGGTTCCACTTCCCTCGAGTCATTTCACCTGCATCTGAACAGATTCATCCCAGGTAAATATGTGTTAATAGAGACTTTATAAATGTAGGATTTAATTTCAATATAAATAAGTAAATGAACTGTGTTGCGATTAAATTAGTTGTAAGAAGAACAGCTTTTCGTTGATTTATAGGAAACGTTTGTATGGTCTGATTTTTTTATTTTTTACTTTACTTTAGGTACACTGGCAAGTGACACCTTCTACCAAGCGTATCTTGTGGATGGACTGTCAAGGTGGAATGAGGACCGGGCTGTGGCAGCAACAACGGATGAGCAGCATCCACGTTGCTACAATCATCTGCTCCGTCATGCTGTCAACACTCTTGCAGAGGAGGTTCTTGGCGAGAAGATCACCCCTTATGCTGGGCCGAGAAAGTACACTGGTATACAACTATTTGTTTATTTTTTGGGACAATTTCATTCAAGTTAAACAAATACAATGTTACCACTGAGCTGTTGAATAATGTCTTGGCATATTTTTTAATTGTTTGCCATTTATTTATTTTTGTAATCTATTTTAAAGGTGAGCTCATTGGACTCGAATACCTTTACCAGCAAACTGGTAAAGTCCTGCAGGATTACAAGGTGGCTATTGTGGAGTCAGAGTCTAATGACATTGATGTAACAACTGATGAAGGTTATGCTGAACCTGAGGAGTTTCAAGACATCACTGTCCCAACACTTGACTCAGAAATAGCACCTGCTGCCTCCTCGCGAGCATCATTGTCTGCAGCGTCTGTGCTCCCTCCATCAGCAACGCCTGCATCCAGCTCTGTGTCATCCTCCTCTATGGCCCCTCAATCTGCGGTGAAATCTTCTCAATCCACCACCATGTCGTCATCATGTGTGGTCCCTCCTCCAGTGGCATCGTTTATTGAAGGCCCAGTGGTCGAGCTACCAACAGAAAGGGATCTTCCAACATCTGAAGACTCCACTTCACATGATGTAATGTTAATTCATTGTGTCCTTTAACATGTCTGTGAACAAACTCTGGGATATGTTGGAAATGCTCAGGTATTTTCTATTGTCTTATTTTTTTCTGCTATTAATTTTTTTCTCAATTTTCAAAAAATTCATTCTAGGACTGTGTCGGCCGTGACAATATTCAGGGGTATGGAGCCGTGCAGGACTTGGCAGAGGTTTTGGTTGGCCTTAAAGAACATCGTCCTGCATTGACTGGAGAACAGAGCGCCCAGATCATCACCCTGTGGCAGGCGTTGGGGGATTATGACAAGAGGAAGACTGCTTACTCACCACGTCACCAAACCACCTTAAAGCAGGGACGATACAGGGCGACTAAAAAGATTGTGGCACCAGGTGTGGAGAGCACCAAAAGGTATCACGTCTAATTAAGCAAACTGAAATGTCAGGTCAACACAGACAGAAGGAAAATAGAATAACACAGATAGTAAGAATTAATAATAAGAATATATGAATAATCCTACATTAATATTGTGTATTTTGTTGTCATTTGCAGGAGTTTCTTTGGAGCTCACAGTCCTGCACAATGGCCTGACTGCAACAGAGTCGTGGAGGCCATCTTTACAAGGCTCTGTGCTTTCTACCCAAGCACTGTGCGCTGTGAAGGAGTGAGGGTGTCACGCTTTACAATGGTGTTACGTGCTTACAACAACATCAGAGAGTGCATCCTTAACAATGCTAAGGTTATGAGTGCCACCACCATCCAACTCCCAGTAGTGAATGCTGCAACACTCACACAATGGTGAGTAATTTAGCGAGAACTTTTGAGAACAATAAAACCTTATATCTTAACTTATCTTATGTGATGAAGTGCTATTGGATACATTTGATCAGCTGATAAAACTGACCTTTTTTTGTTTTGTCTTCAGGTACAGCAGGCGTTGTAGGTCACAGGAACAACATACTGTGATGCAAGGCATCCCAGCTCCAGACGCACCGATGGCAGCAACTAAAACGCTTCCTGCGGCTTTGCAGAAAGGAGCTGCTCTGCTATATAGTAGTTTGGCTGAGCCTCATTCTTTCATTCTTCCTCCTAACACTGCTGGGGAGGCAAAGCTGAAGAGAAGGCCACAACCTCAGACTATCTCCCAGGCTTCACAACCCCAACATCCTCTCTTTCCCCCATCCGTGCAGTGTTCTGCAGGACCCTCACAGATGATGCTCGTCACCATGCCACCATCATTCATGCCACCCTTCACTCAGACACAGACCTCAAATAAAGATATCCCATACACAACCCTGCAATACAGAAAGAGAAAGCAAGACAAAGAGCGCGCTGGACAAATGACAAGAAAATATGAGAAGAAGTCGGATGTCATCATATGCAAAAAGTGCAACAAGGACAGAAAGCCACAGTCACATCGCCAGTACTTTGGAAACTGGTTCTGCACAGAGTCTGAGACTCAATCTTACGAAGAATGGAGGGCTGAGCTGGCAAAACATGGATATGGGAAGAAACAAAAGCCAAGCAATGAAAACCCTTGAGTTTCTTAAGTCTGTCTACTTACTCTACTCCAGTGTGTAGCTGTGAACCTGAATACCAGGAGTACAGTTGGAAAACTGGAAAAGGCTGGCTACATGCGGTTCATGTTTGCTGTGTCATATGCCATTATTGTTTTTATTATTATTCTATTTTTTTTTCTATTTTTTTATGCAACACTTGATTGTTCTTGTAATCACTGTGTTGTTTATTAATGTTTTTCATAAAATGTCAAATTGAACAAACAAACATTTCTGTCTTCATTTCTTCTTTATCCTCTTTAGATAAATGAAACAAATCTAAATGTGTCTTTTTCTTTTCTTTTTATTGCCCATAAGATATAACACACAGGCACTCATAGGCTATATAAATATCTATAGTCATCTACATACATGCTTTTGAATACTAGTCAGTTTCTCTTGAGGGTAATAATCCTTAATATTAAAATAAGGGTTATTGATGCCAAATGTTGTGGGGAATTTAATATAGGCTTATACATTTTGCAAAAATACTAAAATTATGGTTAAAACACGATTTGATAATCTTGCAAACTACAAATAATATTTAAAGGGGATTAAGGAAAACATTTGATTTGGTATGCAAGCCAATCTGCCACCTGCTGTCCGAATAATGCCACAACAGGACAAAACCAGCCAAATAAACGAGTTCTTATCGTTGTTTATAACTGTGTATAGTGACATTAGGCAAAGATTAATTGCACACGGGTTTATATATTTGATTTGGAAATATTAATATACAATGTTTATGATGTGGGAATCCCAACGAGTTCATCATGAACAGGATTCGATCTACTGATCTCAGCGTCATTTCAACCGATTTCTTGTTGTTTACCTCGACCAACGCGCGCTGGCCTTGGCGCAGTAGGCAGCGCGTCAGTCTCATAATCTGAAGGTCGTGAGTTCGACCCTCACACGGGGCAGGTGTTTTAAAGCCACAAGGACTACCAGTACAATGATGTAGACGTGCCAAAGAGGTTGGTGTTGTGTTACAGTCATGTCCATCAACTGATGTTGACAATGATGCGTCAGATAAGTTGGCTTTTGTCCATCTTCAGCATCCAGTTGAGCAGCTCTCAAAGCGCTGCTCGTGGAGTTCAAAGACATTTCAGGGCAGCTGTTTTAAAGCCACCAGGACAACCAATACAATGATGTAGACGTGCCAAATAGACCGCAAAGAGGTTGATGTTGTGTTACAGTCATGTCCATCAACTGCTGTTGACAATGAGGCATCAAAAGAACTGGCTATTGTCCTTTTTCAGCATCCGGTTGAGTAGCTCTCACTGTGTTGTTAGTGGAGTTGAAAGACGTTGTTTCCAAATAGCAATCAAGCATACAGTTGGACGTTTGACGAGGCACATGGCTCACAAGTGCAAGCCTCGTTGGCGCAGTAGGCAGCGCGTCAGTCTCATAATCTGAAGGTCGTGAGTTCGACCCTCACACGGGGCAGGTGTTTTAAAGCCACAAGGACTACCAGTACAATGATGTAGACGTGCCAAAGAGGTTGGTGTTGTGTTACAGTCATGTCCATCAACTGATGTTGACAATGATGCGTCAGATAAGTTGGCTTTTGTCCATCTTCAGCATCCAGTTGAGCAGCTCTCAAAGCGCTGCTCGTGGAGTTCAAAGACATTTCAGGGCAGCTGTTTTAAAGCCACCAGGACAACCAATACAATGATGTAGACGTGCCAAATAGACCGCAAAGAGGTTGATGTTGTGTTACAGTCATGTCCATCAACTGCTGTTGACAATGAGGCATCAAAAGAACTGGCTATTGTCCTTTTTCAGCATCCGGTTGAGTAGCTCTCACTGTGTTGTTAGTGGAGTTGAAAGACGTTGTTTCCAAATAGCAATCAAGCATACAGTTGGACGTTTGACGAGGCACATGGCTCACAAGTGCAAGCCTCGTTGGCGCAGTAGGCAGCGCGTCAGTCTCATAATCTGAAGGTCGTGAGTTCGACCCTCACACGGGGCAGGTGTTTTAAAGCCACAGGGACTACCAATACAATGATGTAGACGTGCCAAAGAGGATGATGTTGTGTTACTATCATGTCCATCAACTGATGTTGACAATGATGCGTCAGATAAGTTGGCTTTTGTCCATCTTCAGCATCCAGTTGAGCAGCTCTCAAAGCGCTGCTCGTGGAGTTCAAAGACATTTCAGGGCAGCTGTTTTAAAGCCACCAGGACAACCAATACAATGATGTAGACGTGCCAAATAGACCGCAAAGAGGTTGATGTTGTGTTACAGTCATGTCCATCAACTGCTGTTGACAATGCGGCATCAAAAGAACTGGCTATTGTCCTTTTTCAGCGTCCGGTTGAGTAGCTCTCACTGTGTTGTTAGTGGAGTTGAAAGACGTTGTTTCCAAATAGCAATCAAGCATACAGTTGGACGTTTGACGAGGCACATGGCTCACAAGTGCAAGCCTCGTTGGCACAGTAGGCAGCGCGTCAGTCTCATAATCTGAAGGTCGTGAGTTCGACCCTCACACGGGGCAGGTGTTTTAAAGCCACAAGGACTACCAATACAATGATGTAGACGTGCCAAATAGGTTGATGTTGTGTTACAGTCATGTCCATCAACTGCTGTTTACAATGATGCGTCAGATAAGTTGGCTATTGTCCTTTTTCAGCATCCGGTTGAGCAGCTCTCAAAGCGCTGCTCGTGGAGTTCAAAGACATTTCAGGGCAGCTGTTTTAAAGCCACCAGGACAACCAATACAATGATGTAGACGTGCCAAATAGACCGCAAAGAGGTTGATGTTGTGTTACAGTCATGTCCATCAACTGCTGTTGACAATGAGGCATCAAAAGAACTGGCTGTTGTCCTTTTTCAGCATCCGGTTGAGTAGCTCTCACTGTGTTGTTAGTGGAGTTGAAAGACGTTGTTTCCAAATAGCAATCAAGCATACAGTTGGACGTTTGACGAGGCAAATGGCTCACGAGTGCAAGCCTCGTTGGCGCAGTAGGCAGCGCGTTAGTCTCATAATCTGAAGGTCGTGAGTTCGACCCTCACACGGGGCAGGGGTTTTAAAGCCACAAGGACTACCAATACAATGATGTAGACGTGCCAAATAGGTTGATGTTGTGTTACAGTCATGTCCATCAACTGCTGTTGACAATGAGGCATCAAAAGAACTGGCTATTGTCCTTTTTCAGCATCCGGTTGAGTAGCTCTCACTGTGTTGTTAGTGGAGTTGAAAGACGTTGTTTCCAAATAGCAATCAAGCATACAGTTGGACGTTTGACGAGGCACATGGCTCACAAGTGCAAGCCTCGTTGGCGCCCCCCGCCACCCGTCGGTCGAGGTGAATCTTGGTAGTGGCAACCAATCACGTCCCTGTCTGCTACCAAGAATCTACCAGAATTCTACCACGATGTGGCCAATCAGCGCTCGTATCGCTACCAAGATTCACACCGATGTCCCGCCCCACTCGGATGTCCCCGCCTCAGAGTTGCTTAGTAACGCCAGCGCCGGCTTCTGGTAAGTAAACTTTTATTAAAATAAATATATTCACCGAATTACTAGCCCGGCCCAAGGCTACTGTTAGTTGTTTTAACTTAGTTCGTGTAATGTGGCTATGAGCATAGCATGACAAGGCGATCATGACTGAATGTAATGGGTGTAAAAAAACAGGCATATAGGAAAGTAGTGTTTGGGTCGAATTAACCCGTTTTGTGTTTTTAATTACCGTAAAACAATACAATAACAAGTGATTTCCACCTGAAACTTCATGGCCTTACATTATTTTCAGTAAAAAAAAATTACAAGAATGATGAAACGAAGGACCATTTCATTGTTAAATGTGAAAACAGTTTTAAAAAAGTGTAATCATG
Source organism: Symphodus melops (assembly GCF_947650265.1). Taxonomy (NCBI): domain Eukaryota; kingdom Metazoa; phylum Chordata; class Actinopteri; order Labriformes; family Labridae; genus Symphodus; species Symphodus melops. Next base: position 13,734,701 of record NC_136700.1, read on the forward strand.
CTATAGTGTTGATAATACAAGTTTGTGTGTGTATATATATATATATGAAACCGCTACACACACACACACACACACACACACACACACACACACACACACACACACACACACACACATATACATACATACATACATACATACATACGTATACATACATACATACATGACATGCGGGACACAGGGATACAAGACATTAGTGTTCAACAACTGCTGTCCTCCCTCCCTTACATATTTAAACCATAGATAAACCCGAAACAAGATGGAGAGGACCCCCTATATGACTCAGAATAAACAAATTACAAATTAAACCCGTGCAATTAAAAATAGACTCATATTTATATAAAGAAATGTAGATAACCTGTGAAGTAAAATAAATGTATGTGCTATTTTAAAGACAAATGTTCCTTTGAGAACAATAAAACCTTATATCTTAACTTATCTTATGTGATGAAGTGCTATTGGAGGATACATTTTATCAGCTGATAAAACTGAAGTTTTTTTTTGTTTTGTTTTGTTTTGTCTTCAGGTACAGCAGGCGTTGTAGGTCACAGGAACAACAAACTGTGATGCAAGGCATCCCAGCTCCAGACGCACCGATGGCAGCAACTGAAACGCTTCTTGCAGCTTTGCAGAAAGGAGCTGCTGAACCTCATTCTTTCATTCTTCCTCCTAACTGCTGGGGAGGCAAAGCTAAAGAGAAGGCCACAACCTCAGACTATCTCCCAGGCTTCACAACCCCAACATCCTCTCTTTCCCCCATCCGTGCAGTGTTCTGCAGGACCCTCACAGATGATGCTCGTCACCATGCCACCATCATTCATGCCACCCTTCACTCAGACACAGACCTCAAATAAAGATATCCCATACACAACCCTGCAATACAGAAAGAGAAAGCAAGACAAAGAGCGCGCTGGACAAATGACAAGAAAATATGAGAAGAAGTCGGATGTCATCATATGCAAAAAGTGCAACAAGGACAGAAAGCCACAGTCACATCGCCAGTACTTTGGAAACTGGTTCTGCACAGAGTCTGAGACTCAATCTTACGAAGAATGGAGGGCTGAGCTGGCAAAACATGGATATGGGAAGAAACAAAAGCCAAGCAATGAAAACCCTTGAGTTTCTTAAGTCTGTCTACTTACTCTACTCCAGTGTGTAGCTGTGAACCTGAATACCAGGAGTACAGTTGGAAAACTGGAAAAGGCTGGCTACATGCGGTTCATGTTTGCTGTGTCATATGCCATTATTGTTTTTATTATTATTCTATTTTTTTTCTATTTTTTTATGCAACACTTGATTGTTCTTGTAATCACTGTGTTGTTTATTAATGTTTTTCATAAAATGTCAAATTGAACAAACAAACATTTCTGTCTTCATTTCTTCTTTATCCTCTTTAGATAAATGAAACAAATCTAAATGTGTCTTTTTCTTTTCTTTTTATTGCCCATAACACACAGACACTCATAGGCTATATAAATATCTATAGTCATCTACATACATGCTTTTGAATACTAGTCAGTTTCTCTTGAGGGTAATAATCCTTAATATTAAAATAAGGGTTATTGATGCCAAATGTTGTGGGGAATTTAATATAGGCTTATACATTTTGCAAAAATACTAAAATTATGGTTAAAACACGATTTGATAATCTTGCAAACTACAAATAATATTTAAAGGGGATTAAGGAAAACATTTGATTTGGTGTGCAAGCCAATCTGCCACCTGCTGTCCGAATAATGCCACAACAGGACAAAACCAGCCAAATAAACGAGTTCTTATCGTTGCTTATAACTGTGTATAGTGACATTAGGCAAAGATTAATTGCACACGGGTTTATATATTTGATTTGGAAATATTAATATACAATGTTTATGATGTGGGAATCCCAACGAGTTCATCATGAACAGGATTCGATCTACTGATCTCAGCGTCATTTCAACCGGTTTCTTGTTGTTTACATCGACCAATGCGCGCTGGCCTTGGCGCAGTAGGCAGCGCGTCAGTCTCATAATCTGAAGGTCGTGAGTTCGACCCTCACACGGGGCAGGTGTTTTAAAGCCACAAGGACTACCAGTACAATGATGTAGACGTGCCAAAGAGGATGATGTTGTGTTACTATCATGTCCATCAACTGATGTTGACAATGATGCGTCAGATAAGTTGGCTATTGTCCATCTTCAGCATCCAGTTGAGCAGCTCTCAAAGCGCTGCTCGTGGAGTTCAAAGACATTTCAGGGCAGCTGTTTTAAAGCCACCAGGACAACCAATACAATGATGTAGACGTGCCAAATAGACCGCAAAGAGGTTGATGTTGTGTTACAGTCATGTCCATCAACTGCTGTTGACAATGCGGCATCAAAAGAACTGGCTATTGTCCTTTTTCAGCGTCCGGTTGAGTAGCTCTCACTGTGTTGTTAGTGGAGTTGAAAGACGTTGTTTCCAAATAGCAATCAAGCATACAGTTGGACGTTTGACGAGGCACATGGCTCACAAGTGCAAGCCTCGTTGGCGCCCCCCGCCACCCGTCGGTCGAGGTGAATCTTGGTAGTGGCAACCAATCACGTCCCTGTCTGCTACCAAGAATCTACCAGAATTCTACCACGATGTGGCCAATCAGCGCTCGTATCGCTACCAAGATTCACACCGATGTCCCGCCCCACTCGGATGTCCCCGCCTCAGAGTTGCTTAGTAACGCCAGCGCCGGCTTCTGGTAAGTAAACTTTTATTAAAATAAATATATTCACCGAATTACTAGCCCGGCCCAAGGCTACTGTTAGTTGTTTTAACTTAGTTCGTGTAATGTGGCTATGAGCATAGCATGACAAGGCGATCATGACTGAATGTAATGGGTGTAAAAAAACAGGCATATAGGAAAGTAGTGTTTGGGTCGAATTAACCCGTTTTGTGTTTTTAATTACCGTAAAACAATACAATAACAAGTGATTTCCACCTGAAACTTCATGGCCTTACATTATTTTCAGTAAAAAAAAATTACAAGAATGATGAAACGAAGGACCATTTCATTGTTAAATGTGAAAACAGTTTTAAAAAAGTGTAATCATGCTATAGTGTTGATAATACAAGTTTGTGTGTGTATATATATATATATGAAACCGCTACACACACACACACACACACACACACACACATATACATACATACATACATACATACGTATACATACATACATACATGACATGCGGGACACAGGGATACAAGACATTAGTGTTCAACAACTGCTGTCCTCCCTCCCTTACATATTTAAACCATAGATAAACCCGAAACAAGATGGAGAGGACCCCCTATATGACTCAGAATAAACAAATTACAAATTAAACCCGTGCAATTAAAAATAGACTCATATTTATATAAAGAAATGTAGATAACCTGTGAAGTAAAATAAATGTATGTGCTATTTTAAAGACAAATGTTCCTTTGAGAACAATAAAACCTTATATCTTAACTTATCTTATGTGATGAAGTGCTATTGGAGGATACATTTGATCAGCTGATAAAACTGAAGTTTTTTTTTGTTTTGTTTTGTTTTGTCTTCAGGTACAGCAGGCGTTGTAGGTCACAGGAACAACAAACTGTGATGCAAGGCATCCCAGCTCCAGACGCACCGATGGCAGCAACTGAAACGCTTCTTGCAGCTTTGCAGAAAGGAGCTGCTGAACCTCATTCTTTCATTCTTCCTCCTAACTGCTGGGGAGGCAAAGCTAAAGAGAAGGCCACAACCTCAGACTATCTCCCAGGCTTCACAACCCCAAAATCCTCTCTTTCCCCCATCTGTGCAGTGTTCTGCAGGACCCTCACAGATGATGTTCATCACCATGCCACCATCATTCATGCCACCCTTCACTCAGACCTCAAATAAAGATATCCCATACACAACCCTGCAATACAGGAAGAGGAAGCAAGACAAAGAGCGCGCTGGACAAATGACAAGAAAATATGAGAAGAAGTCGGATGTCATCATTTGCAAAAAGTGCAACAAGGACAGAAAGCCACAGTCACATCGCCAGTACTTTGGAAACTGGTTCTGCACAGAGTCTGAGACTCAATCTTACGAAGAATGGAGGGCTGAGCTGGCAAAACATGGATATGGGAAGAAACAAAAGCCAAGCAATGACAACCCTTGAGTTTCTTAAGTCTGTGTGTGTAACAAGACTGGGATTTATTAAGGATCACTCCACATTAGGACTTAATCAAAATGCCTGACAGAGAAACATCTAAAAAGACTTCTAATGTTTAAAGGAAGCATTTTATTGTGGTAGATCTGCCCTATTTTCCCTGTCCTCTACTTACTCTACTCCAGCGTGTAGCTGTGAACCTGAATACCAGGAGTACAGTTGGAAAACTGGAAAAGGCTGGCTACATGCGGTTCATGTTTGCTGTGTCATATGCCATTATTGTTTTTATTATTATTCTATTTTTTTTCTATTTTTTTATGCAACACTTGATTGTTCTTGTAATCACTGTGTTGTTTATTAATGTTTTTCATAAAATGTCAAATTGAACAAACAAACATTTCTGTCTTCATTTCTTCTTTATCCTCTTTAGATAAATGAAACAAATCTAAATGTGTCTTTTTCTTTTCTTTTTATTGCCCATAAGATATAACACACAGACACTCATAGGCTATATAAATATCTATAGTCATCTACATACATGCTTTTGAATATTTGTCAGTTTCTCTTGAGGGTAATAATCCTTAATATTAAAATAAGGGTTATTGATGCCAAATGTTTTGGGGAATTTAATATAGGCTTATACATTTTGCAAAGTACTAACATGGTTAAAAACACGATTTGATAATCTTGCAAACTACAAATAATATTAAAAGGGGATTAAGGAAAACATTTGATTTGGTATGCAAGCCAATCTGCCACCTGCTGTCCGAATAATGCATCAACAGGACAAAACCAGCCAAACAAACGAGTTCTTATCGTTGTTTATAACTGTGTATGGTGACATTAGGCAATGATTAATTGCACACGGGTTTATATATTTGATTTGGAAATATTAATATACAATGTTTATGATGTGGGAATCCCAACGAGTTCATCACGAACAGGATTCGATCTACTGATCTCAGCGTCATTTCACGCGCTTTCTTGTTGTTCACCTAGACCAACACGCGCTGGGCTAAGCCACAAGGACTACCAATACAATGATGTAGACGTGCCAAATAGGTTGATGTTGTGTTACAGTCATGTCCATCAACTGCTGTTTACAATGATGCGTCAGATAAGTTGGCTATTGTCCTTTTTCAGCATCCGGTTGAGCAGCTCTCAAAGCGCTGCTCGTGGAGTTCAAAGACATTTCAGGGCAGCTGTTTTAAAGCCACCAGGACAACCAATACAATGATGTAGACGTGCCAAATAGACCGCAAAGAGGTTGATGTTGTGTTACAGTCATGTCCATCACATGCTGATTTTAAAGTTGACAATGATAAAGATAAAGAAATTGACTATTGCCCATGTTCGACATCCGGTCGAGTAGGTCCCACATTGTTGTTAGTGTTTAAAAAGACAGCAGCAAACCAATAGGCTGACATCTTTCTGTATGATCTCTATTTATGGACTTCTTTAATGTCTTGTAACAACAGGACAGAGTCCAAGACAAATTTCCTTTTTCGGACATTGAAGTATATCTTATCTAAACCTATTTTGTCTCATATTATAAGATGTGTTGCTTTGCTATAAGATGAATGTGATCAACTAATATATATTATTGCTTAGGTTATTTTTAACGTGTTTTTTTTCCAGGTACAGAAAGTGTCTCAAGTCACAGGAACAAAAGACTGTGATGCAAGGTATCCCAGCTCCGGATGCACCAATAGCAGTGTCTAAGAAGCTTCCTGCAGCTTTGCAGAAAGGAACTGCTCTGCATTCTGGCTGTTTGGCTGTGTCTCTTTCATTCTGCCCCCAAACACTGATGGGGAGGCAAAGCTCAAGAGGAGGCCACAACCTCAGGCCATCTCACAGGCTCTACAACCCCAACATATTGTCTTTCTACTGGCAACTCCAATCTCTCTCCCTGTAATCCTACCATCTGTGCAGTATCCTACAGGACCCTCACAGATGATGTTCATCAACATGCCATCATCAGTCATGCCACTCTCAACTAAAGGCTGGTTCACACGGCAGGATTTTAAAATTGTCTGCCGATTTCCCAAACCTTAGAGACCGCACACATGGGGATACATATTGGAGATTTTACAGTTTTGGTCGTACAGTGTGTTGTGTGCGGACACACGACAACATCAACACACAAACTGATTTCACTTGCAAACATCCCCCCGGTCAGACAGGAAATCTCACAAAACCTCTCGAGATCAAACGTGATTCCAGAGTTAACAAATTGACGAAGAGGATGCAATAGGCATCGTTTGTGCTGTGTTTTTATCTGAAAAAAACAAACAAAAAAAACACCACATTTTAAAAAGGGGCGTTGGTCAAAGGAGTGGAGACTACGGGAGCATGAACTGTACTTGCTACAAAATGATATGGAGGTCAGTTGTTGTTGTTTTGCTCCCGGTGTTTCCTCGCCATTATGTCACCTCGCTTTCTGATTGGCTACATGTCACAGTCAACAGGCTTGTGCTGGTTTTCCCCTCGGGGGAAACACCACACACGATGAGAAATCGGGCCAAAACAGTCCAACATGTTGAATATCCCCGATTTGAGATCGGAGCGGTCCCGACGTCCTTCCAATCAGACGAGAGCAGTCTTGACACACCACACACGACAGGATTATTTTATAAGATTATTTTATGATGATCGGGGCGTCTTTAAGATTATTGGAAGGGGTGAATCAGGGCCAAAATCGGCCTTATTATCCTGCCGTGTGAACCAGACTTTAGACACAAACCTTAAGCCAGGATGTTCCATATACAACCCAGCTTTGTTTTGTTTTCTGTAACTAGTGTACACTTAATGACAGTGGCATTCTTACTGTGATAACAGGAACATAAACGAAAAAGGTTCGGAAAGTACTATCATGCACCTTATGTATGGCTTGATATAGATTGTATGCCTTGATTGTGAAGGGAGAGGGTGGCTTGTGAAAAACAATGTTTATTTCCACAAAGAAAAATGGAGCTTATTACTCAGATCAATCACACAAATCCAGAGGTGCACAGATCTGATGAACCTTTAAATGAACAAACACTTATCATGTGCATATCATGCACATTAGCTTTGGTGAATTATTCCTATGTATACATATGTGTTTATTTGTTTACCTTGAACAGTTGCTATTCAAATCATGACAAGCTAACATGATGTATTGACAATATGTTAGGCACTGTGGTAGTCTGACCAAGTAATAGGAAATGTCAATAGATAAGATCCATTTCCTTACTGGTTATTTATCTGGTGGACAAAATTAATATGGTGTGTGTTTATCTGATTTTTTTTACATCTGAAATTGTGCATCATGAATGCTCTTTCATGTGTTGTGTCAACAGTACAGCAGTGAACTTACCTTGAGCACACTGGAAAAATTGCCTGAAATTCAAAAAAAAAAAAATAAAGAACACTTACCCAGGGCCTGGGTTGCAAATGCTGCCATGGCACTTTGTAGTCGGTCTGGTCTGACTGCCTGAACCAATAACAACTGAGGAGAGCAAGGAGAAGTAGATAAATTGAGAAGGAAGAAAACAGCATGTACCCATGAAAACTTGGAATGCAGAATGTCACTAAATTTCATATAAAAATGAAGTTTGAATATCCAAAGAGCTTAAGTTTGAGAGCCAATGTTAGAAATATTTATTTTGTAATCTGTCTTTAGAAGGCCAAAAAAGTTGAATATCCAACAGTTTTTACCTCTCACAGCCTTTTACATATCTGCTTCGTGGTTTTCTCTGATAGTCAGGGAATTTTCCAAAAATCTGGGAATAAATTCCTTACCCACAGATTTCTTCACAAACATGTTCATAAAGATGTCTTATAACACAAATAAATACATTTCAATCCAACTCCTCTAAGAAAATCTGTGAGAGTGGCTCAAAGTCAGGGTACCTGAAAAAGTGCCTTATTGGTACTATATACTTATTGGTCAAAAAATGTAAAATGTTAACCTTTGCTTTTGGTAGCGTTAAGGGGTCAAACTCGGGGTTCTTTAGGATTCGGAATCCATTGCAAACATTTGTTTTGCAAAAAAAATCCGCTCCTTGGTGGAAAAATGGCCACGCCCACGTGTACAGGTACATTTACAGTAGCTTTATATGTTCATTTTATTATCTCGAATACTAGTTAAGAAAAATACTGCACCACATTGTTAAAGGAGTACTTCACCCATTTACATTAAGCTTTGTTCGTCTCAGGGCAAAATGAGGGCTGGATTCACGACCATTCAACACTACTACCATGTTTCTAATGATACACAGCTTCATGCAAATGAGTGAAGTATCCCTTTAAATTGAGGACTGAGACCCCCTGGGGCTTGTGAGACACTGAGATGCTTTCCATCATTAAATAAAAAAAGTTAAATGATCTAAAATTGCATATTTTACCCATTATGGTAAAATATCAGATTTTCCAAATATCAGATAAAATTCCCTTACTATGACCGTAATCTTAAACCCTTCTATTCACCAATTTTATAAGACTCTGCTAGTTGACAGAGAAACAACAAATGCAAATGTAAATGAGTAAAATGCTTAGATGTGTGCAGATTTTCAATAAACTGTGTCAATAATGATAAGCTGTTTGAAATGACTGTTGTGATTTAATAGAAAGCTGACCTGCTGGAAGGGAGTCATTTTCTTGGCAATAGTCGATGGTATTTCCTGTTCACATTGTGAGCTCTGCGAGAAGGACAGCCAAAGGTCTGAGTCACTCAAACACAGGGACTGGTAGAGGGCTGGGAATGTAGACTGTAAAACAGGGAAGACAAAAGTTAAAAGGGCAGGCGACAGGTAATGACCTTAGAAAAATAAGCTCTGTGAGGACTGCTTTGATTGCATTTAACTATATTATTTTCAGGGTTTTAATAGAGAAACTATATCTTGGGTTTGGGTTAGGGGCAAAATAATTGCTTAGATAACCAAGCAGTAATCTGTCCTTTCATGGTTTATATTTGAGTTTAGATGCTTGTGTCGCCAGTATGCATACCACTTACTTTTAAAATGGCCAGTGCTCCTTGTCTCTCCAGGTCAATCCAAGAAGGGAACTCCTGCGGAGAAAGAGGAAGCGTGGGTCAAAGACCGAAATAAATGAGTGATCTCTCCGATTATACAAAAGCTGCTCTTACCTCTTTCTTAAACATTTCTCCGACGATAGATCCACTGAAGACATCCCATTCCTACAGCAAAAAGTGGCATCAACATTTGACATGTCCAAAGATGTATTTCTGTTTTTAATTTTAAAATGAGAAAGACTGTAAATCTTAGAAGGTTACTTACACCTTCCTGAAGGAGTTCAGGGTACATGCCTTTCACAAAGTGCACAGCAAACATCAACTGGTCAGCCTAAAACAAAGAGAACAAGGGATGTATTTTGACATGGAATGTCTCACATTGCTTCGCTTGAAACCAAACTACAACATCAAGGTGGAACACAAATTATGAGCAACTTTTCCTCACAGAGGAGCTACAAACTCATATTCCTAATACATGATATACAGCTCAGCATGCCATGCTAAAGGGCTTGTAAAGGCTTGCCACAGTGACAATGAAAACTACACAGACTGTTTAAATAGTCACACACAGTGTCTCTCTATCTCTCTTCCTCATGTGCTGGTAAAGTTTAAGAGAGATAACAGAAATCCATCATCAAGATGCTTTTCCCAAGACAGCAGCCCTTTTCCAACTACTTTTTTCGAAATGTGACGCAACTAAGCTCAACACACGCTCTTTGTACATTCCGCAATGGCATAATATTGATTATGATATTCAAGTCCTATTCAGACTGCCAGTTTAAGTCTTGAATGTTTATGTGCCTGTGACGTTTCGCCTTCAATCTGAATGTTGAAGAAGTGTAATTATCGCAATTTATTGGCAATCCATGTGAATAAAACGATCATATCCAAGGATAAATATTAACATGCTGTTTTGTCCTAAGTAGACATCCATGAAAAATAATACGATTGAAAAACATAACAGTTCAACAGATTCTGATCTTTTATTTTTTTTAAACACATTACCCCATAATTTCATTTAAGCTTATTTCCCTTTATTTAGTCCACGGGCTAAAATTTGTGACTTCAATAGTCCTGTGCTCTGGGCTCTAGGGTTCTAAAAATGATCTGTGCATGTAATGGAGGAGTGCGAGGTGCATATAGGGGGCGTGGCCTCAATAGCCCAGCAGTAAGCATAGCATGGAATAGCACAGATATTCAAGTGTTCTTGCATGAAATCTGGTTGTTTTAGTCAAGATAGATGAAATAAACCACATTATCCCCAACCACATTCAAATATCCTTTTAAGGGCCAACCTTCAATTTCAGAAATTCCAATTTATTCCCATAAATTCCCGTTAATTCCAATAGAAAGTTTCCAATTTTGAAAATTCCTAGAAACTTTGCAACCATAATGCCTCAACAATATTTTTGTCTTTAATGATGGTCACTGTGTGACATTAGGCATTCACAAAATCCATACATTTGTGGTGTGACTTGACCAAAAGCCATGACTGACTACACATTGCTAATCAACTTGTCATCAAGGCAGCAAGGAAGCAAGAGGGCTAAACGACAACCAAAAGACAGTAGGAAAAAAAAAAAATCTGACCTAGGCATTAGAGTCTACATTTTTGGTTCAACTAATTACAGCTTTTAAAATGAAGTCTCTGAGAGGATTCTCAGACTGTTTGTAAATACAGGCCCAGGACTCTGTTACACTTGAGCATCCTAAATGTAACAGGAGATGCATTCACATTTTCTTACCCTCACATTCAACTTCCCTTAATGCTTGTAGCTGACACCCAACACATGGGGCATACACAAAGACCTATTATTACAGGTGTTTGCACATAGACATCAATGCACAGAGTGGGAGCTCAACCAGATACACACAATCCTGTTGTTTTCCTCTTTTGATGGTTCACTACTTTCATACCCTGAAAAATATTATTTCCTCAGTGTACAACCCTCCAGTGTACACCTGAGTGTCTTGCAGTGTCATTGTTGTGTGTTCTCTATGGATTTTGACAGATGTTTCTAAAAAACAGGAAATTCTGCTGAGATGGAAGATTCATAAGTAAAACAAATTCACAGTCACTGCATCTGAAACACTGATTTGACAAAGAAAAAAAGGAAACCTAACACTAACCTGACACAAAATAAAAAAAATAAAAAAAACAATCTTTGCTCATTAAAGGTTCAACAATCAATATTTGGTAGAATATGTATCTTAGCCATGTATCTCGCCATGCTCGATCAATACCTTGTTAAGCTGAATCAGCCGCTTGTGCCGGAATTTAACACCAATACACAGCAGTCTACGGTAATTAGCTGCCACTGTGATTTTATATATATGTGTATATATACATATATATATATATATTTTTAGTGGTATGTTTAGTTTTAGTTCAGTGACATTTATTAAAAGGTTTTCTTTTCTTTTAATTAAACCCCTGAAGTCATCTTCTTTGTGTCGCAGATGTGGGTGTTAACAGGATCACGGAAAATGTACGCTGATATTTCCTCTCTGCTAAATAAGTGCACTGCAGCTTCATATAACTATATGTTGTGGGTGTCCATGTGTTTGTTTTTAAACCATGCAATTGACTGCTACTGAGACTCTGGCTGAAAACGCTAGCAACACTTAGGTAACGCCCACACTCGACACACATGCACGACAAAGAAATTACATTTACCATTGGCTGCCAGATCGATGCAATGATTGCCCAGTAGGTCAATATTTGACACTTCATTACTGTGTTAGTTGCAGAGGTCTGATTATACAAGTGTGTAAATGTTTGTGTTTATCTGACTGAATCAGGTCTGAACGATCAATAAAACTACCACTATATAGTATCCGTACTTGTATGTTACATAGCTAGATAAGGTGTTCAGAGTGTCTGTCATAGACAAACCAAACTTGTATCAAGTTGAAAAATAAAAAGAAAGGTCACACACTTGTTCTCCATCCATGTTTAGGATAGCGAATTACCTTGAAAAGTGAGCGGCAGACGTACTCGTACACCATATTCTTTAAGCTGGCCTCCAAAGCAGCAATCCTGGCTTCAGTGTTGTCTGCTTCCTAAGATACAAACACACACATAGATACACATCAATACATAAACATAGATCATATGAACAGAAGCAAGGAGGGCAGTTACACTAGAACAAGGATTTAGTGATATGGGGACACTACAGAGATGCCTTTTCTTATCCTCATTAACCATCATACAGTACATTTGTCCTCATGAATCATTCTTTAAATTCTAGCTAACTGTGTGATAGCTGTCTGAGTAGCAATTTAACATCAATGGAAGGAGAAAAGCCACTGGCAAAAAAAAGAAACGCATTCACTGGTAAACTGCATCGTTCTTCATTTCGAACACGCACCTCTTTTGTTTTATCACCGATTTGCAATTTTCCAACAACTTGAAATACCAATTTGCTAAAGTTGGTGTTGAACTTGTATTTCAGTCTGGGGTAAGAAAGCTATTAAACTGATAGAAGAATGGATACTGAGGACAAAAGAGAAACCTTTTTTTTTTTTTTTAGATGAATTACAGTGATATGGATGAGAAAGGGAATTCAATAGAAGCCTCTGAATTACCGCAAAAGTATCCGACACAGAAAACGCAAGGGAACTAGACAGTAGAATAAATTAAATAATCTCTTTCTGCCCCTATTATAAGTAGGCTGTAAATCTAGTTTTATGGTCTGGCACGACTTGGATACCGTCATCACTGGTTTTAACACACATGTTGGGTTGTAGTGAACACACCAGTTACTCAACCTACAGGCCACAGCAGCTGCTAAATAAAAGCAGCATCATAGAGGAATGTGTGACACGCAAGAGATCATTCAGATTGAGTCCGTTGGTATTCTTGATGATTCACCCTGACACTCAGAGCAGAGCCGGCGGTCCGTCCATAGGGCTCCGCCTCCTCCTCATGTCAGAGCGGTTGTTTACAATGAAAGTGAATTGTGGAAGAGCTATCAAGTCAATTTGTATAATACCCTCTCCAAGTTTCAGTATAACAGCAACATAAGTGGGTGTGCTCGTGCGTCTCCCTCTGTCTGTCCTGAGCTTTGACATACAGTCACGGCTAAGTGCTGGAATGGCTTGAATCTGTCACTTGAGCACAGGAAGCACAGATTGGATTCAGCTTTTAACATGCACTTTATCTTGCTTGTCTTTAGTCCAATACTTCTATAAATGTGGGGCACATAATCTCATGGGAGGCGGGTGGCCCGGGGCAACATGTAGTACGCAGTGATCGCCACCGAGGCGAGCCGCCCAGGTACACAAACACCACCAAGGTATATTTTCCACCCACACAATCTGAATTAACTATTAGATCAGTGATCATAGTGACCATAGAGAAAGAGAGAAAAAGCGAGTTTCTTTGAATGCAGTTATCTAAAACTTCAAATGCTCGATTTTATTCATTTAGCGCAGCTGCTCACTGACAATGTTATACTAACGTTACCCGTTCTGATTACAGAGTCACGAGTGAAGCATGGCGAATTGTAGTTCTGCTTAAGCAGCTCAGTTTGTTGGATGTTAAACACCGTCCCTTTTTATGATGTTGTAGGAGTGCTTTTATTTTGAACGAGTTATATCAGGAAGTGTGTTTTTAGCAGCAGCTTAACAGACGTCTGCAGGAGAGAAACTTTAAACCACACAGAAATGAATTGAAAGCCATGATGCAGACTTGTTTGAGGGGGAGAAGGTGGTGGAAGTGCATGTGCATGTGTATGCATTCAAACGTATAATACCTTTTATTACTGCGGTATAATACCATTAGCATGAAAAGCTAAACAGAAAATACACAGATGTGAATCTCACTAATAGACCCAGTGTGTCCATCCTTCTGTTTCTCCTGCTTCTGTATCTGTTCAAGGTTTACTGAAGTCATGCACTGTACCTGTGTTTGTATCTGTTCATGTGGAATGTGGAAGAGCAAAGGACGTTCAATTTGAATTCTCTCCCAGATGTGTGGAAACATCTGTAGCCTGTTGGCAACTCAAACTTGTTAAAATATAAAAAAAGACGCAAAGGTTGAAAGAGTCAATGAATTTATGCAGGATTCTGACCACATTACCTGACCATGTATGTCCACATGCCTACTTACACACACACACGCACACATGCACGCACGCACACAGAACAGTGGTGACCAGCTGCCGCCTGGTGACATTCTTGGATGACAGCACTGGCTCTAACAACCCACACAGGATTTGAGGAATTAGTGCTCAATCTTTCAACCCAATGTCTGTTTGTCTGTGTGTGTGTGTCTGTGTGTGTGTGTCTGTGTGTGTGTGTGTGTGTGTGTGTGTGTGTGTGTGTGTGTGTGTGTGTGTGTGTGTGTGTTTCTGCATCTGTGCTTTGGTTATCAGGCAGATTTAGGGCTCAGAGGGAGACCAGCGGTGTGACACACACTCTGCTGGGTCAGACTGAATAAAACTCACCGAAGGAAACAAAAGTGAGCTGAAATGAATCACCTGACTGAGGTGAAATTGCATGAAATAATCAAATTAAATAAAATGGAACTGCAATAAATCAGAAAAACAGTTATCATTTCACCGTATGCCATAATGTGTTCATGTCTCAGCCATTGCCATAGAACTACTAGTGTTTGTCAGTATATTTCTGTAACTGACAGCAAGATTATTTTCTTATTTTCTTATAAACAGACGTGATTGTATGTTTATATCTCTGGGATAGTAAGAATGAACAAATGAATGCATAATTCCCACTGTAGCAAACAGATCCTGAGAGACACAGCTTGAAAAGACAGATGTGTACATCAACACAAAGCTGCATCATTTATTTTAACCCAGTGTTAAACATGTATTTAAATATGAAACCAAAACGGTGAAATAGCTTAAAAAGACTTTAAGATGGGTATCCCTCAAACACAGAGTAATGGGAACCGTTTTTTAAAAAGTCTAAGACTCAACTCATTGCCAATCCCAAACAGTTTTAAACAGATCCCTTAATGTAGCTTCAGTCTGATCACGATCCCTGATTGTCTCCATCTACCGGATCTTCATCAAGACAAGGCCAGCTGGGTGATGAACGCAGCGGCAGATCTTGAGTGTTACGCTATACCTCATCGTAAGATAATGATAAAGAACACGATCATGCTTGTCCAGGAAAGCCAATAAAAAATCTTTATCCGACAGCCAACTCATGGAATACAGCTGCTTTACAGGCGTAGTCCAACACGATCATGTAATTTGACGAACCTCAGGTCATTACTGTTTTGTTTTTTTTCAACAACAGATTTACACTTCTGTTTATATTCACTAATATGTTTTGTCTGCAACTTGCGAGTGGTGAAACGGATCACATGGATCTTGTTCAGGTTGCACCTGACCACGGCTCGATGGAAAATGTCCTGAAGATGGTGTAAAATGAAGAAATAAGAGTACAGCGCTTAAATAGTGTGTGTACTGTATGTGCCATGGAGATCCGCTGTACAAATAGGAGACAACTCATCCTTTTAAAACTATTTTTACAAATGTTTTTACAGACTCTCACACAGCATTGATATGTGGTGGTGTATCGTTACGATGTTTCAAATACTGCGTCAACCTTTCTCTGTGTCTGTATTTATCATGAAGGTATCAGATCAGCTTTAGGCTGCGTACAACATCAGTTAGAAACTTCACATTAGTAACCTCCTGCGGTCTGTAGCTGTAAACTGAAGATATCGTTCCTAAACACACGGCCCCTGTTTGTTTTGTCTGACACGCCCCACAGATGCAGCGAGTGCAGAGACACACATACACATCCATTAAATGAACGCTGTATATGTGATATGTTCAACGTACAAGAATCCCTGAACAAAATCTTTGATGTGAGACCGACCCTGAGATATGTGATATGTGTTCCATTACACCACTAGACTTAACTTATAAACAACATGCAAACTCACGGGTGGACTCATGAAAATGTAATAAGGTTCCAAAGGACATCTTCCATGAAGCTGTGCTGCTGTCTGCCTCGAAGCAGGAAGTCGTGCATGATGTGCGAGGTCAAGAAGTGTTGTGCTTTATGCCAAGCCTGACACAATGTGTGATAGAACGTACTGTCGTCATGGTTTTGCATTAACATTTTGGACCAAGGGAATAAGAAGCTGCGAGAAAACGGGGCTATAACAATAGTTGCGTGACACACACCTTCTTAGCCTGAAGAGCTCGTTGGAAGAGGCGCAGAAAAGACGCGAGACTGAAACGGTACATGTTGTTGATCCTCGACAAGTCTGTGATGACAAAATACATCTTGCTGGCGCTCTCCGCAAGAGGCAGGTAGGCATCCCGCTCCTAAAATAAAAACAAGGAGAAGGTGAGAAATGGAAGACGAAACAGGGGAAGCAGAAGAAAAAGATTTATTTGTCGTTACACCGGATACAACAGGTGGGCGGGTGGCAGGGAAAGGGGATTTATGTGGGAACACATGGAAAAGAAAAAGTGTTCGAAAGGTTTTATTTTATCTGAATCCATGTGAAAGGCATGAGAAGGAGAAATGAGGATGGACAGCTTGAGGTGTAAAGATTGGAAATCTGAGTAACAAACAGGGGGCTGCATATTAGAAGCAGTGGAGAGATGAATAAATAAATAAAGAAATCTGTTCTGGGAGAACACTGCACCCTTGAGGAAGATGGTGTAATGCACCTAAAATAGCTCATTGCTTGAGCACCAGTACAATTTAAAGTGTATTGAATTTGTGCGTGCATGATAAAGAAAACCTGGATGACCAAAAAGGAACATACATTCAAAGGATAGGATGTATATCTAGTTTGTTTACTTGGGAAAATGTTCCATTACCAGATAGACCTAGCTGATTTATACATGCTGTGGAATAAAGTATGCTGTGCTGGGAGGTACCTGGTCCAGCGATGCCTGCAGCCTGTGTGATTCCAGAAGGGACTCCTGGATCAGAGCACTGCTGGCCTTGGTCTGGTTCAGACTGTCTATCAGCTCTCTATTCTCCAGAATGTTTCCCTGAGCTGTGGCCAGGGTCTGTCACAGGAGAAAGAAAGATAGATAACAGAAAGGAAATTGATGAAGATGGAAGGAGAAATGCTTAATCGTTTTTACCTGTGGGGTTTAAAATGGAGGTTAAATATTGTAGATTATACTGTCGCGTATCTGTCAATAGGCTGAAATATCTCTTAGCCTGTACAAAAGCCAGAGATTTCATTTTATGACAGCTTGGTGTGTGTGTGTGCGTGTGCGTGTGTGTTCAAGCTTTGATTTAGCACCGAGGTATTCTCACTTCATCCTGCGGAATCTAGTCTCTGAAACAAAGTGGTCAAATTTATTCAAATAAATTCACATAAAAATAGATGAGAAAGCATTGGAGCATGGAAATGTCAAGTCAAATATGCTCCTACAATTCTCAAATAATTACATGTCTAGTACCACTGAAGCACTGACATCCTGCTCTTTGCACCATCTATCTAGAATGTGTGTGAATGTCGGTGTGAGTGTGTGTGTGTGTGTGTGGGAAATTTCTCTTCACTTCATTCCAAAAAAACAAGATTGAGGTTGAGTTTTACTTCATAAGTGGAGGTTTGTTTGTTAAAGTATTTTTTCTTTCGTATTATGTCATATCAATGCTACCTGGACGTAAGTTATTGCTTTGTGTTACCTCCAACAAGGATTCTTCTAGCTGAGCCAGCTGGATCTTCTTGTCCTCCTCTTGTTGTAGGAGTCTTGTTTTTTCAGTCTCCAACTCTGGCTTCTCTTGCTGGATGGTCAATGCTAGCAGCTAATCACACCCACACACCCACACCCACACCCACACCCACACCCACACACACACACACACACACACACACACACACACACACACATAAAATCAATTAAAGGGAAACAAAGAAAATGACTGCAGCGTTAGTGTCTTCGCTTCATGTACGCTGCATAGTTCAAGGCGAAAAGCACTCCACAAGGATCATCTTCGACTAAGTTTGAAGGTTACCTGTCCTCTCAAGCCTGCCCTGGTGGTTGTGAAGTTGACCTCTGTAACCACAGAAACAGCATCAGGTGGGATAAAGGGGGTGGGATTCCGTGTTGCCATGAAGAGACGGAAGTCCTCGTTGTAATCAATGACCTTATCTCCTATCTGGACCACATATCTCGGACCTATGTGTGAGAGAAAGGCAGTTTTAAAAAAAACAAACAAACATACTTTATCTAAAACAGGCTTGTATATGTGTATGCAGTGGTCACTTTAAATCCTATCTTCACCCTTTTACCTACTCCTCAACTCTCTATTTTCGAGTTGTCTGCAATGCAGCACTGGCATGCCTGTGTTTCTCTTCTTTTCTTATCCTGGTCGAGAGTACTTTTTGAGTGGATAACTTGCCCTTTTCTCGGAAATGTCTCTGCCCCCATCTTTTCCAGGTCAGCTTCAAATTGACAAACCATCTCTTCCTGGATGATTCATACACTTACAGTGGGAATCATTCCTGTTCACACCGTGGTTTTTCACCTCGGTTTACACGTGTTTACATGATGTTAACAGCTATGTCAGATTTGCTATTCTTTGTACCTAGATTACAGACTAAGATACCATAGTTTAGATCACTGGGGCAGGTGTTTGTATACAGTAAAGAACAATTTTAATGTCATTCAGCTGTTAAAGATATCTAATACATGATTTAAAACACTTCTTTAAAAGGAAGAATGTGCGACATTATACACATGAATATAAAAGAAATCAATCTGTCCTCAGTAAATGTCTCTCTGAGTTCTGACTCTACAGTGAGTAAAGAGCGTGAGTCAAGCCAGCTGTTCTGTTCTCAGGCTGTGTTCACATCATGTTTACATGGACAGGACAAGTTTGCGTATAAAAAATGTTTTTTGTCAAGAAGGGGAAGAACATAGCCTACTCACTACTTATTTAGATGTCATGTTGGTTTGTTTAGGTCACAGTCATTCTGTGTCAATTCCAGTGCAATACAAAGCTAAGAGCTAACCAAAGTACGCTAACATTAGCCTGTTAACACAGCAACGCAGGCCAAAGGCAGCTCGAGCAAAGGACAATTGTGCCTGTTCTTATTGATGCGTAAATATGGTGCGTTCTAATTCATAACTCCTTTGTGCGAATGGAGAGCGGTTGGAGATGTGCTGCTGGAGGAGAGCGGAGGCTTCAGAATAGCGTAGGTTTCGCCCAACAGCAGTTTGTTTTGCTTTCATGCTGTCGCTCAAGGGCGACATCAACTGGATACAAAGTCCCACATTCTTTCTATAAAGGATCTTGAAAAGAGTGATTTATCTGCACTAAATGTAAATGTAACTTTTGTGAAACACTCATCAATTTGAATAATAAACGGATAAAGAGCCAGTCTCATTAACTATGGGAATCAACCTTCCCCTGTAAAGTCCCTTTGAGTCCCTAGTCCCTGACCCAACTGTCCCACGAGGGTCCCTCTCGCCTCGTATAAACAATGGAAATTTACATATTATGAACAACTCCTTTGTTTTTGGAGGGTAGTAGTTTACCTAGCATTCAGTGGTTGCTGAACCCTCAATAACACACTCCAAAGAGTACTGATGGAGAAGTTTTTTTTTTTTTTTTCCTTCCCAAAAAAAGTTGCATGTTAATGTGCAAACCTTGTGCTATGAAGTCCTTTCTCAGCAGTGGGTAGAGTACTGGCTCAACTCCATCCATCTCTTGGATGATAAGTGTTTTTCCAAATCTGACTGCCAGTTCCAGGGATGTCATGAAGTTACTATCCTGAAGAGACGAGACACACAAACACACACTTTGAAGAAAAACGTTCATTTCCAGCACATGTTGGCGTCACAGTACTTTGTAACATGTCAAACACAATACCAAGAATCTTCGTTAGTTAATGGCCGTGTAAAATGAGTGGTTGAGTCACTGAAAGCAGAGCATGCTCCAATGATTTCCTTTTCTCATAGTGACTGTTCTTTCGTTAAACATGGGCGCAAAATAAAGGTCAACTGGCTCAGTCTAGCATGTGTGCCTCTTGGCTCTGTGGCGGTCATGTTGGAGTCAGTTATGCAATACCCAAAAGTCTCAAATCAAACATGGAGCAAAAGAAGCAGCAACAATTAGAGCACTAAAGGAAAAACAAACCTTGTCAGGAAAGTTAACTGGTGCAATGAAAAGGAAAGAACATCTTATTTGTATGGCTGACAATGGAGATAAAACAACTGGGATTCAAGCATGAATCGATGCAACACCTCCACTCCAACACCCACTATGTGAATTGTGAGTTGAGAAAGAAGGTGTCTTGATCCTACGCTCGGGTCAGGCAGTGATGGTAACGAAGTGATAAGAGATTATCATGGGTTTATAAGATTCGGAGTCAGAAGCAAAAAGGTCAACCAAGAAAAGAAAAAAAAAAAAAAAAAAAAAAAAAAAGACGAGGCTTAGCTTGTGGTTGTAAAAGTTATCTCAGTGATCTGTTGTCAACATTCTGCATGTGTGTAAGAAGCAGTTTGAAAACGTAACAGAACACTTGCTGGCTTGTATTGTGTTTCCTCTATGACACGTTTGCATACAGTTAGTGTGTGTGTGTGTGTGTGTGTGTGTGTGTGTGTGTTTACCTGTTGGTTGATAACCTCCAGTCTGTTCTGACTGAGATGTGTGCGAAGCCACTCTGTCGCTCGGGATGACGGGTCAATCAGGAACGGGCATGCAACACTCTGTGTACAAAACAATGAGAGAAGAAAAAAAAAAAAAACAACGTTGAACTATGACCACTTACTGTGTTTTGGGATGATTTCAGTTAAAATGAGGATCAATCAGCTTCTAAGGAAAAGGGAGTGTGCATGCAAGCTGGTTTGTGTGTGTGTGTGTGTGTGTGTGTGTGTGTGTGTGTGTGTGTGTGTGTGTGTGTGTGTTTTTCAGCTCTATCTTACTGCTGCAATTCTTGTCAACTCAACGTCACCCCAACACCAGGCAAAGGAATGAAGTCCACCGAGCTGCTCTCATCCTGCACCTTTCTATTTCACGGTCTCTTGCTTTTACATTGTCTTTCTCAAACCTGTTTATTTGTCTGCTTTATTTCTCCAGACTTTTCTTACCCTGCCTATAGATTCAAGTTACCCTGGACTCACTTTTGTGTGTCTCTTGTGTCTGTGTTTGTCATGGACATCTGCGCATCATCTTACTAGTGAGTACTGAGCAAGATATGCTGTGTAAAAAAAATGTAGAGCATGACTCACAAAAAAACGGATTGTTTTCACTAATAACCCCCAAAAAATCTGCATAACTTGTTCCGGTTTATGACTCCATCTCATGTTCTGAATGACTAAGCATCTAGCGCTAATGATATTCAGGCTTACTGTATCGTGGAGAGAAGTTATCTGAACCGTAACTCTGTGCAGAGCTTTGTCCACGTAAAGACGTTGAACTAGGAAGCATGAGGAAACTTTCAAGTTTACTGAGAGGCCGGATGAGTTTCACCATTGAAAACAAAGTGTTCTTCCTGACTGGAGCAAGCAATGGCAACTTGAAGGGAAAAAAACTAAACAATGATCGTATCTTTGTCATGTATAACGTCTCCAGAACGTCTCCACTCGTTAATGAAGTGTTGAACTGGACACGAGCCGGCTGTGGCTTTAAGCACATGTTTGTGAATTAGACCATTCCAGCAATGAGAGGGGGACCAAGTTTGCTCTGCAGCGTAGTTAAAGATGTATTAATCCCTGGGTGTGTTTTGTGAATAAGGCTGAGTATTTCATACAATCTTTGTTGTGTATCAGGTCCGTTAATCTACACACTTACTTCTTATGAGGACATAGACACACACAGTCATATTTACAAAAACCCACAAGGAGACAAACACACCAACAGGCAAGCTCCACTAAACTAAACACAAGGTCTAAGGATGAATGGTGGAACAACTTCTTACCCGTAGCTTGAGTTCATTAATCTGAAGGCAGGATGATAAAAACAACACATAAAACTCAATAAAGACAAATGGAGGACAGAGGAACGGCAAACAAGGGGCAGAACATTCTGATGAGACTGGTAGAATGGAGACTGGTTGCTGTCGCTGTTTTGTAATGAATGCATAAAATAATAAAATTGAGTTCTTCAGGCGCGAGACAAAAACAAAGCTGTGAGCGAAAATAAATTCTTCAACCATACAAACAGAAGATAAAAAAACCCTGTAAGAACTGTGCACACAAAGAGATAAAAACGTGTAATTGATCAAATCACCACATGAACTACTGAGGCCCAACAGTAATTTATCAACATTCATCAGATAATAAAATACAAGTCAGATATCGGGACTACAAACAAAGAAAGCCATATTAATCAGGTTAGACAGTCTCACCTGAAGTATGACAAGTGCATTCTCCATGGAGAGGTCATCAGACGGCAGCCCCTGACTCTTCCAGATCAGCTGCTCACTCTCAGAGCACAGGAAAGAGCGCAAGTCAAACTCTGAAACAAAGAATCCACAACACGGATCCCGATGTTAATGGTTGATTTGATATCAAACTTCAGATATTGTGCACACGCACGCACTTGACAGCAAGTCAGAACTCAACAAAGGCGCCTGTTAGAGCCCAAAATATCACGACGACCCAAAATGTCATTAAAAATGTTTTTAACAAAAACCAAAATGTAAAAACTGGTCGAAAATGTAACAATTTCTTTTTTTTTATAACATTTTGGGTCGCTGTTACATTTCGGGCCTTTGGACATTACAGAAACATGGAGTCACATGGGATTTAGAAACGACTTGGTAAGTTGAGCTGTTAGAAAATTTCTTCGGAGGAGTGGGAGTTTACCGAGAAGAATTCTATAATCAGAGTAATAATTAGAGAACACTAAGTGCTGTAAGAGACTGAACACACATCTTATAAGTTCAATGTGTTATTGGTATTGTAATAACACAATAGCTGATAAAGTTAATTAATTACCGTAAAATATAAAATGTAAGTCACAGTAAGACGACAAAATAGTTATTAAAGGCGTGTCTTATACACCAGATGTTACGTTATACAAAAATGATAAAAGAAATGTTAATGAATGTTAAAAATGTATAAACCTAGGTCGTGAATTTGGTCCATTAAGAACAATGTTCAAAAGATTAAAAACATATTTTTTTTTCCTTTGGGATTACAGTCCAAATATGGACAGGATGGTAATGTAGATAGTTACCTTTCAGTAAATACAGACACAGAATGCACTGATGTTTAGTTCATAAAGAAGCCTGTTATTGTTGTCTATCAGTGCATGATACTGTGTGAGGACACTGATTTGTTTCTTTCGACTGTTCCGTCATATGCTGGTGTAAGTGTATCGGCTCATAGAATCGGCTGTAGCATATTTACTCTGTAGTCCAGATTGAGCCATCCAAGTCTCCAGACATTGTCTCCGACAGTCTTCAGAAGCCGCGGACAGATAGGTGATGAAGGCTGCAGCGAGCATGGCCCTCAGAGGGAGTGTGTCCAATTCATTCTTTATCTCAGACATCTGAAAGGAAGAGCGGCACGGAATGAAGAGACACGGACAAGACAAGAGAGGCGAGAGACCAAGACAGACAGGTAGGTGATTAGGGAGAAAAGGAAACGCCAAGAGAGAGAAGGGGCAGCACATGGAAATGTAAGAATGAGAAAGGGAGAGATGAAGGCATTGTAATGCTTCTGCCTCCTCCAAACCAATAAAGCCTAATCCTTATCTACATTTATACAAAGTGGCACAACTTACAGCTCGTCCACAAATGCAGGAGAGAAACTAGGACATTAGACAATACTTCTTCAATTCATAGGTTCAGTAAGCTTAATTGTAAAACCTTGGCCCCTGAATGCCAACATGTGTGTGTTTCAAGGTTACACTGCACTATTACTGTCTACCATGCTGCCACATTCATGTCTTCAACTAAAAAAAAAATGTTTATATATTTCTGCAATTACTGTGTACATCTCTCTCTCTCTCTCTCTCTCTCTCTCTCTCTCTCTCTCTCTCTCTCTCTCTCTCTCTCCCTGTGAAAACACTGACACAACCCTCCAAGCGTTAACATACAGCCAACCACAGCTAGTGCATGGTGCAAAAAAACATTTAAAGATAAAGTGTGTATCTGTACGTGTGTATGAACAAACCTGAGTGGAGAGTAAACTGGCTCTTTGGTGAGGGCCTAGAGGGAGGCAGTGTGTGTGCATGTGTGTGTATGTCACTAAGAGATTGAGTGTTTTAATTAAGGTGCAGACAGATGCTGTAGAGAGGAGTAAAAACAGCCAGAAGGGACTCAAGACAGCGGGATACATCCCTGTCACACACACACATACTCAGAATCCTCTACACACACACACACACACACGTCCCCTCCTGTTGCTCTAACATGGCAAATGAGCCCCCTCTTTTTGGTAAATGTGTGTAACCTCCCTCACCGGTGCACATATATCATAACACTCATTTGTCAAACTACCTGTGCGTTCCAGCGTGTGTGTTCTCCATCCAGTTGAGATATGAGCTGCTGGGCAGCAGTGATCGTGTCCTGGGCTTTCGTCACCTCGGCCTCTAACTTAGCTGCCTCTGTCGTGTGACACTGAAACCTGAGCAACAGAAGAGGGTTTGGAAAGTGATGATTCTTGGCTGGAGATTTCCAAGCCATTTGTTTTAATGAAAAAAAGTGAAATTATCCATATGTAACTGCCTCAAAACCAAGAAAAGTGCTATACAATCTGTCCATATGCCATGAAATGTGACACGCAAAACCGAAGTGAAGATAAGAGGTGTGAGCTGAGGTGAACAAGGCCTGAAAACAGAAAAGTAGGAGAGAAGAGGAGAAAATCCGACTGTTAAAATCACAGCGTTCAGAAGTAAATGTACCAACAGGAATGGATGAAAGGATGATGGGAAGTTGATTGGTTGGAGAGAGCAAAGATTGGAGGCGTCGGAGGAAAGGGCAGCAGAGAGAGCAGAAGGGCTGAGTCAGACTCTTTGTATGACCTCCATCATTGTTGAACCCGAACCAGACAAGAAGTGAGCGTGGGCAGTTTCAGCCAATTTCAGAGGAAAAAGAAAAAACCCGCCCTGAAAGCATTATAGATTGTTTGTTACATTGTATATTCAATTACACTGGGGAAAAAAAGGATCCTGCATGTGAACGGTCGTGTACAAGAAGTCTACAAGTCATTCTTTCTTGTGGATTGTTCGGTTCTTAGTTAAGTTAGCTGCTGAAACTTTTTGAACGCTGCATTACATTCAGTCACACGTGCTTTAAAGCCTGTCAGTTAAGTTAAATGTAGGACATATGAACGAAATGTACTGATCAAGGCTGCAAAGAATGGAGGGAAAGGTGAAAGAAAGGCATACTTCTCTTTCAAATCGTTGACTTTGGCTCCAACAGAGTTAAGCTGGTCCTCCAGTTTGTTCTTCCTGCTTTCTGTTTTCCGGAGGTTTCTGCAAACACACAAACAAACTAAAACTGTAACTAACCCTAAAAATGTATTTGATTACATGTAGAATGTGTCCATCATTAAATGTATGAGCAGTTTAGATTAAGGCCAATAGCTCAATGACAAGCATGGTATTGTGTGTGTGTGGTTGTGTGTGTGTGTGATGTATTCCTACTCCATGAGTCCAGCCTGCTCTCTCTCCAGTGGCTCTATCTTCTCCAGGACGTGGGAGTATTGGACGTTAGCTTTGACCCAGGCAGCCAGAGGAGCAGCTGCTGCACTTGCACGCTTTGCATTCTGACCACAACAACAACAACAACAACCACAACAGAATCACACAGAAGAAAACTAACTCAGTTACAGCAGCAGCACCTTCTTCAGGAAACCAAAATGTCTAAAGGGAGGGTGCGGGGGGGCATTGCAATTTTGTATTCTGTTATCATGTTTAGCTGACCTTGGGATCGAAGGAGGACTTGTTCCTGTTGAGCAGCTCTTCCACACTCTGGCGTATTTCGGAGGTGATGTTCCTGGCCTCAAGTGTGGCGATGTCCTCCCTCACACCACGCTTAGCCAGAAAACTACAGAAAAGAGATGACACGTTGTTGTGTGGCATTATTCAATTCAGTGCAGTTCAAGTGGCAAATTTAAAATGTTGTTGCCAAAGCAGTCGATGTGCACAACATTACCATTACATTTATTCATCATTTCTTTGATTCTGTTGCGGTTTTTTTTTTTGGACTCAGTGCTGATGGGAGGTTGGCTGGTTAGTTTAATCAGTTTCAGTGTACTGAGGGGGCTGTTGGGTTTTCAGTGCTTTAGACTGAAGTGAGTCTGTTGGGCTCAGATTTGATGTGAATCCAGAAAGTGAATGCACAGTTTTGGACATTTAACATTCTTGAGTAAATGCTCCAGTTCTGCTCGACACACGTTATTGGGCGTTTTCCTGTGAACATGAAGAACTCTCCGACATTATTCAGTGTGGAGACTCTCTACTGGGTGTTTGTCCTATGATTCAAATGGGACCCATTGATTGGACCCCAGATCTCACTTCCATAAAAAGGTATTGGTAAAATTGCATGAACAGAAATGTTGGTCCAGATTGTAGGGATGTAAAATTTGAATGAATTTGCTGTTTTTTTCTGTGATCGCTGGAGTTGCTGAACGCTTCAGCAAGTTCATTGTACAGGTTAAATAAATGATATGTTTCACACCATGTGTCTGACCAAAATATCCTGTTCTTTTGTTGTTTATCTTTACAGCACACTGCTTGTGCATGTACATATATTTAAAGAGGTCATCCTGCGTACCTTTCCACCTATCCCATTTTGAAAGAGTTCTTCATGCCGGACAAACGCGTTTTTGAAGTCTATGAAACAAGCAAATATTTCCCCTCCTCTTTTCCTGAACGAAAGATAGCATCCTGGAACTAAGAATACTGCAGAATACGTTGCAGACAAAGATCCCTCTTTAATTGTTAGGGTCTGATTTATTTCTATTTTTGTCTATAGATAGCTGATTTGATAGCTGTCTTAGATGTATCCTCATTTCTTTACATTCACCGTCAAACCACCTTTTTCCACAGACTCCATTTTTTTTTTTTTTTATAAGCTTTGCACCTTTAATGCAGCTTTTTGGAAGACAGGATTCCTATCTACTGTAGCATTATTAATGCCTTCAGCGTTTTGTTGATAGTTTGAAAGGTTAAAAGAATAAATTGCATGTCTTACTTTGTCAGAATTTAGAGTTTGCAAAAACTTTGCAGCCCATCTGTATGACAGGTTTAGGTCATACAGATGACCAGACGGAAGTGTCTGAGATAGCATTGTCTACAACACGTATCCCCAGAGCTGAACAATCAGAGAAACAACCCAAACTCTGGCGTGGTCTCCTCTGATCCTTCCTTTTAAAAAGTATATGGCCCGAGGCTCTGCAGAGATACAATAACTTTTTTCTCTGTTCATACTTCTGTCAGGGTTGTTCCTTACAACAGTGACTGCAGGGGTCAGGAGGGGCTCATTGAATACGTGTTCCTCTCCTGTGTGGTGGACACAGTCAGGTGTCCGTGCATTAAAGCCCCCGCACAGAAGGATTTTACACTGAGCCTGAAAACAACAACAAGTCGTCTTGATATGGGGTCTCTGGGAAATCTACTTCACATATGCCGATATCTTTATCTAAAATAAAGTGACTTCTCGTCTAGAAAAGAGGAGGTGGTTGTTAACTCAAGTCCAAATGAGGCAACCTACGTTTTTTTTTTATTCGTCTCTACACGTGAAGTGGAAAAGAGTTGCTATTCATTCTCTTCATTATCTCTGCCAACCCTCTCTCTCTCTCTCTGCATCTGTTCCCCACACTCTCTACTGACTTTTTTCTCTCTCTCTCTCACACAAACCAAATTCTCTCTTTCTCTCTCTCTCTCTTTTGTTACTCGAAGCACTCTGAGAGGGGTTGGCTGACCCAATTACCATGAATCATTAGACAAAATCCTTTGTCTATCTGATCCCCTCTGAAGGTGCCCACGGTCAGATGAGAGATTTGTACCAGAGGCTCATTTAAATCAACACTGAAACATAAAGAGATTTCACAGACACAGTTACACATATACTTAACTGAAAGCTCTTATTACATTCAGTATTCCTAAAAATCTAGTGCGGTTCAGTTCATATTATTTCGACCATGCGACTAAGCTGTGAGAAATCTCAATATCTGCATAAGAGGAAAAATGTAAACATTTGTTGTGGACAGCTCAAAGAAGAAAACAAGGGAAAAGGTTGGTTTTCTTAATAAAGCCGTCTTTCGTGTACTATGCTTCTCTATAAGCTTTGTTGAATGTTTCCTCCTTTTAACACTTTCCACATTAACCTCTTATCACACGACAACCTTCTCACACCTGAAAAGGTGACACATATTCTTGACAGCTGAGTGGCTCCCAAAACATGGAATCTATTTATTCGTCTTTATTGACTCTGCCTGTTCATCCACCTTCGCCCCATCTCTCACCTCTTCATGCTGACCCAAGAAGTGTCGAAGATGCCCATCAGTCTTAGAACCCCCTCCAGGATGTCTCTGATGACATCGGGGGGCATGCGGAGGGAGCGAATCTCAGACAGCGCTTCAGGCTTGATGTTCCCAACTGCACGCTTTGCCTCGTCGACTAAAGGCTAGAGGGCGGTGATGTCGGGAAAAAGGGAAGGATGCGGAGATAAAGAAGGGGTAAACAGCTGGAAATGGAAGGTTTGGTGAAGGCAGAGGGCTTTGTATGTATTTGTTTTCGAGACAGAAAAATCAAACAACTTGCCTGGACTTCCTTCAGCTCTTCATCTATTTTGGCTTTTCTCTCTTCAATCTTGGAGACTTCATGAGCCATCTTTCCTTTTATCTTTTCCATTTCTGTCTTTTGGTCACTGGCATTCTGGATAACCAAACAGATAGTGGGATATTTATTGGCCTTCTGATGTTTCAATTTCTACTTTATATACATTCATTACTGTTAACTACTCATTTCAACTCACTGCTGAGCAAAAACACATAATGCTTTTTGATGCATCATTTCTATCTATACTGTTTCTCCTTTCCTTGTCAAGCTGTGACTCCGTCATTCACACTAAATATTTCCCCTATTCCATCTTCATCCAATTTTAATTCCTCTTTCACTGCCTCCTACTCTGAATGTTTCCATCTTCCCCAAAGCCTCTATCCCTCTTCCACCTGGTTTGTTTCAGTCTGTCTCTGCTCGTCCCAGTCTGCCTTTCTTTCTTTTTTTTTTTTTCCCTTCCCTACTGTCTCTGCCTCTACCTCGACAGGAGACAAAGCCACTACAGCCCGGAGCTGAGAGTCTAGTTATTAATTATCACTCTGCAAACTGACTCTGCGGACAGTTTTTTTCTTCTGCTCTTGTTTTTTTTATGTCACTCCTTCCCGCCATTTCACCCAAAAAGCAGATTCCCCACAGAGAGACAGACAGAAGTTTATCCTAACTAATAAACGGTGCTCAGTTTTCTTTGTCCAGCCGACATCGTAAACATGGATATGGGACAGGGAATACTTCACTCAACAAGCAGATGTGCATACTGACAAAAAAATACAGTTAGCACTTACGCACTTACTGTTAAGGGGGGTCATAACTCTGACAAATGTGAAAAAAGTTTCTCGTATGAAACGAGGAGAGGAGAGGAGGGAAGAGGAGAGAAGAGGAGAGAAGAGGAGGGAAGAGGGCCCACAGTGTGCGGGCAGCAACAACATGGAAGCGACATGAAACCCGCAGGACTTTTTACCCGTTGTTCTGCCTGCCACTGAGCGTACCTGCATGGAGGTGGTGATTTCCTGCAGGGCAGAATCTGCCTCCTGTTGTTTAGTCTTCAGCAGTGCACTCTGCTCTGCTGCCCGCCTCTTCAGCTCATCCACCAATTCTTTGGCTTCGTTTAGCTTCGACACACCTGCCTGCAGAAACACAGTCAAAAATAAGAAGTGAGAGACATTTGATCAAACTGAAATACTTGTGCCCTGCTTTTTTTAGCTCAATAAATAGGGCGTGGTCATCATGCTATGGGATTAGTTTTTTTGGGGGGTTTTTTGTGACAACCATTCATACTTTCTGTATGTTGGCTAATTTACTGTTATCTTAGCTAGCTAAGTAAACAGCATACTTTAACTTCTATACGCTTAAAGGTGAATTAAATGAACACCTGCTGTGCATACCTTGATGCATCCTTCTTCTCTTTGTCGAACAAGCTTGTTTAAAAGCTAATACTGTACCTGCAGGTGCTTCTGTCTCGTTGTGAGCTGGCTCTGCTTCCGGCTGTATAATACAGCGTAAACGTGCAGAAAGGCCATGTACTGGCTTGGAGTTGCACCCCATTCTTTACACGACTCGTGAACAATCAGGAACAAGCGGCACAGGTCTCCTTGAGTCGAACCTGCTGGCAGCAAAGTGGCTTCAATTGAGGAGGTTCAATTCATGACAGAAACTAGAGTTAAATAAATTCTGTTATGTAAGTTGGTTCCACAGCATGATGAAAAACCCCCCTGAAAATTGTTGGACAAAACAACTACAACAAAAAACGTGTAAGGCCCCATGTCCACCTACTGTTGAAAAAATGAACAGCATTGAAACAAACCTAAATATCAGAGTTCACTTGTAAAATTGCAGAAATTAAAAAAAAAAAAAAAAAAAAAAAATGTAAACAATGGAGAAGAGTGGTCGCCATCAAAATAAATAGGTGAGCCTTTGTGGTTATTTTATACATTCCAAAAAAAAAAAAAAAAAGAATCTTAGTCTTTTTTTGTTCACAAACAATGAAACACAAGAGACAAACTCCATAACACAATTAAAACGTCTAAATAGTTTCGTTTTCTGAATAAATGTAATTGAATTTGAATGTCTGTATGTGTGAGCTTACCTGAGCTCTTCCCCGTGTCTCTCTCATGCTCCTCTCCTCCTCCTTCGGTCTTTGCCAGCAGCAGCTCAGGAATCTGTCAGGAACAGGTTTACACAGCCCTGATGTTACATTTTGATAGAAAGCCTTGATGCATGCATTCAAATCTTTTCCTTACTTACGCCCATTTTGTCAACTGCTGGCCGGCGAAAAATGTGATCAAATACTGGCACAGAGAAGTCTGTCTTTTCAGCGTTTCTGGGCTTATGTAAATCCCAATACTAAACGCGCTTCAGCACAAATCCGTATGATAAATACTGTTGTGACCTTTGGGAGCAGCGACTGACAAAAAAAATCTGTTTTGGATCTTGTCGTTCCTCCTTCTGCCTCGAACACTAACCTTCTTCATGCTGCTCTCTGACCATCCCTCCATCCACTGGACGGAACACTTGCGGTAAAAAGCGGGGTTGCTCTCACAGTTGATCGTGAAGTTAGAGTTGGAGCAATCCATGATCAGGACAATATGAAGGTTCTGCTGGATTCCTGTGTGTGTGTGTGTGTTGGGTGGGGGGGACAAAGAGGAGCAGGGGGAAAAAAACGGGGGATAAGTTAGTCCCAAAATACTCATTACACAGAAAATAAGAAAGACACAAAGACAATACGGAGCGCAGAAACAGTCAGTTGTTTGTGTCTCATTGATGTTTGTACCTTTTGGCTCATTACTCCCTGATGGAGTTGAATAATGAGTGTGAGCAAAGAGATCCTTAGTTGGTTTACTTTGACAACAGAAGAGATATTGACTTGGTTTCCTAGCTACCACATCAACCTTAAAGCACCGTTTCTACAGTATATACGTCTGAACTGCGGGGGAGCAGAGTATCATAGATGAGGACAGACAGAACGATCAGAGGGAGGAACATGACACATGTGGAAGGCTGCCATAATGGGAAACGGGCCAGAACACCACAGAGAAGGGACAAATAGAAAGAATGATTGACAGGCAGACAATGGAAACCTGCTGTCAATAAATATTCAGTGCATACTGTAGGAAAAGTAGTTGTAGAGAGGCCCAGTGAATCCGTCCTGAGAAGCAGCATCTTTTAGTGAGGAGAGGAGAGGCTCCAGCTCTTCTGGTGTGTACAGACCTGGAACTTCACCTGAAACATGACAAAACAAAGACATTTGCTCACTTTATGGCATCTTTTGCAATAAACCAAACAGAAAAACAGAGACGCTGGGGCGCCGGCTGCTTAGTGGTTAGCAAGCACGCCCCATGGTCAGAGGCTGTAGATCTCCAAGCGGGCAGCCAGGGTTCGAATCCTACATGTTGCTCCTTTCCCACATGTCATTCCTCGTTGTCTCTCTCCCTGATTTCTAAATCTATCCACTGCCCTATCTCTAAAATAAAGGCATAAAGAAGCCCAAAAATAAACAAAAATAAATCAAGGATAGACGCCCACTCACATTCAAACTGCATCATTTGTTAAAAGAATCATTTTTGCTTTCCTACATGATCCGTTGGTCATTTTTACTACTTCAGTGTATGTCTCATATTCAATCTAAAGTTCACTCTGAAACTGTGCTACATTAGGGATAGATTTAATACTTCAACACACACAAACACAATACAGACATATCATATATGAGAGCCTCCTTTGAATAAACAACTTGTTGGAGTCACAGAAGTCTTTTCATCTTGTAAACAGTTTAGACAGATGAATGACAACGTGTCAATTATTGAAAAGGGGTTCAATGCTGAGCTAGACTAAGCTTACCATCAGATGAAATGGACAGACAGAGGATTATCAAACCTCTCACCGAACTCTTTGCATGAAAAAAAGTGGGGGTTTTGTTCCCTTTTCAACAATGACAGAGACAAACGTTCAGGTACAATACAAACCTGAGGACAGCAGACTGTTGACCATTTCTAGGAATGCTGGGTGAACAAACTGATAGTCTTCCAACAGCAGAACAACCTGTTGGGCATCCAGACCTGCCAGTTGCATCACCTACACAGAAAATATGCAAACCTTACATCATACACACATTTATCAAACACCTATATATTCATTTTATATATTTAATGTAAACACAAGCAGGACACGCTACATTTGGCGATTTAGATGTGGGAAAAGAAAACACTACTTTAAAAGGTGTCAATAGGAAGGAAAACCCAAAAGCTTGCAATTTACAATGCATTTAGCTTTGCATAATGTGAATTGATAAAACAGACGATCTAATCTTACCGCCTTGAGATCATTGCTGAAGTGCTTCAAAGTGTAACCACGGGAGATTTTAGGCGTGAACAAAGTGTATCCATGCATGTGTGACACCAGGCGAGTGGCCGTGTGCCGACCCACTCCGCTCCGGCCTGCCAGGAGCAGAGAGCCACCGGGTCGGCTCAGCACCCGATCCACCCTGGACACAAAGTCGCACACTTCCCAGAACAGGAGAAGATCCAGCTCCCTGTTATCACGACTGTACAGCACGACCCCCTGAGGGAAGGAAAAGAAGAGACACACAGGTGAGGAGATGTCTAAATGACACTGGGAAAAAAACTAACAAACTAACACAACCGGATGAATGGGCCACAAAGAAGATGATGTCGAGAAGTATTTACATCATTTATTTACTAAGTTAAAATAGTCAAATACAATTGCAAAGACTTCATACAAGTCAAATGAAGCTTTGACAGAAATAGAAAAGTTGCAGGCCGTGCGGAGGCATCCAAAAAAAGACCATCGTGCCATTTTCAGTGGGCTGCTGATGTGCCTGAGAAAAGTATTGCAAATTTGCACATGTGCTAAAACTCTCAATTCAATGCATCTGGTTTGTCCAATGTAATTGCGATGTTCACACCAAACAAACTTTTAAATACGGGTAAACAAAAATAAAAAGTAGTTGTGACAAAAAGGCAATGCTGCACTTTCTTTTTAACGGACATTCGTTTAATATGACACAGTGTACATGATGTGACAGGGTCCTTTATTCAAATCCCAACACGGCAGGGAGCGGGGACGCAAGGGGCCATTAAGTGACGTAAGAAGAAGAGGAAGAAGTGAAAAGTCAGTTTTTATGCTGCCACTGGCAAAACGCAAATATGACCATCAGAATCGAAACCAGCGTTTAGAAATGAAACATTTGAGCACTATCTAATGACTGTTTTACTGTTGTGTTTTGTGATCTTGATGTACTGTTAATTGAATACATTTGAGAGGTTGAACCCTTTTAAGATATTTGTGCCATGATGTATCATTTAAGATGTAGTGATGGGACCTGATTTCAGCTAATACTTAAAACGTAATACAGCCTATTTCAAAGTTATAAAAGCATGGAACAGTTATATATCATTTATCAATGACATCATCGAAGAATCAATGTTGTAATACCAAACTAAGATATAATGTTTCAGTGTATGTTCATCTTAAATCCAACATGTCTGATCACAAACGAAACCGCAGACAACACTTCCTCTCTGCGTACCTTCTGTATGACTTGTTTCAGGTCAGCCGAATCCAAGCATCCCAGTTGTTTACCATGAGGAGGAAGAGACTGGCCTGGAGCTGTTACAGCTCCTTCAGAGGCTCCCCACGTCACGTAGAAACCATCTGCTCACAGGGGGAAGCGCTTCAGATAGTTAGAAACACATCTGCGTTATGCACACATTTAACAACTCACAAAAAAGATTTTGTCTACGGACAGCAACGAGGAAATAAATAAATATATCTGAATGTTTAACCTTTGCGTTGTGATTAGTTTTAACCCTGCAGTTAGTATCCAAGGCATTACCCATTAAGGCCACAAAGTATTAGCCTTTAGCTGATGCTGCCTCACATCTCGAGTGCACAGGTAGACTGCTTCTGATTTTATGTTCAACAAATCTGTGCAATGGGTGGGTTGTGAAGTGATGAAAGCTATAGCACTCACAGGATACTGCTCTGTCGCTGCAGTTCCCTCTTTATCACTGAGAGACACCGAACTAGCTCTCATGTGTAAACTCCTCCGCTTGTGTTGAGTTGGAACTTTCGGTGAGTTGCTTCTTGGTGTGACTCTGTAGCTGCGAGCTTCGGTTTCATGTGCTGGTGTGGTGACAATTGAATGTACCTTTCGGGCCTCTTTGAGTCAAGTGAGCATTATTTCCATGTTTTCTTTATGCTGGCTAGCATTGTGAGTTTGCATGGAGCAATCTGGCTATGGCTTGAAATTGCAAGTTAGCTTTTGCTGAGCAGGTTTTTTCCAAGCACATTCCAAGTGTTAGGTCCTACCTTTGATACACATTTAGATTTTTTTTAAGAAGACACTTAATTTGATGTGTGATAGAGAGATTTTCTTGGAGGAAAAAGCCCAGGTATTTGTAGGTTGCGACTCTCTTAATCACTTTGTTTTTTTTAAAGTAACGATCTGGTAGTCATCCTTATCAGATGTCTTTTAACTTCTTGAAAAACAAATCTTTTGGTTTTTTTCAATATTTAGTACAAGTCTTAATCCATGTAGGTTTCTCTGAAGAACATTAAAAACTGATTGGAAGTCCATAGCTGCACTTGCTGAGGATGAAGCAGAACTATAAATGTTGGCGTCATCAGCATAACAAAATATGTTGTTTTGATTGGTTTGCTGTTTGGGTTCTTATGCTTTGCTCTAATGTACGTACATGTATATCTACACAATTGTTTTCCATGTGATATGTGAATGAACTTTTATTCAGCAAGAACAGAGAGGGGATTTTTTTTTTATATACCCGTCATGTTTTCCAGAGCATCAGATCCCCAGTCTCCTCGTATGATGGAAGACAGGATGTTATCAAAGGTGTGAAGGTCTTTGGAGGAAACCAGCCGGTCCCTGAATAGCCTCCTGGCCTCGTGTGCCACCACCTCCAACACGCTGTCTGTCACATTCGATTGAGCTTAAAGACATCAATGAGACCAGAGAGAGAGAGAGAGACTTGAACAGTTACCCAACAGGATATCCAAAGACAGTATACAGATACTATTAACTGCTGTTTGCTTATTACTGAAGAACTTCTAAACACCTTCCCCATTAAAAGAACAATAAGCATGTGATTTCATTTCTTTTCATATCTGTCACATGAGCACTTTTACTCAGCAAAGCAAAAGGCAGTTTGGCCTCAGATACGACAACAGCACCTCCAGGGAGGAGTCTAAATTTACAAAATCCAAGTCCTGTTCGCTACAACAGAGAGTTACAGGTCTGTCAGACGACATCGCGAGCGCAGAAGACGACAGTCAAACAGAGACACAGCTTTCACTCCCTAAAAATACAAAGTTGTCATGCTAAGCATTCTGTATACCAACGACCCGTTTAGTGTTGATGTAACCAGCTGTGTCAGTAAAGACAGTTTTTGTTTCGGCCAGTAAGGATTTTTTATTTGCAAGATGAAGAAATGTGTTTAAAAAAAAAAAAAGGCTAAAGTAACTAATTATTAGATATTTCTGTCAGGATTATAATCTGTAGTTTAGAAGGCGTGGGTATACACAGCAGCTTTTCATTCACTGATAAACCTGTGCACTTGATAGAATGTCTTTTACTTTAAACATGAGAGAATGTCGTCCACTTTGTTGAACAGAGACTCGAACCTCTCTGACGTTGGCACGTCTGCGCTGTAAAACGTTTGAACTAGCTGGTTATGTAAACTATTCTGTTGCATCAGCCAGGAGTGGAATTTGTAATTCGTTTCACAAATATTGCAGAGCCTTTTAAAAAACAAGGATCGGCTGATATGGCCACTTTGACCAAATTGAACTGAGGCCCCGTCCACACGGAGCCGGGTATCTCACAAAACAAAGATATTTTTCTACGTTTTGGCCTCTCATCCACACGAACGGCATCAAAAACAAAACTTTTAATTAAAAACCTCCGACCAAAGTGAAGATTTGCGAATTCTCTGTTTATGCGTTTGCATGTGGACGTCAATAACCGGGGTTTTGCGTTTCGAAACGTCACTGCCTGCAACAAAATATGTTCTTACATCACATATTTGACCTGTGTTTACATTCACAAACAGTATGAATGTGCTTAAAAACACACTTCTGCTGTTACGTATGGATGTTTTTTCCTAAAAACAAGGTCATGTGTATGTAAATTTTTTTCTAGACGGATGGGGCAGGATATTAGTTTTTACAAAAACCCGGCTACGTGAGGACAAGGCCTCAGTTGTGTACCAAACGATGACTCATCATTTCTTCTTTGTTTGATCAGCAAACTTGATTTTTATGTTCTTTCCAGCCGTTATTTTTAATTTTGAAGTCATTAAATGTAAAATGTAGAAGTAATAAAAAAAACTAAGCTCTGTCTGCTCTCGGTTTGGAGTCTGTATCAACTCATTTGGAAGATATGTTTCATGCTTCTACCACATGATAACAAATTTCACCATCAAGCTGTTTGGCGTCCGTCCAGGTTTAACTGTTGTTTTGTTTTGTTTTGTTAAGAGAAGCTTCCTGCGGACAAACACTATCTTTGTGAGAGCAGTGAGAGAGAACCAAAGTAGATCACTTTGAAGATCCTGAAAGAAGTGACCATTCAGGTAACGCTTTTGTTCCCTTATTCATGACTAAGGGTTTCTGTTATATTGTTACGTTGCTTTTACATTGTCATTTGATATTTTATTTTTTTTCTTGATTATAGTCTCATTAAATTTGAAACACAAATGTTTGAAGATAAGTTGGCAAAGTCAATGCAATCACTGGCACACTCAAATCCACCACACGCATCAGCACAGCCACAGCATGAGGATAAAGAGAGAGAGATTTATACGTACCAGAAAGAAGGTAATCAGCAAGAAGGTAGAGAGAGAGAGAGGGAAAGAAGAGCGAGTTAAAAAATGATGAGTGTAGGAAAAGGGAAGTCTGTCTGCTGACGTTATAAATTAAAATAAATGATTTGACCTGCCATCACAGCAGGAGTGCAATGCAACAGGGGAGACAGAGCGACACAGAGAGAGAGAGAGAGAGAGAGAGAGAGAGAGAGAGAGAGAGATGAAGGGACAGGAAAGGAGGATGATAAAGGAGGAGGTAACAAGAACAAGACAGGAGGGAAGATGAGGGGATCAAATGAAGGGAAAGATGAGGATAAGAGACAGTATCTCTACAGACAGAAAAGTGAGAAGATTCAGCCATCTGTCTGTCCTTATTGATTTATCTAAGGATATATTTTTGGACACTTTTGCCTTTATTTGAAAGCACAGCTTTGGCGAGACGGGTAAGGTTTGGAGTAGAGAGTGGGGGACGACATGCATCAAAGGGCCGATGTCGCATTCGAACCAACAGCTGCTGCGATAAGGACGTGATTTCGACGAAATGATTTAGTCTCGTAGTGGCAGTGATATTATTCTTATGGAGGATTTTGTAGAACTTCAAGGGGTGGTCATGAAATCAAACTGTGTTTTTCTCTGCACACAGCTGGCCTCTGACACATGAATGGGAACGTGTTCGCTTACCTGCAGTGATGTCATATCGCAGCAGGCTGAGGACCCATTCTGTGAGGATACAGGGGGTGAATAGGTAGTGGCTGTGGTCATCCACTGTGAACTTGGTTTTCACCTGAGAAAAAAACAAACAAAAAAAAAACAGGAGAAAATATGAACATGAAGGGGGAACGATATTACTAACTAAAATATGCATACAGAACAAAATGATAAAATGAATGTACAGTTGTTCATTCAAACATCACGTCTTTACTTTTTTTGACTCTGTCGGCTTGATCAAATAAAATGGAATTAGATTTTTTTTTAAAAAGGAAAGGTATCAAACCTGACAAAAGAACCATTTCTATGCCAGCTTAGAATTTTCCGTTCCATCTTTGAGTCAGTAACAGACCGTGTGCCTGCATCAAGTCCGTAACAGGAAAATACAACTCTGCTGCAGAACTCCATTCTTGCTTTCACATGAGTATAGGTTCAGTAAAAGGCAATGCCATTTAGAAAAATAATAATAACTCTGATTGTACATCTTGATAATACCTGCTGGAAAGTACCTCATGTAATATTCTGCACTACTCCGTCATGCCCTCCCTGAGAGCTAGAACGCCAAATTCAGTTTTATATTGGACTACAAAAATTATTATAATATCTGATGTGCTTCTTGAAGTACTGAAAGACTATCAGCTACAGCGAGGGAATTCACAGTCTGCAAGCTTTTAAAGCTTACAAAGCCTGTGTGTGTGTGCTTTAAACACGCCTGAACTCAAAGTGGATTAACTCAAATTCCAATCAGAGTCTCCAATAACCTATGTTGCACCGAACAGGAATGTGATAATAAATGAACACCCAGTCCAAGTCATTACCTGTTCATAGAGCTGCACAAGGGAACCAGCCAGCTGGTGTGTTTTCCCTGTGCTGGCCCAGGATGCCTGGCTGCCCAGGCTATGCTGGAGAACTGGCTGCAGGTATGCTGCATAGATAGTCTGCAGCTGCTCCCTGTCTGGATAGCTAAAGACAAAGGCAAAGGAGCAGAGAAACAGATGGATGTTGGATTATAAAACCAGGCAGGATCAGCATCAAGTTAGGATGGAGACCAAAAGAGAGAAAAGAGAGCGGAACGAAAGAGAGAAGAAATAATATTCCATACTCACTCTATGGTGCAGATCCGAACAATAGAGGAGAAGCGGGAGGTGAGGGAATGGCTACCTACAGACCCCCCTGTTGACATGGAGGCCACCACCTGGATGTTCTCAAGACTCACCCACTCAAGATTTTCATCATAGAATCCCTTATAGGTCAAAACCTAGAGGAAAGAAAGGAAAAGATAAGAAGGAGAGAAGGGTGTGGAAACAATAGGAGAGTTGGGAAAGAGTCATTTTTGCACTTTTTTTTTTGAAGCGGTTTGGTTTAAAATGTATCTGTACCTGTTGCAGGAAGGCAGTGAGGTTGCTCGTCCCCCATTTGTCAGGTTTAGGTAGGTTGATGTCTTTGAGGTAGAGCACCAGGTTCTCGCAGTCTTTGGGTCGAAAGACTCGACCAGTGTTGGAACTGAGCATCAGGCAGGTCTGACATAGCTTCTGTAAGACGTGGCGAGATGAAGTCTGGGCACTGCAGTGAACAACAGCCACCTGCGTGGACCGCAGCCGAGAGAGAGCAAAGCGCAGGAGCATGCTAGACAGAGAAAGAAAAAAAAAAAAGGGTTAAGAGATATACAAATCACCTGTTTTGTTTAACAGCTTTTGAAAGATTTATGTTTTGAAGGATCAGAGGGAGATATCTGTGTCAGCAATGTATGTAACATGAGGCCACTTGGGTTCTAGAAAACAATGTTAGTCAGAACAAACCCCAAGGCAAAGAAGGACCTTTTGGTTGGGTGCAAACACAGAGTTGAAATAATTGGAAAGCAAATGATGCACGGGCATTTGCATGTACACGTATGTGTGTGTGTGTTAATTAATTAGCTGCTCTTGTATTAGAAGGGTAAGCAGACAAACCCAACGCCTCAATGGCATGGTGACCTTTCAGGCAAAAGGAGCAACGACAAAAGGATGAGAGAAGGAGACAGTGAGGGAGACTCAACTGGAGTGTAAAAGACAAACTGAGTGACCCTTGTTCCTAAAACCCCCTGAGGAGGGAGTCATTACTTCTGAGGCCTCTCTGAGGAGCCACACACAAGCCCTGGCACATATACCACACATACACACACATGCAAACACACACACACACTCCTATTCTGACTTGTCAGTGCTTTTCAAGAAAGGTCAACGCTTGAATAAAGAAAGCTCTCAAATCAGCGTTGATTGTGTTCTCTTGTCATTTGGAGTGTGCACATTTGAGTGCCTCTGCCTCACAATCCATATTGAACACTCCTCTTCTGTGACCTCAGGTAACCTTTTTTTTATTTTTTTCTAACAAGCAGACCAACGTAAAGTTTGTCAATCACAGTGCCTGCTTGAACTGCCATTTGATGAAAGATACAAAACAATGATGGCAAAGGTTCAAGATGAGCCACTGTGATATCATGTCATTGTTTTTTCAGATATGTTGTCAACGCATTTTCCATCATTTACAAAACTGTGTGTCTGCATGTGCACCCCTCTGTTTATCTTTATTCTGATGTTTGGGCTCTGTCTGTTCATGCACGCTTGTTATTTACCCCTTTCCGCAGCCCTCTGGTCCGACCACCATAAAGGGCTGCCTGTGCTGAGCTGTAAGCCACGGGGAGAAGCAGTTCAGACCTCTCTGCATGTCTGGAGTCTCTATGACTGGTAGAGTTTGAGTATGAGAGAGCTGTTCCAGCGTGAGGCCCTCAGGACGCAGGAATGTGTAGGCCACTAGCTGACTGCTGTCAAAGTCATAGTAGGTATCCAGTGGTTTTTTGGGGTCCGGTGGGCTCTCCCTGGCCCAGCTGAGCAGCTATAGAAGAACAGAGGAACAAGAGCACATAATAAAACCAAGACATTAATCCTATATGTTTTTCCTTACTTAACACCTGAAAGATGGCTTATGCCCTTATTTTTAGCAGCTGAAAAGACTTAAGACAAGACAAACCAAGACAAAAAAAAACAACAACACACAGGGCTTCTCACCTCTTTTGCAAACTCCTGTCTCGTTTTGAGGTTGAGGTTTCCTCCCAAACCTCTGAGAAGACCGACAAGGAACTGACCTCTCTCTGTCACCGCACGGAGATGTGAGAGGCCGTTGAACACTGTGCCCACCAGACTGGTCTCCACCACGAAATCATTCTATCGAGGGAGAGAAGAAGAGAAGAGTTTGAATAACTGCAAGTAAACAGATGTGTATGTTCAACGTTGTGGAAAAGAGAAACGATAACTTGATGTTTCTATGAAGCCTGCTGAAACTGTCACAATGTCAGCAGTTAAATATAGTACTAGAACAAGTGTTGGTCAGTGCACTGGGAGGTAATTCATACAGCCGTCTCATACTAACGTGCTGACATGCAAAAAAAATGTTGCTATATGTTGTTCAAGTGTTTGAAATGTAAAAGAATGGACACATTGATCCTGCTTGTGTTTGTGGGCCTGTGATTTGAAGTATGACAGGGAATGCGTTACCTGTTTAAGGACCCAGTCGAGGGCTCGTTGGAAGTAGTCTCCTAACCAGTTCTCTAGGTTACTGCGACACTCCTCTGGCTGACCACTCAGCCATGACTTCACCAAAGCAGCAACATCAATGTCCTCATCGCTACAAATAGGAGTGGGGGAAAAAAAAAAAAGGGTTTGTGAGACCAGCGGGCCGAGAAACTCGAGCTGTGATTAAAGTGTGATTGAATGATTCATGGGCTGACAGACCTGAGGAAGATCATGCCCATGCGAGAGATAGTGGCAGGTGAGGCACAGCTGAGATCATGGGTCTCGAACAGGAAGTTCACATTGGGTCCGAACTGGATGCGCTCTCCACTTGGCATCGTTAACAGCCGATTATCGTCGAGCACGGAGTTCAGACTCTCGATCCACTCTGGATCAATGTCTCCGTCGCATACGATCCACGAGCTCACCTCTAAAAGCACATACACATGAAGATACATGCAGGATGCAGTGTGCCAGCAGAGACAGGATCAGTGTTGTGCCTTTAAGCATCCTGCCTTTACTCTATTAGCCTACAGATAAACAACTCACTATCGAGCATTTCAAGCAGAGCAGAGAATCACTCATGTAAATCACCCATCTCGTTTGGTTTTTTTCGCCCATCCATCCCAGTATCAGTTACCACAGTAACCAATGTGTCTCTGTAAATGTTGGCTCTTTCTCACCCTGTGGTTCTCTGACCACATTCCTGGCACTGTGTGTGAGCACGCCATCCGCCCATTCTCTGGTGTCCATGTCTATATGTCCCAGCAGCTGTTGTCTTGGCATGGCCTTGGGATTCATTGTGTACTGCTTTACCTAAAAAGAAACAGCATCAGTCAAAGATGGAGATCAAATTTTGGGAAGATTTTTTTTTTTTTTCATCCTTTGAATACTTCTTTGCAAATAATAGTGAAACCAAAGCCCTGAATAGAGTTAATTAATTAATGTAGTTTATCAAGTTTAATATCAACACAGATGATATTTATGGAACGGTTTCGCTCAATCATGACTTGAAGCCGGCGGGTTGCCTCTTACTCACCACTTTGCCCGTCTTGCTGAGAGCAGCCCTGAGCATCCTCCAGAGTGTAGATTTCCCTGCTCCACTTGGCCCCACTATAACAACTCCCATGCGCTGTCGAAGCTGTTCATTCAACTCCAATGCTTTCTTCAGCTACCAAAAGATAGACAACTAATCAATGAGATGTCGCCGACATTTGCTCCTATTTTTAAACCGATGCCTCTGCGACTTTATAAAGGCGATGGCATTTATCATCGTATGAGCATGTTTATTTCTGACTTATCCATCAAGGTCTTCATACAAACACACCTGGCTGGGTATGAGTTCTAGTCGCGCCTCCTTATAGACTTGTTCCAGTGCGTGCATTAGAACGTTGTCCTCCCCATCAGTGAAATTAACTCCAGAGAAGACGTCTCTGACCAGAGCATCGAACCGGGAGCTGTCTGCAAACGTCAGCTTGGACATGGTGTTCAGTCTCAACGCCTGCACCACCAGGCTACTCTCCTGAACTACATGAAGTTAAAAAAAAAAAAAAGAATAGATGTCAACAACAGTTCATCAAGTATATGACTGAATACATCAACTTTTTTTTTAATTATGGAAAAAAATAAACGCAGAAAGAGAAAATACAGGAAGGTGGAAGAAAAACATAATCACATAACTTGGTGAAGGAATCATTTTTGCTACTAAGGGTGCATTCGGATTATCCCTCCTATCCCCTTTCAATATCCACTTTACCTTAACCTGGAAAACGACATGGGTTTAAGGACAGGTGTTAGGAGAATTCATAAAGGACGATCGCGTTGTTTTGACAGTCCGACCGCATTTCCACTAAGTGATGTGATAATAATGCGACAACGGCAGAGGTTAGTTTCGGTTTTCAGAAAATGGACTACAGAAAGCTCATTTAAAAATCTTTTCCCTGTGCCTTCTTACCAGTGAAAAAATCCTAATCACCACGAGGTGTGAATTAAAATGAAGGAATATAAAATACCAGGATACTTTACTTGGATGGTTTGATAACATCAGCATCAGGTTCATAGTTTACCTCTGGGTTTAAGATAGCTACAAGTTGTTTAAGGCTAATTAATGCAGCGGTAACTTCCAGGATCTTTTCTATTACAAGGTTTTATGTTGCAATTTCTCGCATTAATTGAACCTCAAATAACAGCAAAGCATCTCCACTAAAAATGATACGCATGTATATATAAAAGAAATGTCCACCTTCTTCAAACACAAAAAATATAAATAAAGAAACAAAATAAATAGAAAGGCAGAAACTAATTACAAGTAAAATCAATCGAATAGAAACCAAGTGCAGATTGTCTCCACATTTGACATCCAACAGATTGTAACATGTGAGGCGGCACTTTCTCTCCTCCTTCCATAAAGGATGGTTCAGTGTTTCCTAAGCTAAAGGAAGCATCGAGCCGCCTCTACTTCGCTTTAAGAGATTTCAAATCGCTTACTTTAAACGCTTCCGGGGTTAAGGAACAAAGGAGAGTGAAAGAAGACAGGAGGCACAATCAGAATGCACTTTTGGACCTTGTTCC
Source organism: Symphodus melops (assembly GCF_947650265.1). Taxonomy (NCBI): domain Eukaryota; kingdom Metazoa; phylum Chordata; class Actinopteri; order Labriformes; family Labridae; genus Symphodus; species Symphodus melops. The sequence goes on from NC_136700.1 coordinate 13,779,201, forward strand.
TGTTATTCAAGGTGAGAATCGATAAAGCCGTTCATGATTTAAGATGAAGTCAGTTATTTTGTTCTCAGCAGCCCTTGCTGCTGTACAAGTTTTTTTTTTTTTTTTTTTTTTTGTTCATAACAGGTAAGAACCCTCAGCTGGACAATAGATAGAAGCGAACACAAGGAAACTCTGGGGACCTATTGCCAGGACAGGCGTTGCATGTTGTGTGTGCATGTCTGTGTATGTTGGTCAAATAAAGGGCAAGTGGGTGACAGAAGGGTTGAAGAGAGAGAGAGAGAGAGACGGGTGGCCTCAGGAAAATTCAGAGGGGGCAGAAGACACTGGTGGGTATTAAAAAGCAGCAACATGAAGGGGGAGGGATTCATTGAGAAACAGGGGGAGCGGTGAGAACGTGTGGGACGAGAGCGTCTTTGACAGGCTGCTATTAGAAAAGAGAGCTAACAAGAGGTCAGAAGGAGGTGAGGAAAAAAAAAAAAACAGCACCGAAGAGGTAAACAGAACCGTTTGGGAAACAAGAAAACGGAGAAGGACAAAAGTACAGAGAAGCCCATGGGAAGAAAAGTTTTGAAGCGTAGTTTGGGCGAAATGTCAACTGACGACGGGAATCCATTTGAAGATTAAGAGGGCAAGGACAACCGCAGGTGCCTCAGAGAAAGTCCTGGTCAATAGACCCTCTTTATGTTTGAGTACCCTGATGCAAAGTGTCTCTCAAACTGCCTCCAAGGGATAACCACACACAGAGACGTAGATTATCAAAACATTTTTGTTGTGGGACCCTGTTGGCTACAGGATAAGCATCTCCGAAGAAAAAAAAAAAAAAAAAAAAAACTCGCACCTTATCCTCTAATCCTTTCATCGGCTCTGCAGCTTTTCTCTCCCTCAGCACAAAAAGCTTACTATCCGTGGTAATACTTTCAGCACTTCTCAGGGGACACACACAGGGGTCAGTCTGACCAAGTGACCAAAAAGTTTTCAGCCAAATGTTGCTATAAAAAGGAGAACAAAATAAGAGCCGTTCATTTACAACCCTGTAGGTGACTGATTAGCTGCTTAGATATAAGACAAGCAGTTCGACGGATGACGATGTGAAAATGACTTATGGATGGAAACGATCGTATGGGGACGTCGAACATTTATCACCAAGAACGAGCTTTTGTCTCTCCGCAGTGTTTCATCAGTATGGCACAATGGTAACAAGTATTCTACAACTGGGGTGTATGTATTTGTTATCAGGCGGTAAGCAGTCAGTAGAATCAGGTGTGCAACAATCTTTTTAATTGAAGAAATAATGATGTTTCTGAACCACTGAGCTGAATGTTCGGAGTTAAACAAACGAATGAGAAGAGAATCAGTAATGACTTTGAAGTTATCATTAAATATGACAACTTTAGTTCCACTGAAAAAAGTTAAAGCGGTCGGCTGTCAACATACTTAGGTATCATTAAGCTGAATCACTTTCGGAGGCAACTCGACGGCGGATCTTCGACACGCATGTCGTCTCAGTGACGTCACTCACTGATGTCTGACGAAGCTTCGAGGGAAAACAAATCTAAACGGATGAGTTACTTCTCTTATTTTAAGATCTTTTCAATCAACGGAGTTCTTTTTTTTTTGTTGTTGTTGTATTTCGCAGGTGACTGTGCTCACTCAGACAGTCAGATCAATCTTAAACCTCTTTCACTCATCGTTCTTGGGAACATAGTTGTTCTTAAATCTTACTTACAAACGCTTGAAGAAGATTCTAGGATTCATCGCCGTTTTCTTTTGTAGGATTTGTTGTTAAGAACGAAAAGAGTTTACGAACAGTGACCCCAGAGCACTCTTAAGCGCATTTTAGTGCTGACAGGCTACAGCTATAATATTAAAGACATTACAATCTTTTGTTTTATAATAAATATGGAACAAATATGTACATGAGCACACTAATCCAAGCGGTTCTTAATATAAAACACAGACACATGGCACGATCACATACAGTACATATATTATGTTTACTGCATCCCGTGTGTCTTTTTGGTGTTCCACCGCTCACGCTGATGAATTCAACAGCGTGTTTGATGCAGCACTTCCCTCCGATTCACAACTGATCAACTTTCTTCTCCGTTAGGCATCTCCGCAACCTTATTCTGAGCACCCAGCAGCTGGGTACAACGAGCATGCGCTTTCAACGTACGAGGATATGGGTGACTGAGGCCCAACGGGTTGTGTGGAATGATTGCTCATACTGACTGTGCGCTGCTCTGTGTTTTTTTCTCTTTTAAAAGAATAAACTTCAGAAGAACTTTGGTTCGTTTAAAGCTGCTGCAGCAAAGCTGGCGGATGTCACAATACTTGAAATCAGCGACAGTACTTGTATATTGGCCAATAAGAGAACAAGAAATTGTTGTATGGATGATCTACCTTTAATCCTATTGATAAGAAGATTCCCTATTGAATAGTTTGTTCAGCAGAGGGACATTTAAAAGTGTCCCATACACTACCTGTATCACTTACATGAGACACAAACATTATAGTTTATTTGGTATGTTTATGTCGGAACAAAACGTACAGGCCAAACATTGCAAGACATTCTTGTTTTATCAGAAATATAAATGTCCGTATCCGCCTTATAATTCTGTTGTTCTGCAGCTCCAGTTTTTCAGAACTGATCACTGATCCACATTCTCGTGCTGCAGTAGTCACATTTGTCACACACCCCCTCCAAGAATGGATGTCTGCATGTGTTCGGTTGTGCAGTTTGGTTTCTCTGACATCTCGTGGTTCTGTGTTCTTTTGACAGAAATAAATATGTCTAGAGGTGAGGGCCAAAGGAGCTCCCACATTCTCGAAACTTTCTTCTGACCCTTCACTATTGGAAAAGTCAAAATGCCTCTGAGAAATGTTGTCGCATAAAAATAAAAAATGAAAAAAAGCCAGAGGGGTTCTTACTCTTGTCCTTGTCATGACTCCTTCTCTGCTGCTGGAGAAGACTTCCACAGGCCTTCAGCACCGTCTTCAGAGCACGCAAACCCCAGTCATAGTGCTGCTGGGGGGTCAACAGCTCCCTGGACACACAGATAAAGGCACATTTTCACACATACTCTCCCACTCTGAACTGACTGCTGAGCTGGTTGTGGTGCTAATGGGTAGGTAAGTATCCGTCATCCACAAAATAAACAGATGGGTACAGAGTGTTGTGGTACTATAGAGAGTTTGAAATAAATTCAGCCGCACCTCTGGGACCACACAGACCAAATCAGTTACTTTATAATAAGTGAGAAGTTTAACACAAATGTATCTCCTATAACCTCATTCCAAGAATCTTCGACACACCTGGCCAAGTTGAAGATTGCAACCAGTTTTCTGCCTAATATTTCTCCGTTTTTGAAGCCCTCAGAGTAGAGGATGACCTCGGCAATGAGCTCGTTGTCTGGCCTGCTCATGGCAACAGGCCTGAAAAGCTGCTTTAGGTTATCTGGGAGCTTCTGTCTGCCTCCATAGCCTTTTCCTGCTGGGTTCAACGTGATGAAAACCCCAGAGTTCGGGTCCAATTCCACCTTGAGGATGAAAAAAGAAAAAAAGAAGAAAAATGATTCTCAATAGTCTGGGTTTTTTATTCTAGGATGAATGCAGTTTGATTGATTTTTGATGATTAATGACCCAACCGAGTCTTTGAAAACGGATGAACACATAACTGAACAATTCATTGAGCGGACTGAAAAGACAGAAAGGCAAGGACTGAAGTTTGAAGGTTCAACTTCTAATGTGTGTAATTACAAGCACTTTAGAAAGGTACAAAAAGACAAAAACAAAGTTTAAGTAGTGTAGGGAATTTATATTTGATGCTTCTTTTTTTATTGTCTCCACATAATTACAATCAATAAATGAAATCCTTGAGGAAAAAAGAGAGAAAAATCTGCACTCGTTTGCACTCGTCCCAGGATTGTTCAAAGTTTGAACTCCACATGTGGAGCGTCCGACAAAAGCTAACGCTAACGAGCTAGTTGCAGAATAATTGATAAGAAAACCTTTGAAAAGGCCCTCCCTCCCCATGTCTCTCCCATGAACTTGTTCTTGACCAAAATGTAATGTTTTTTATAAAATGTAGCTCTGAAACATATCTCATTGCATTCTTTAAAAATCGAGGTTAACACTTCGTGTTTGTTAACGTTGCCCTACCCCACTTTCAGGGATATTTACATATGTATGTGTTCTTGTTTTTCTGACCTCCTTTCCAAGAAGTTCACATGTGTTCTTGTGATGTTTAAGGGAGTCTTGAATGGCCTGAATCTGCATGGAAACTGCCGACAAGACTGCCTCCTCTAAACGATTGAACTCATCAAAGCAGCCCCAGGCTCCACACTTCACCAAGCCCACAAAGATCCGTCCCATTGACTTCACGTCGATACCCTGGAAAAAGAGACGGGTGCAAACTCAAGAAAGAGAGCTTTTTATTTGATCATAATACCAGTCTTGTGTGAACTCGATTTTCATAATAACTAACATGACATGTTAAACCTTAACACTGTCTCTCTGGAAGGCTCTTCATACCTCATCACAGTTGAACACCAATACTTGACGTCCGAACAGTCCCCCCATGGCTTTGACCGACTCGGTCTTGCCTGTGCCAGCGGGCCCATAAGGGTTCCCCCCAAGCCCAATCTTCATGGCCTGGGTCAGAGTCAGGTAGCACTTATCAGTCAGTGGAGTGTGCACCAGCTTAGCAGCATTCCCCTTGGACACAAAGAGGTAGAATGTAGAAAAAAAAAAAAAAGTGACGGACAAAAAGTGACGGACACACAGCGAGGGGACCAGACAGAAGTTTAGATATTTGGAGTGAAGGTCCGGTGGAGAGGGAGGACATTAGGGGTGGAAGGGCCAAGCAAAGAATTAATTCAAATAGACAAGATGATGGATTAAGAAAGGAAAGTATGAACAACAAGCAAAAGACAGGCAAAGAAAATGTAAATGAGCCAGACTGAGTACAGCTTGTTTTTTATAAAAGGAACTACAGAGGGGGAAGCTCTTTAAATGTGCATGAACAGTGCCCCAAAAGGCTGGAAAAAGAAGTTCAATTTCATGCCGAGAACAGTATAACTTACATGAGACATGAAACAAGAAGGGAATCTCTCACAGCATTGATTACCGTACACAATAAACACAGTTCAAAGAGAACAGATCCTCTCAGGTTATTTGAGAATTATGACAGATCTGTTTTCAAACCCACACTTAATATCTAAACCTCAGCTGTTATTGGGTTAAAGCAGGGATTGATGAACTGTTCTGATGCCTGATACTACAGCATGAGATTCTTATGTGACACAACAAGTGACTATAGCATGTGTCGTCGGTGTTAGTTCTTAGAGTTTGGCAAAGCAAACTGCCTGAATGGGCACTTCCAAATCTTTAATTTCTAAGGACTGCAGTAAGAAACGATGTGATGCAGGAAGAGTGTTGGATTGTGTGGGAAGGATAACAGCTGGTAGAATCGTTTACAAGTGAGACAATGAAATAGACTGTCTGTAATACAATGATCTAATTCAGGTAATTCATTCACAACATTAGTTATGACTTGATTCCAACATTTTGAACGTTATATAAAAAAATAAAAAAAAGAGTCTTTGACAAATGTTTACTACCCAATGCAAAACATTGTTTTTAGACTGCTCAAGAAAATAGAGAAGAGAATCCTTTTTTAGTCTACTGGCAAACACACCTGGTATTCATACGTGTAGTTGAACTGTGCATCCACCATCTGTATTAGGCAGCATTTGTCTGGTCCCATGTAGAAGCGGAGCTGCTTCTTCCAGGCCCAGGCGTCAGAGCTGTTCACACCGGCATGGTTAAGTTGCTTCACCACGCTGATATTGTGGACGATGTCTAAGATCAGAGCCTTCAGTTTCAGCTGCAGGACGCTCGATTCTGTACAGGGAAACATGCAGAGCATAAGGAAAGCAGGAGTTTGACAAAAGGATCCATTTGGTCACTTACTAAAACGTTTCCAACAATGTGTTAATTGTTGGGGGGAAAAAGAAAGAAGTAAGACAAAACATGGGGGAAACCCTGATGCAGGTTTGAAATACACACTGCTGTATTTTTGCAGCTTTACAGTCCAGCTGGAGAAGAAAAAAAAAACACAAGCAGTTACCAGCAATGTCATCCTCTCCTTTATTAGGATAAATTACACTAAACGTGCGTGCGATATATCATCCTATAATGAACCTAAAAAAAAAAATGTTTCCCTTAAAAGTGGCATAAAGTCATTATATAACCATTGTTGTTTGTGTTTGCTGTGGAGAGATGGTGGGCTCGTATTGTAAGAAGACACAAAAAAGAAAAAGCTTTTATATTTCCATGAAACCCGTTGTTTTGTCAGTTGCAGCATTTTGTAATGCTGTTGCAGAGAAGTGATCAGTAAGAGGAATACATGGTTTCACTCACTAAACAAACCATTCCTCCCACAGATACTTTGGAAAGCTAATATTACCAACAAACATTCTCCGGCTCAGCTTCAGTAACTGTTCAAAAAGCAGACATTTCAGGCAAATTGGAAACATAATTATTGCTAGTAATTTGTCAGAAAGCCATTATACTCGACTTCTCCAGCACCATCTGTAGTTTGAGAAGAGAGAAGTGTCAGAGCTGAGCTAATTATACTATTGACTACAAAAAGAGGCGCAGACATAAAAATGCATTTAAAGCAATCCACGGTAGAAATGTTAGGCTTCGATCTTGGAATCTTACGTCCTCTCTGTGGATTACAACCATCATCTGCACACATCTATCTCCGAAGTTCTGATGTCATATTGTTAGTGGTTGTCGGTGCAAAAATCACGTGTTAGGTCACTGTTTTGATGCCTTGCATTTAGTGGATGAGAGCAGAGCCGCAGAAGCTTGAAAAAAGACTTTCCCAAATGTTTATCGTCTTATCTCGTCACCGTGCCAAAGCAGAAAAAAAAAAAAAAAAAGCTCCCACATTCTGCCTGGTTTTAATGGTCCATTTATTTAGACTGGGAAATAAGATTATCCCTCTTGCCATCACTGGAGCTGTTGAAATCAGTTCTCCCAGCATGGAGCATCTTACGCCTACCTGGTCCATTTCAGTAAGCCTTGAGAATGGGTGCAAAGCATGGATGGTGAAGGTTTTCATTATAAGACATTATCTTCAAATGTAATAGGATACATTATGCTGTCATGCCTGAATAACCGGTATGGTAAAAAAGCAAATAATCAGGAAAACTAATGAAGAACATTTTGCACAGGTGGAATAAGAATTTCTTTTGAAAAGATTTCCACGACACAAACAGAAATGTGAAGATTGGAACTAATCCATTAAAACCCTGAGTCTCTTGAAATAGAAACTTCTTTTGTACTTTACGTAGCCACACACTGAGTCGCAAGTCATTAACTTAGCCTGTCGCTGCTGGATCCGCGGCTTTAAAGGAAAGTGACCCTCTGCAGCCTCTCGCGTCTCAACAGCCTCCAAGTGATTCACACAGGAGCAGACGCTGGCACTAATCTCTCCGTTATGAGATACAGCCCAAGATTTTGATCAGAGTTCGGTCTTTGATGGAGAGTGCGAACAAAGAGCGAGAGTCGAGGAGCAATTGTTTATGAGGACGGTGGGGGTTAAAACGATCAAGAATGGAATCACAGCGAACAACCAAAACATTCAAAGGGGAAAAGGAACACTCTGATTTAGAAATTAAGAGGGGCAAAGGAGTCGTCTTGAGCATAATTAGGGATTCTACCGATAAAGTTTGTCTCAGCATATAATGACTAATAACATGACTAACAGTAGAGCACCATTGCTATCATCTTATATGTCTGGCTTTGAAATAGTCTCACGATCAAAGTGATTCTACCCTCTCAGCAACAAATATCATTTTTTGAATTTGATCAGACTTCACTTATTAAAAGCATGAGACACGTCTCCCCTTAATCACAAACACAAGTACCTGTGTTGACGTGATCAGAGCTGGTGTCCACTGTCGTGTAGTGTTCTAATTTGGCACAGAGCTCCGTCTCCAGCTGCTGCATGTTTTGCTCTTTCAGAGCTCGTTCCACGTCCTCGGTGAACTGGATTTGTTCAGCTAAACACAGAATCTACGACGGGAAAAAAAAAAATAATAATAATAATAAGAACGTGCAGACGCTTTAGAGTGATTGAAAAAAAAAAAGTTCTGACTGGAACAATCTGCGATGTAGTTTGTGTTTTACCTGGGATGGGTAGCGTGAAGGGTCAACCTTCCCTTTCTTCGCTGCTGCCAAACACTGATAGAGAAGATGCTTCAGAGTCTCCTTCATCTCCACAGACAGCTCACTGAGCCACACCTGGGAAACCAGATCATACACAGCTGTTAAAGATGCACGCAAAACGCCTAGCTTAAATATGACATGTTCTGTTATCAGGACAGATACAGAACAGAAACATGCACACAGAACTCTGAACAGCAGCTTCACCTCCACCAGGCCTGAGATGCGTACAAGGTTTCTCAGTGGCACTATTTCCCCCTCCAAAGAGCACATGGCAACAATGTGCTGACACTGCTCATCAAACACAACACTGTGGATACCTGCAGAGGTGATAAGAGAGAACAAGTTATGACGGAAACAGAAAAGAGAGGAAGAGGGCGTGCAGGTCAAAAGAGTCTCGAACAGAAAAGCGTAATAGACACAGGATACAGAAAAGTGCAAAACAGATGGTTCTGACCGGCAAACAGTTTCTTGAGGTGTGACTGGATGACGGTGGGGTTGGTTGCCTGGCCAAGAATCTCTAACAGATCATCATCTCCTATAAAATAGAATCTCGGGAAGGCAGAGCGCTTCTCCTACGACAACCAGACAGACAAATAGAACCGTTCTGATGCACCACGATTCTGCTGTTTTATACATCTCATCTGTGCATACAGAAAAAAAATTAAAAAATACAGTTTACAGGGTTTACCTCGAGGAACTCATTGAGTGATTTTTGGCAGCGCTGCAGCTGATCCAGTATGGTGACCAGGGAGTTTCTGATGCCGGCTCTCGAGCTCAGAGAAACAACTCGGTTGTCTCTCTGAATGTCTGACATAATAGACCTGTCACACACGTACAAAGGGTTTTGTTGCTGATTATGAACAAACACAAACATCTTTAACCTGAAACTTGGAGCTTTAGTTTTCTCATCTGAGGGACAGCGTTTGACTTCAGACTGGGAGTTTCTCGGAGTTGTCAACGTTTTCATTACCTTTGTCAAAGTTCACACAAAGATTGAGACAAAGTCATAATGTGTGTATGTGTGGGGAGGGGTTCATCAATGAGGGCTCGTCCTTCTTCTCAGGGCACAAGTATATTGTGTGTCTTTTACAAAGCCTGCTCTGGGCTCTACATATGCGACGGAGTACCTGAAGTCTTCATCGACCCGTTTGAACCGGGCCTCCTCCCGCGGTAATGCCCCTCTTCCAAAGATTGGCTCGAGATAAACCCAGCGCCTCTGGATTGCGTTCAAACTTAACAGATACTCGTCGAGGTCTGAGAGACGAACTTCCCACAAACTGACCTAAACACACAAAATGTGAGTTGTTGCTACTTCATTACATTACAGTTTGTTTAAACGATGTTTATTATGGGGAGAAAGAAAAAGAGAGCGGGGAGGAAGAAGTCTTTAGTGACTGAAGACGGGGTCTGACCTTGTCTTGAAAGCTGCGGTAGTAGGCGGAGTCTTTCAGAGACTGCAGCAGACAGCGGTTATCTCCCACCTGGAGGGAAACAGAGACGGGTCCAATCCTTGTAAATCTTACATTCTGTTTCGCAGAGCTAATTTGCAAAGTACTTTGTGCCTATTCAAGTAAAATCATAAAAATAATGAGCCTTTACATTTTAACGGCTGTATTAAAATGCTGAATGGAGCTTAACATTAATTAGGAGTTCTAAAAGTACGGTAAAGCGATTGCAATAAAATAAAAACAGAGTAGATAATATAAAGAAGAAACAATTAAATAGAAGAAATAACAAAGGCAGCATACAGTCAATCTATTTGTGTCTAAAGTGCAGCACCCCTGATACTGGTACTGCTCAGTGTGACAGAAAAGGGAGCGCAGGTTGTTAATTTTCCTGACAGCAGGTTGAAAGAAACTGTTGAGAATTCTGCTTGATTTAGCAGAACAGCTCCATGAAATAATGTTCAATGAAACTATAACCTTAGAAAAAGATGTATTTTACATTACTGATAAGGGATAAGTGACTGTCAAACAGTAATCCTGACTCTGCATGGCATTAGATATCTTGTGTTGTGTTGGGTTTTTTTTATGTAGGAGGTAAGACCATCTGTGTGTGGGTTGTTTTTTTGTTTTTTTTTGTTGAGTGTCTACCTGGTTAACAATATCCTTCCAGTCCTTGATGAGGTGGAGAGTGCGCTTGCTGCTGTCTGTGTACTCAGTCAGGTTGAAAGTAGCTGCAGCTCCCCACAAATCCAGCTCCCTGAGCGCTTCTCTGATCGTCACTTCTGCCTGAGCACGACTGTTCAGGTCCTAATGGCAAACACGGAGAGACAACTTTTGTTCTTTGAGCATTTCATAAATCCACAACAACACATCCTTCGATACACAAGTGGCCTGTTAATTATTAGTTAAGCTGTTAAACTGTGAAGATGCAGATAAATTACAGTTTGACCCAAAGTGTATTTTCTGAATAATTCTGTTAAGTCAAAACATACAGCAGAGAAGTTCGACTTGATTGTTACAAGCTTTCCTTGATCATTTTCTTTCCTGCTGGCGCCCCCTAGTGTCCCTCTTTATGTTAACCAAATAAAGCCCCCTTTTTTTAATGTTCTAAAAGCAAAAACTGTTGACTGCGTAGAATATGAGGAAAGATGAAAGCATGTTCTTCAAGCCGGTGTGTTTATGCATGTGTGTGAGTTTATGTGTCCATACCTTGAGCTCCAACGCCTTTTCAGTGATGGTATCTGCCACACCAAGAAGGTCGTTGAAGGTGAGTCTTTCTAAAGTCGTCCCTCTTGGAAGGCCAAGCAAACGGAACATGTCCAACCAGTGGTCCTGAGACAAGTGCTCCCCTCGCACATACTTCAGCACTGGGACCATGTTCTAGACGTGCCGACATAAAATACGATTTAAGAAATGAGTGAAAACTGTTCAAAGATACAGAATGTGATCCGCGAAAAAAAAAAAAAAAGTAAGCCTCGCTTCGGAAAACAGCTCTACCTTGTATTTGTCCACTTCCACTTGCAGCTTTACAGACATGGCAGTAGGCTGCTCCAGCTTCCTGAGCTTGTCCTGCCACGTAAACAGAAACTCCTCAAACACATAGATCTTACTCCTGAAAAAAGGGTGGAAATAAAATACAGATATTAACACAAAATTGAACACAGATGTATGAAAAATAAAACAGTTTCCATCAATAGTCGCTGTAAATGTACCTCAGCACATGAACCACCATCCTACGTACTGTTTGATGATTTTTCATCTGCCTTTAATACTATTCAATCAGAACTATTGGCTGTGAAGCTGTGAAGTATGGGAGCTAACCACACCCTCATTAGGTGGATTCATAACTTCCTTTCTGAAAGGCAACAGTTTGTTGTCGTTCATGTGAAAACTCTTCAGTAATTAGCACTTACACTGGAGTACCACAAGGGTGCATCCTCTCACCTTTGTTGTTCACTTTATATACCAATGACTGCACGAGTCATCAGTATAACTGTAAAGTATTTAAATCTGTGCAGATGATGTTTCTCTGATTGGTCTTTTAAAAGACAACGAGACCAACCACAGAGCTGACAGAAAACTTCTCTCACTGGTGCTCTGATAACTCCTTTATTTTAGATACTGATTTTAGAAGTCACATCTCTCCTCTGTATATATGAAGGACACAGAAATAGAAGTGACTTCGCACAATCATTGATAAAAAACTGGCATGGAAAACGAACACAAATGCAAGATTTGCAAAGGCTCGACAGTGCCTCTATTTTTTGAGGAAATGTTAACGTTGACAACACCATGCCGAAACTATTTTACAAAAGTTTTATTGACAGTGCGTCGACTTTTTGTATTCAATGTTTGGGAGGAGCATTGTTCGTACAACATAAGAACAAACTGGACAAGGTTCTTAAGCTAGACAGCAAGATAACCAGGTAGCAAAAGTGCAGCATTCCTTCCTTGACAGACCGGTACACGTTGAATTTAGCCATCAAGATCACAGCTGACCCTCTGCACCCCCTTTGGTCAGTGTGAACTCTTGACTTCAGGGCGCAGGTACAGAATGCCCAGGATGAGGACTTTTTAGCACACAACCTTCAGCTGCTTCATAAGCTCTGATTATACAGCACGGAACTCTGCACTTTATTTAACTTGTTACTGAAATCCCTGCTTTAACCACGCGATGCTTTAGCCTTTTAAATGTTGGTTTGTATGATGATTTATGCTCTCGGTGCAAGAAAAAATCTCAGAGGGGCAATAAAGGTTTCATTCATTCAAACCCATTACCTGTATGTTATCCAGTCTTCCTGGGCCTTTTCTGTGAAGCCCTGCTGCCACTCCTCATAAAGACTCCACATCTGGCTGTACTCATCCATGTCTCTTTTTGTGTCTTCTGCAAGTGAGAAATCTGGGACGTCCAGGCCAAAATAGGCACAATCCTCACTGAGGAGAACGAAAGAGGAGAAATGATTTTATTACCGAAGCACCAGGGGTAAAGGCTCTAAGTCTGCTCATGTCATAGAACATGAGACTCCAAGAGTGAAACTTAAAGAAGTTCTAATCCAGGGAGGCTGCTCTGCATGATACCCCGGTTTGAGTGTAGTTGGAGAAGGCGGATTGTTTAAGAATATCATCCCATTGCATTGTGACTGACAAACGTTTAAAATGTGAGTAATCCTTGTCAGACCTGAGTGAACAAGCAGCTATAGTTGTATGACATCAGATTTAGTTTAGAGTTCCCTTAGCAGGAGAAAAGAAGAACTAACAATTATCTATGGGCAGTATTTTCTGAAAAAGCTGAAAAAACCCCCCCCACAATTAATTCAAAGTATTCAAAAGAACGTACAGAAGTTTATTGCGCACAAGCTCTAACTCCTGGAACTCTTGTTGCTTGTCCTTGATGGTCTGGAGACATTCAAGAAGGGCAGCATGATCCCCAGTCTCAAGCATCTCATCCTTTGGCTTTAGCTGGTCCCAGCGGGCTTTAAAGCGCTCCAAATCTGCCCTGTAGCCATTGATCCGGCCAGCAGCAATGCTTCGCATCACCTCCACCTAAAGGAAGAGCAGGGAGGAGAGAGCAAAAAAAAAACAAACAAAAAAAACACAGAAAGAGACAGAAATCTGAGAAGAACGTTTCTCCAATGAAGTAAAACGTGGTCTGGTTTGTAAGACCTGTTCACCTGTTCTTTAACCATGAGCTGATGGCTCTCCATGACAAGTTCCAGTTTGTCCCATTTGGCCCTCAGAGAAGACAGTGAGTCAAGGCCAGCCCCCGCCACGGCTCGCAACAAGCGGTTCTTCTCCTCGGCATACTGGAACTCCGGTAGGATCTATACACATGCATGCATGACAGCTTATCCACATGTCCAGTCAAACATTTTGCCAATCCTTCACAGAATTTTAAAACATGGCTGATCATCCAACATCAGAAATAAGACTTTCAACATGATTACGTACGTAATGTCATGTTATTGTCCCAAATATTGTATGGTTTATATGGAAAGAAAAACAAGCAATAGTTCATAATAACAGAGACTTTATTTTATATCTTGTGTTAAAAATGAACAAAAAGATGAACTCAAGGGATCTAAAATTGATTCTGGAAGAAGTAGTACAATAAAAATAGAATTTAAAAACAAACTAATTGAGTATTATTCTTAAATAACCTTGCTAGAGTTTGCTAGTATTTGTACTCTCAAGTTAGGTTTGCACACTGTAGGTGGGATACGTTGTAATAAAGCTCATTAATTGGACATTTGATTACATTATTGGGAAAAAGATCCTACAAATAATATCTGACATTATCTCTGGTCGACTCCGTCAACTGAAGTGAGACTTTCCCATACAAAGAAATAATAGTGACCCTATGCTTACTTCAGGCTAAACACTTGTAATGAGTCGTTGGTTTAAAAGTCTATCCAATTGTTTCAAGGGAAAATATGGAGTTTTTCAAGACAATGGAGAAAATTATTAAAATTACTAAAATTAAATTTCTGAAAAACTCCCCTCCAAGGTATATGAACAGTTTTATAATATACAGTCATTTATAAATCACTAAAAATAACTGTTACATAAAAATCATATGAGATGTATTGTCCTTTCTCACTTGTGTGAGTGTTGATTCTGATTAATCTGTTTCATTCTCCATCTTTAAAGCTGAGAGTTAAGTTGCTTGTTGTTTGTATGAAGCATGTGTGTAAATGTTGTTTTTCTCTTTCTTTTATTTCAAGGGTTTATTTTAAAGACACAAGCTGCTGAAAATTCACTTGAGCTAATTAGCTGAAGCTTATGGCTGAGGGGAAACTGTTGAACACAAACTCAAAGTCCGAACCTTTCAAAATAAAAGGAGACAAAAGGAAAAAGTTGTTGAGTGGACTCCAGTCATCGTTCGGGTAGTTCAAATCAAAAGGGAATCCACACAGTACCTGAACATTTTGACATTTTGCCTTACTTCAGGTTTGCGGGACAATATCCGTGTATATTTGCCCCTGGCTGTGCCAATCTCCTCCATGCTCTCTGGGCGAACGGACAAGATGGTCATTGACTCTGAAACAAAACTGTCTATGGCCTGTGTGTGCCCTGAACACAAAAGAGAAGGAAACAAACTCATAGATAATGAAACAGAAAAGGAAATGGAATTTGAAAACAATGGGGACGAAATTATGACATCAGAACATAAACCAAAAACAAAAACGAAAGTAAAATAAGGGGAGCTGTCTGTGTTTACCTTGTATAGACTTTCTGAGTGATGAGAGCAGAATGTCAAACAGTCTCTGGATCAGGTCATCAATGACGGCTTTTACCGGCTCACAGTTGACTATGATACAGTCTACCTTCTCCTGACTGACACAGAGAGAAGCACAGGATAAGTGTCAGAAATTTCTTCAGATTTCTTTTTTTTCTTCAGTATTTGAGTTTTATTAACATGAGTCATGTTTCCGTCAGAACTGTACATGTACCTAGGCAGACGTTCCGACTCCTTCCCTCTGGCTTTCAGAGCTTTGAAGTTTCTCTCCCAGTCTTGAACAGAGCTCAGATGCTTCTCCACTAAGTTCTCTAAATCAACCTGGCCAAGCACCACCCACGCCTACAACATACACAAACAGAAGGTCACAGCGGTTTGTCACAGAGCACATTTCCTTAATTTTTGTGTCAAAGGTGAAAAAACTAACCATGCATGGCCAAATTCACACAAAGCTAGAGAGGATACCCTTTAGCCAGAAGTCTGGCTAAGGGGTTTCCCCCCACTCCCCCCCCCCCCCCCCCCCCCCCCCACCGATCGTGGGAGTATGAGGGGGGGAAACTACTGACTGTAATAACGAAAGAGCCTTTAAATTAAAAAAGGAGAAGTAAAGCAAGTGTATCTATGTCTGTATCTAATAAGTCCTTTAAAGCAAACAGCAAACAAATGACTCAATGTAACCCTTCATTGAGTAAATCTAAAAATAAAACCATTAATCTATGAGCATTTATGCAATTAAGCAACTACTCTGTCATTTTCAAGTCTGACCTCTGAGGCCAGATTCTAATCATGGTAGAGTCAGAGAAAAGTATGCATTCCACAGAACGTCAATTAATGGAATAAATGAATTTGGTATAGTCACATCCTGCCTGAACAACATCCAGCATTAGGAATGCTCTCTATCTGATAATAAATCGCAATGGGATGTAGTGTAATATTGAATGCGATCTACACTGTAGTTTTCTTGCTTGGGTGCATTTGAAAGTCTTTCGTCATGTAGGGTTGCCTGAGACGAGAGTTTTGTGCTCGTCACTAGAGCTTAGCTGATGTGTTACTGTCTGTGACTTGGCCAAGGTCGAGGGGTCATTGGCTGTTTATGTGTCTAATCTCTAATCTAGAAGTATGAAATAGGTTGAAATCAGTAAGTTGATAGTATGTATTTTCATATATTTATTAATTTTGGTAATTTTGTGGATATATTATTTTAAATCCGTCTAACAGCGCAGGGAATTCTCCTTTAAGGTCCGAATAGATGTAATTAAAGTATGTAAAGTAGTTCAGGGCACGTCACAGCAGTAGAGCTATATTTGGATTGGAACTTAGTGTACGTTCCTGGAAAGGAAACGAGGACTGCTAAAACTGAAATCTATATTGACATTTAAAAGTAAGGGTAATGTCGTAGGCTGTATCTACTGACAGATTACAAGCAAGACTGTTTGTCAGCCATTCACACATTTGCATTTACATTTTACATCAGTTATTGTGAATGCTCATGTGTTCTCAAGGCTCTGTGCTGTTTTGATGCATCTCCTCAGTTGGTCCAGGTACTGTACCTTGAACTTGTGTTGTACAGCTTGCAGGCGGCTAAAAAGGTCCTCAGCCTTGCTGAAGATAGTGAGGAACCCGGAGGCATTTCTGTCAATCATGATGCTGAAGATCATCTCCTCTCCTTGCACACTGACCCCTCTGAACTGGTTTGGGATGGAGATGAACCGCTTCATTTCCTTGAAATAACGTGCTCGCACCTCCTCAAATGGAGGACGGAACTGCAAACGACCCTGCCTGTTCACAAGAAGGAGAGATATGAAAAGACTAAAGGGTTTTTTGTTTTTTTTCTTAAACCAACGCTCACAAGAAAAGATGAACAGGAAAACAAAGCTACAACGTCAAGACATGGGTTATGAAAAGGATAAACACAACTGTGTGTGTAATCACTTGAAAGTGAGATCTATGTGTATTTCAGGCAGGTTCTTGTTGAGAGCTTCCAGTCCTGTCTGATACTGATGTTCAAGGGCCTTGAAGAGCTGATGGTTCCAGTGCTGACGCCACGCCTTCATATCATCAGACCTAAAGCCCTGTACACAAACACACGTTGACTTTCTAAGGAGGAGAACAAGGACTTTTCAACTTTCTTCATTGTACACATGTGTATGATTCTGAATATAGAAATAATTGAGTCAGTAATAATATGCTGAAATGAAATGACATCAAAGTCAACAGCAAAGACCCATACTTCTGACTGTAACTAATACCTGAGCCTCCAGAGTGGCAAAGCCTGTACGGAGGTCCTGAAGGCCATCCTTCCAACGCTGCTGATGCCTCAGTAAGTCCACATTCATCAGTGTCACCACCTGAGAGATGGGCCCAGTCGTTCCCAGAAAAATACAAACGAGAGCAAGACATGCGTTACAGACTGTGCACACTGCCTCTGTGTTTAATCATTTAAATGAAACTGATTAGGTCACTAATGTGTTTACTTGTTATAACCTTGTCAATAAAGTCTGTGTGCCATTTGCGTAGCTTCCTGTTTTCAGTCGAGAGTTTCTCAGCAGCCGACTGCAGTTTGGTGATGTAGGCCTCTAATTCTTTGGGGTTGTCCCAAGTGATCTGTAGTTTACCACCTGCTTCCTTTGACAGAGAACGAGGATTCTAAAAAGAGAAAAGCAGAACTAATGTATTTATTCACAGATACAAAATGAATTCGAAGAACTCTTTCAGGAGTGTTTGTTTAAAAATGTGTCTCTGGATTTAACATATATGGGGGGACCACACCTTGTTCACTTTTCCAAGAAGAGTTTAAAAAAAAACAACTGACTTTTATGATGAATCTCAATAACCGATAACAACCTTGTTCCCTTTAAAGTGCAAGGCATAGCAAGTGAAAATAGATAGTCCCAGCAGTGCTCGGTACCTTGATGACCTGTTCAAAGGCCAAGGCAAGACCAAGCATCATCGGTCTCTGAGAGGGAATCATCTGCTGGTCAATGGTGTTGTAGAAATGGGCCACCTATGGCACAGAAACACTTTGTCACCTTATGAGGTTCAGCTATTAATAAAGAAATGAAAAATGTGTTGACCAACACTCGGACCTGTTTCAGGACAATGGCCTGTCTGTAGAATTTGTCTGCAGTATTAGCAGCCTGTTGAATCTTGGCTGGGATGGGAAAGCCCAGGGCGGAGAGCTGCCTGACCTCCCTGAGCAGACTGACCAGCCTGTCTGAATACTGGATCTTCAGCCTGCCGTCCACATGGTCCAGGTCCATCACACGGTTACTGGCCTGTAGACTAAAACAAAAGACGTAGAGAACGTAAGAGCCACTCCAACTAGTACTGGAGGTGGAACATTTAAAGAAACACACAGTGGAAAATAGCAGTGTACATTCACAAATGGGAAAGTTTTAATTAAAGAAATGCATTAACATTGATAACTAACCCCTTTAAATTACTATATATTGACCATAGTGCTGAGGTGGCAATAATGGTGAAAGTCTGTGTCCCTCTGAACTGTTCTGGTATGGAAGAATATCGAGTAGTATTTCTAACCTGATCCCTGACTTTGGGTCAGTCAGTCCAGACAGTATATCTCTGGACCAGTCCTCAAATTGTTCCTGTTCATATCCTCTCAGAACTTCCAGCAGGTCATCACAGAAATGCAGGAACCCTTTGAAAGCAGCCAGGTCTGAAAGCAGTGCCTCAGCGAGCCGAACAGAGTCCTCCACCTAATGGAACATTACAAGCACAAATCATGTATTACTTGTGATGTAATATTTGATTGATTTTCATTTTGAATTCATTGTCTAATTATCTATTAAATGCTTATTTTCTTAATCATTATAATAAACTAAAGATACCTACACTGTGACACTTGGTACCAAATACAATGTGGTATTTAGTCATACACAGTAAAAAGTAAATGTGCATGAGACACAATGACACACTCATGAAGTTACCTTGTGTATGAGCTGGCGAACCCAGACGATTTTGTTGACCACCTCAGGGAGATTTCTGCCAATAAGTGGCCCCGACTTTTCTCCGGGGTCGCCATGGCAACGACTCTCAAAGTCGATCTTCAGCCCTAAGAAAATAGTAATAAAAATTTTTTAAAAAAGCATAGAGGAGTCGAGTTCAGAATCCATCATGTGTGACAACGGACTCTTCCTCCATCCAACACATCGATTTCAACATTTGCCATTCCCAGAGGGGATGACGGTTATATATATATATATATATATAATACATTATATATATATAATATATATATAATACATTATATATATATAATATATATAATATATATATATATATATATATATATATATATATATATATATATATATATTATAATATATATATAATACATTATATATATATAATATATATAATATATATATATCCATCCATCCATCCATTTTCTACCGCTTATCCGGGGTCGGGTCGCGGGGGCAGCAGTCTAAGCAGAGACACCCAGACTTCCCTCACCCCAGACACCTCCTCCAGCTCTTCCGGTGGGACCCCAAGGCGTTCCCAAGCCAGCCGAGAGACATAGTCTCTCCAGCGTGTCCTGGGTCTACCCCGAGGCCTCCTCCCGGAGGGACATGCCCGGAACACCTCCCTAGGGAGGCGTCCAGGGGGCATCCGGACCAGATGCCCGAACCACCTCAACTGACTCCTCTCGATGTGGAGGAGTAACGGCTCTACTCCGAGCTCCTCCCTGGTGACCGAGCTCCTCACCCTATCTCTAAGGGTGCGCCCAGCCACCCTACGGAGGAAGCCCATTTCGGCCGCTTGTATCCGAGATCTCGTTCTTTCGGTCATGACCCAAAGCTCATGACCATAGGTGAGGGTAGGAACGAAGATTTACCGGTCGATATATATATATATTATATAATATATATATAATACATTATATATATAATATATATATATATATATATATATATATATATATATATATATATATATATATATATATAATATATATATATATATATATATATATATATATATATATATTATACAATATATATATTATATAATATATATAATACATTATATATATATAATATATATATATATATTATATAATATATATATTATATAATATATAATATATATATAGGTTCATTGATATTGTATTGACAAATTGACACAAAGTCTCTTTCAAGGCCACATTACATCAAAACACAAAAAGATGTACCCTAAGTGTTTTGTGACGGAACTGTGTACCTCTGTTGTAGTCCAGCAGCCGGGCCAGTAAGGTTTCTCTCTCTGACTGCAGCTCTTTGCTGATGGTGGGACGTCTGATCAATTCTCTGTGCTTTTGAAACACCTGTAACAACTAACAGCAGACAAGCGCACAGGCATGGAGAGTAGTGAGGTCACAGAAGACAATGTCATGCTGCTCTTACCAGGGCCGAGTGTTTTCACTACCTGTTGTGGGTTGTCACACACGTCAGCAATGTAGCTCTTTAGTCTGCTGGCCACCTCCTGCTCTGACGGGGAAATTAGGCGCTCAAACTGAGCCACTGCTGCTCTCCAAAGAGGCTTTAAAAGAAAAAGAAAGACCATACAAAAGTCACACTCGGATCTGAAGAGAGATTTCACATCCCTTCCTTTACCTATTGTGTGGAATATGTAACTTCACATGTCAGTAAGTTGGTGGTTCCCCTCAGCAAAGGGCATCTGTTAGCAGCCACATAAAGAAAGAACACACAGTTTCCAACAAATCACCTCAGTGTAGGGGTTGTAATGCAGAGGGTTGAGTCCTGAGAAAGGTTCAAACACACGATCTGACGTGAGAGCCTGCTGCTTCCCTCCTGGCAGCAGTCGCAGCAGCTTCTCGTGTACCATGCGCAGGGTCACCACCTTGTAGAGGTAAACAGAGAGAGAGTTTTCATCTCTTCTTCGAGTCCTGTGGGGCTTAAATGTTTTTTTAAACCAGTCAACTTCCAATGGCAACAACAGAAAATGCGGTCAGGAATTAAGTATTAAACACCATAAAGATCCTGTTAACGAGAAAAATTATTCAAATTGATGTAAAGTAGAAAGAGGAACATGTGTTTAATGGTCTCTGGACTGGTTCCGAAAGAAGAAGAAAACGTAGCTCGTTAAAGTAAGTTAGTAATACTTGGCTGCCAACACGAACTTACATCCAACCAGCTGTCTGGATGAGAGACTTCATCAACATTTGAGAACTCCTCTAATCTAGGGACATGATGGTAAAGCTGTCCGATCCCTCTGTCATGACAATGAAATGTTTTCTTTGTCTTTAATTTCTAGGAAAATATCTCTCATCTTTTTTTTTTAAGCAAAAAAAAAAAAACATAACTGAAAGGGCACTTGGAAAAAAAAAAAGTTCCTACGTTGAATGTGACCACAGCGTCGTGTGAAAATGGAGAAATGAGCACTATCAAAAAATGTCTACTCGAGGAAAAGGGTTTCCGTGTTCGTGGATCAGAAGGCTTTCTTACCTCATCCAATCGTTTTGCAAGACAGTGAAGGGTTTGTGGGCAGTGCATGTTTCCTTTCCACGGGTGGGGGGCATGTCTTTTCCACACCTGTGAAAAAAAATTGCATTTTTAACTGTGATTTCAATCTTTAAATTTATGCTGATGACCGTTTAAAGGAATACTTCACCCATTTGCGTGAAGCTTGGTATCATTAGAAACATGGTAGTAGTGTTGAATGGTCGTGAATCCAGCCTTCATTTTGCCCTGAGACGAGAAAAATATGTTTTTCTTTGCCTGGAAGTTTTCTTCATGTGATGCAATATGCCGCTTTTTGCATCACATGAAGAAAACTTTCAAGCAAAGAAAAAGACATTTTTCTCGTCTCAGGGCAAAATGAGGGTTGGATTCACGACCATTCAACACTACTGCCATGTTTCTAATGATACACAGCATCATGTAAATGGGTGAAGTATCCCTTTAAAGATGTAAATGGTTTGTCAGTCGGATATGTCTGAATGCGAATATAGTGAGTTTATGTAAATGTAAAATTATGTAAAATTTTCTCAGCATGTTTGTGTTTGGTGTTCCCCATATTCAATTCCTTCCATACCTGTCCTGTCAGATGCTCACAGGCCAATACCCATTGTTCACAGATGGCAACACCTGTTTTCAGGTTTTCTCTCATTGATACGAACGGCTCCTCAAAGATTTTGAGATTGCTCAGCTTCCTCTGCACGTATCTTCCAAGGACTCCACCTTGTACACATAGACGAAGAAAAAAATGTTAATGAATGGAAAAAACTATGTCCTGCAGATGCACACATGTAAAACTAAAGCAGTTATTCTAATGTTCAATAATAATAAGCAGATACGTTATGTTTACTGTAAGTTCTGTTTACTGAGGAGTTCCCATGGAAACAAAGGTTTCATTTCTCAAAATGTTTCCACTTCAAAATCAGCCACAGTGGACGACTAGTCTTTGTGACACACACCCACTGTAAGCAGGCCTGAGAGAGGCTCACCTATAACATCCATGAGTCGGACCATGCGTGTTTCCGGATAAAGCTCGAAATCAGTTTGCCGCCAGACATCATCAAGACAGTCTCTGCTCTGTTCCACCAGATCCACAACATCAGACATGGACGAGCCATCCAGACCGCCGTACTCCTGGAGGAAACACGAAGGCAGAAACAGTGTCATGTTTGGTTTAGATTTCTCTCATGAGGAATACTTATAAGAAGCAAAAGAACATGTCCTTTTGAAATCTTATCAGAGGAATCTTTGCCTTGTACTTTTAAAAAACTACGGCTGAACTCTCAGTAGTGCACATTAACAACCATATAAAGGTAGTAACGTTAACATAGGCCGTGCTGAATCTGACACATGAAAGTGTATGTTCCTTACATACCTTATGTATGGCTTTAAATTGCTCAGTGAAATGTTTGGCTCTTTCTCTCACGCTGTTCTTCCCAGCAGACTCGGAGAGATCGGCCCAGTACTGGAACTCATCAATGGGAGTCAGGATCCCTGCATGGGGACAATTATATGAGGACATTGTGTTAAAACAGTCAAACATCCTGGTGTCGGGATCCACTGAGAGTTTCTTTCAGTTGTTTGATAGATGAGAAGATGAAAGTCCTGTTTAGCTATCACAGGGAGTCTTAACCAGAGTTAGGTGTCGTTCATTCATTATAATGCACTCGTCTAATGAAGTTGAGCTGATGTGATTAATGACAACATCTGACAGAAGGAAAACAGAAACTTTATTCATGAGTGACTTACATCTAAATAATGTGCAATGATGCTAAAGCTTCAATAAGATCCGTCAAGCTCTGTTATCAAATGTCATTAGTAATGTTTTGTCATTCCAGAAATCCCAACAGTTTCAAAACATCATTGACCACTTCAAACTGTTCCATGGACACTTCAACCCTGACCTGTGTATTTACTCGTGAAATAATCTACGTATGCATACCGAGGACGTCGTCTTCTGTACGGCCATTCTTGGCAGAAGGCTGTGCTTCAGAATGTCGAACCACTGAGCCCAGACCGAGCTCCAGCTCACTCAGCAGTCCTGCAAGCTTCGGGTCAAATGCTGAACTCCAACGCTCATCCTAGAGAGAAGTGAAAGCAGGAAACTCTTTTATGGTTTTAGGCTTGAGAGACTCGTGTTTTGCAGCTGTCTAACACAAGCAACCATTTTTAAATCTCAAAGTTTGATTTTGATATTTTTCATCCTGATGTTGTAATATGTATGTATGTTTAATCCTCTCAGGTTGTCTTTATTTCAATTGAACTAGTTGAATGGAACTTGACTCATTTTAACTTTAAATGGAAGCTTCAATATATCCTTAAAGGCAGGGAAAGTTGTTTCCTCCAGACACACTTTGTAAGATTTGGGTTAAAATTGTCTTTAGGTCCTGACAGGAATTAATAATTCATGTCTGCACAAAAAAGATCTGTCAGCTGTAGCATTTGCAAAGTAAGAATGTCTACCAATGTCTGGATTCGGGACACGTTTTATGAACCAATCAGGGCTCCCTGTGTTCCTACTCGCTTTCTACCCCATGTATGCATGAGCCCACACTCAAAGCATGGGCTGAAATCTGCTTCTGGAGCAATGGCGCTATTGCATGTAAGTGAGGGGCCTTGTTTTTTGAGCGAGCACAGAGGAGGATGCTACTTTCAAAATCATGCTAGTTTAAGAAAATCACCTACCCTTCCTTTCAAATGTGTGTACATTTTCTAAATATTCCATCGTGACTGATGAAACTACTTAAACCTACGTCCCTAAAAAAAACAACAAAAAAACAACGCGTGTAACTAAATAAAGCATGAGGAGGCTCACCTTCAGCAGTATGGGTGAAAAGACTTGTCGCACAGCCTGGTAGAGGGTGTGGATAGGAGACTCCAGCATCGATGAGACGAGGAGGCTCTGGTGAAGATTGTCTTCTGTGATCACTGTGGGATGCAGCTTGAAGAACACCAACACCTTGTCCCTGCTGTCCCCAGATGCTTCAATCTGATGAAAGAAGATGTTATGTTTACAAGGCAAAGAATACACTTTATATTCTCCTCAGTGTTCGACGGTCAGTGGTTGTAAAAGTAAGAATGGTTGAAGTTACATTTATTATACAGATACAAATATTGCCACGCTTATTAATCCATCACGACAAAACTGTATGAAAAGGCTACACAGATCAGTGGACATGGATTATTTTGTTGTGTTGCTCAGCATCTTAGTACTGTCTCCTGACTGTGAGGTTTGTTTTATATAATTTTTTTGATCGTTTGAATGTAACCAAATTACAAGTCCAGACGAAAATCCTCTCGAAATGATCACTTAGCTCCAAAGGAATTCAATGTCATGATGTTGAACAATGTATCTTTACCTTATCTGAAAAGTAAAGCTCATCTCCGTGTCTGGTCACCGACAGAACAAATTCGTTCCCATCGTCCAAGAAGTTATTGATTTGCGTGCTGTTTGTCAGGGTTGACGAAGGCTCTATCCCAAAGAAGTTTCCAGTTGTGGTCAGGAGAAACTTTTTGCGAGCATCATCTGAATTGTGGGGCATCTTGCCAAAATATGTTGAATCTGTGGAATACAAAATATAACTATGTGAAATACCACACTTCAGGAAGAATGTGCCTCAATGGTTGCTAATATGTGAAAAATGTACCACAACTCTCTGGGCACCTCAGGCTTCCAAAACACATGCAGCATTTTTGCTTTCTTTTTCAACTTTTAAACCATGTGATAGTTGGTCTATTGTGTTGCAAGTAAACATTAATTTCATGCCACAATAAGGCTATTTCACGAAAACTACTGTGGACATAGAAGGATTGAATTTTTCTCAGTGCAAGGCACAGCCAGCTGAGGCTGGAAATGAAGCATGGATGAGTTAATTAGTTTTTAGCATGGGCTCCACTCACAGTAGCCCGTGCAGAATACAGTATATATTTTATTATTGATTACAAATATCAGGGGGCTCCATCTGAATGATCTGCTGTAACCTCGGATAAACCAACATTCATGCCTAATATAACGTTTCACGATCCCGACCAAGAAAAAAACACACACATGAACCACAGAATGCATGTTTGTCCATGTGCTATTTAATTTTCGCTATGTTAGGTCTATGAAATGAAGCCAAAGGAGAGAAATCTATGTTAACGCTGATGCTACACAGATAGCTTCTACTTCTACATGCCCATACATGTTCGCTCATAAAACCACCGTGTTTGTAGCCAGTTATCGTTGTTTACGAAGGAATCTGTACTGCACACATGAACAGCAGTTTTTAATATATTTCCATGATGCATGTGTGTAATGTATTTGCTGTTAGTGGCACTCCGACCATAGCTAACTAGCTAGCTAATGTTCAGATACCGCCGCCTATTACATGAGGAGCGTTAAAGCTAAGTCGCTGATAAGCATACTAGAGAACCAATAGAAAACTTTAGTGTCCTACCGTTTTTCTATCAAATATTTTACTCTCAGACCCTTTGGTAACTTCATCTATGGAGTGAAACTACAACAAACTGTTGCTCGTGCTTCTCTGAACGCTCCAGGATTATGCTTGCGTGGTTACCAGGAGCAACTACGCACTATTGCATCACGTGACACGGAAGTAGTTTACTACGCAATTCCCCAATGCTTTTTACGTAAAAGAAAGAAAAAAGAAAGAAAAAGAAACTTGCCAAGCTGTTCAGCATCTGTTTTTCAATTAGTTGACGCATATTTAGCTCCATACATATTGACACACTGTCCTGGAACGTTCAAATCTGACCATGTGTTATTTAAACACTGATTTTTTTTTTTTTTTTTGTCTAGCAACCACAGCCATTGTGTCATGTCACGAGAGTCCCTTTAAAAATGAAATCTAGTTGACTTTTAAAGAAAGATACTGTCATATCCGTGATGTCTGATTTAAAAAAAATTCACAGGTTTAATAATCTATTTCTATTCCAAATAGCCAACCATGAAAATGTGTTTGTATTTGGTGTTTAGGCCCTATTCCTAATAGAAATACAACAAATAGGTCTCATAGATAGGTTGATATAGGCCTACAGTAGGCTATCAATAGGGAAGGCCCGTGTCACTAATAATCAAAATGATGGCTCTGTCCTATTTACCAATACTTTTAATTTTTATTTAATTATAAAAAGATATATTTATATTTTATGTACTTCGGGTTCACACTCTGTTACTGCAGATGTAGAGACATGCTCCTCATACACACACACACACACACACACACACACACACACACACACACACACACACACACACACACACACACACACACACACACACACACACACACACACACACACACAGGCCTGAATCACACAATTGCACAAACACGACCTGTGGACATGCATTAATGGAGAGATGTCAGAGTATGGTGGCAACCCACCGGGGGCGCGCCCTGAGCTGGTGGGGGTTCAATGCCTTGCTCAAGGGCACCTCGTCGGTTCTCAAGGAGTGGTCTGGCACCTCTTCAGCTCCAACTTTTATATTTTGGTCCACGTCAAAACCACTTGAACTGGCGACCCTTCAGTTCCCAACCCAAATCCCTTCGGACTGAGCTACTGCCACCCCTTATTAGGCCTATCTACATCTGTGTTCACTGTTGCATAGAATTTAGGCTATACATTGTGTAAAAGCCTAATTATTAGCCTTAATTATTTGCATTAGCCTCATGGATTAAAAAGTTACAAGGTCAAATCATAAATTCATAGGTTTTTTGGGGGGAAATAAACATTTCCAAATGGAGTTACAATAGATTAAATCAACACAAACCTACTGTCATTCAGAATCTAGGGGGTTGTGGCTTTGTGTTTTTTTTAACTGATGAACCTTTATTTATAGTATGCACTATAATAATCAGTCCTCACATTTACAGTCACATGTACAGAGGAGATACTGTACCGGGAATCCTTAAATAGAGTTTCATATCTGTCACTGACCTTGTATGGGCCTAGGTAACACAAAATTATTTACTCACCAGATGTCCTCCGTTTTTTCTAGTTTCAATATGATGGTGATAATAGCTACTGTCAGGATTTAACACTCATAACCACTTCTTGTCTTATAGGTTTTTAAAAGTGCATGCATAGTTCTTGCTATGACTATTGTTATAGGTAAAAATCCAAATTTGTATGCCTCCCATCCTCCTCCAAATAACGTGTCTGGCAAACAGTCCTCTATAGGTAAAGACTTATATTCTAAAAAGACTTATTTAATAGAGCTTTAGAGATACAAGGGAGTACTGTTGTAGAGGAAATGAACTTATTAATATGGTATAGTTCTGGAGATTGCTTTTAACGTTTCAAATTTTCCCAGAATGATGAGAACTGATTTGTATATGGTGATGTGGTTGTGGTTTCACAGCCTACTCCCACTTAATTCGCACATATTCATGTTCAACCCCTTAGCAAAACAGAATTAAAAAGTACCAGTTGGTTTTAATAGGTTTGAATTAGGCAATGTAATGCAAATGATTTTCAATTATGCTATGTCATTTCAATTACTATCCAGAAACATTTTTGAAAGTGAAAATGTATTTTACTCCAATAGTTAAAAAGCCATTAAAGTCATAAGTGCAAGTTCTTTGTAAAAGCCAAACTACCATAGAAGTGCTTGAATGTTAATTTCCTCTTTTTTAAAGAAGCACATTTCTTCCAATATGCTTTGAAAAGCAATCCTCACCATTTGTATAGTACATACCAATCTGATATCATTTGAAGGTTCAAAAGTCAAATGAATAGTAGTTCACAAAGATTTGCTGTCACAGGCTAAATGAAAACAATAGTGGAAGAAGTCAAGGGCAAGTGTGGAGGAGGCTCTACTTTCATGGGATTTTTCTTGAATTTATCAGGGATACACTGGGAAAATCCTGGGAATTAAATCTTCACTTTATTTTGCCAATTCTTTAAGTTTCTTTGTGAAGTGGTTAATTCCAGGAACCAGCCAGTATTTTGTCATTTTTAAACAAAACAACACCAACTTGAATATGTTCTCTTTTCTTCCTCCCACATACTTAAGGCCTGCCCTGCAAGTGAGACTATGGGCAAGTACATCTGTAACTGCATTGACTCTTGTGAGAGAGTATTGACCAAAGCTGGATATCCCTCTGCTACCCCTTTAGAATCAAGGCCATAGGTGTTTTAATAATGACATAATACATTTTCCTTTCTCGTCCCTTTTCATTGACTTTAAGTGTCACAAGTTAAATGACAGCTATAATGATGAACTTACAAGGAGCATGAAAAAACCATTGGTGGGTGTAATAATAATTATACTATTATCAAAGAGTGAGAATAAAGAGTGAGAAGATCTATTCAATAAAGAACCCCAAGATCGATCTGGCCTCAATGAATATTTATTCAAAGGCAGAATCAGTGTTTGAAGACCCCTCTCTCATACGGTGAGAGAAAGAGGCCCCATCTCTCCGCTTGTGTGAGAAAAAAGCCTATGTGACTATTTTCACATCTCCTAAGGCTGAGAAGGAGCTGGGATTGTGTGAGAAAAGAGCCTGGGTGACTATTCCCACATTTGCAAAGGGTGAGAAAAGTTGGAAGACAAAAAATTCTTATATAATGTGCATGCAGTGTTCAAGACATTTCTGACACGTTTCATATGACAGATTACATGAGACATTTGTACAGCGCACATTGTACACGTTAAGTACAATTTTCCATAACATGTTGCCATCATGCACAGATATAACCAAAAACAAAAAAAAGGTAACAATCTACAATAGTCTTAATTGAAAATGTTTTGTCAAGCAGCTTGGGGAGCTCATACTGTTTGCGAGGAAAGTAAGGTTGACTTGTTTATTTGTTGTTGTTGTTGTTGTTGTTTCTACAGGCAACTATTGGATCCCACAAAACGTTTTGTGTGTACCCCAAACTATTTTGAAATGTAAAAAGAATGATTTGATCATTTCAGAACTTGACCTACACAAAAATCTCTCACCAGCATTTTTCTTGATTTGGGGGTGGTCACGAGCGCCTCTGCAAGTGGGAAAGCCCTGTAGGATTCTTCCTGTAGAGCAGTCAGTGATGAAGTCATGTACACGAGTTACTGTCACTTTGAACACTTTCAGTTTCACACACCCACGTTGTTCTTATCATCTACATTACCTTTAGTTTTCTCCTAACCAAATTTTAAGCTTACTTCACTTCATTAAGTTAAGCAGTTGTATTGTGGAGCACCATGTCAAAACAACAAGGCTCACTGTTATCATTATTTATCTGGAGTACGAAGTATCAGTGATAATGATCCAAGAAGTTTGTGTCAAATGGCCAGGTGACAATGTTATGATCAGCGAACAAGTCAAGTTAAGTCAAGTTAACTAGCATTGAAAAAAAAAGAAAAGAAAAGAGGGGCAGTAGTAGCTCAGTCCGTAGGGACTTGGGTTGGGAACCTGGGTCGAGTCCAAATAAGGAAACTTGTTTGGAAGCTGGAGAGGTACCAGACTTCCTGAGCAGTGCCAGGGTGCCCTTGAGTAAGGCACCAACCCCCCCCCCCCAAGCAAATACAATATAGTAATCAGAAAATCAGAAAAAAATCAGAAAAATCAGATAAATATAATCTGATCTAACCTAACAATTAATCTAATTAAATTAGATTAATAATTCATTAATTAAATTAATCTAATTAATCTAATTTCTAATTAATCTTAATTAATCTAATCAATATTAATCTAATCAGAAAAAAAAATACAAATTAAGCAATGCATCATCATAATCATTCTCTGCCATCAGTGCTTTTTTCTTATTCTTCTTTAAGGTTAGTGTTTTTGTTCTGCTTTCCTTGACATCTTATTGAGTAGGTTTTCTTGACAAGCCCCTCTGGGTTTGTGTGGCTCCATCAGTACATTTCTCTCAAAAGATAAAGTATCTTCTTTTTTTTTGTATGCACTGATTATTACCGTCTGTTTTGTCACGTGATCTATTAAGCTCCACCCATCCTCCTTCATGTATAGCTTACTTCCTCTGTCTTTCACACACCAGTGAAGACAGGCGAGGCATTATGGTAAGAGCTCTCTTCTTTCTTTTTGAACACGTTTAATTTCAATGAACTGGAAAAGGCTTTATTGTCTTTGTTTATGTAAGAAAGGAAGGCTGCTTCTCATGCATCAACAAGGTTTCAACATCAACAAATGTTACTGTTAAAAGGAAATACCTGAAGTGCAGTCGCAGCCCATGAATACTGTGTTAATAGTTTTGTTCATGTCGAAACCTTTCAAGGAACAGATTGGTTTCTATTGCCATGTCTTTGCTTTCAATCAAAGTACAAGTTGAGCGACAAGTTGTAGTTCAAGTACACTAAAATGTAAAGTAATGGCTTTCCTTGAAGAGATTTTCTGCTGGTAGGTGTACTCCTGAATGAAACAAGCACAGAGGTTGTTGTTTGTTTTGTTTTTTTGAGAAGTACAAAAATGTGAGTCATTGTCTTTCAAGTAAGGAAACCAGTCATTGCATATAAGACATTTTCAGGAAATCTGGTGTTTTAATCCAACTTTGAAGACCTAAAGGAAGAAATCAGTTTATGTTTTGTCAGTCTTGAATAAAAAAAGAGTGATAGTAAAGTCTTGTAGCAATAGCAGGTAAATAAATAACAATTTTCTGCAATAATCTCACCTCTGTTAATTGAGTTTCACGCTACAAAGTTCTTTACACTTCTTTATATTGTTGTATCCGAGTTAGATATTAAACAGCTCACATATTACACAAGATAAAACATGTACGGTTTGGGTTTCATTAAATGACTGAGGCGATACTGTCTGTTACTGCATGCGTTTAGTTCCTTCATACTCAGCCACAAACAGTCATTGTTTAAACGTCATTATAAATGAAACTGAAAGTAACAGTGAGCTCTTGTATTTGAAAAGAGCACACACTTCATCTAGCACAGTGGTGTCCAAACTTTTTTTCTTGCGGGCCAAAATTGTCACGTTAGAATTGCTCACGGGCCACAGGGTTTTTTTGTTTGTTTTTTTTTAATATTGGAAGGAACTTTTTGTATATTGACCTCTTCAAAAAATATTGTAAATACACAGTAACTAATTGCAGTGGGAAACTGTTGTGTTCTAATTTTTTGGAAAGAATAGTCAGGCTTTTATAGGTCTCCCTCGCTAACATGAAAAAGAAAAAAAGAACGAAAATATGCCATCTGATGAGGCCTGGGGCCAAAATCTTCTGATTCTTCGATTTGAAGTCAAGGGCCACAAATGGTCCCCAGGCCGCACTTTGGACACCCCTGATCTAGCATGACCTCGGCTAATTCAGAATAATAACACAAAACTAATAGAGCAACTTAGAGAAACATCTCAAGAAAGGAAGATCAATATTTCCCCAAGGTTACCAAATAGAACATTTCTACATCAGTAGCTTGTGATAAACAAAGAGACCAAAAAGTTAGGTAAAGATAGATCTATAAGATACCACTGTTGTGGCTATCTTATCTTTTCTCTATAAAAAGTTATTTTGAATACCATTGTTTATATTATGAGAGTCACAATCCATCAGACACTTGCTTCCTGATACCAAAGAGAGATATTGGTGGTGTTTATCACACCCCTGGGAATTCCCTTAGATGTAGTTTCTGGTGAGAGTGTGGTGTTTTCCCAGGAACCATGTGTAATAGCTTTCTTCTTCTGCAATGTGACTTGATTTGTTAAAGTCACAATGTATCAAGCTTGAAGAAGCGTCTTTTCTTTTTTATTTCTTTTTTTTACAATACATTATGCTAAATCACTATAACCAGGTTAAAACCATGAAACAAGGTGTCTGCATATTGTTTTTTGATTTTGGAATTAGCAGACTTTAAAGGCCTATGGTAGTGGCATTGTAAAACTCTGCAACAAACTTGTGCAGTACTGTATCATAACATCCTTCCTCCAGCCACAATAACAGAATCAAATATCCTTGGTACTTTCCACAAGCTTACGAAGAGATATATACATATACATATATACATACGTATGTGTGTGTGTGTGTGTGTGTGTGTGTGTGTGTGTGTGTGTGTGTGTGTGTGTGTGTGTGTGTGTGTGTGTATATATATATATATGACTTTGTGTTTTAAGATGCAATGTAAATATGTCAGAGTATGCTCTGCTCTGTAGTGATTTGCAGGGCTTTGAATCTTTTCCATCCCTTTTCATTTAAGGTTCAAAATTGACAAACAGAACCCACTGACCTAAAGACAAATGAGCATTACCCAGTATTACAGTTAAGTGCTTCACTGTGATCCCTCAGGCAGATTCGTGCTGGGTTAATGCCAGCACCAAAAAAAGATAAGATTAAAGATTATTGTATTATCTTTTTAAAAGATTAAAAAGATAATACATTTCATAAGCTAATTTATTAGTTTTTATTAAATGTTTTGTCAAGCAGTTTCTGTTTTTGTGGGGAAAAAAAACGTTGACTTTTTTTGTTGTTGTTGTTGATTCTACAGGATACTCATTGGTTCCCACACAATGCTTTGTGAGTACCCCTGTCTATTTCTTATCATGCCATTATAAGTTCAGATGACGTCTGCAGCTGACATTGCCGCGCCATTTCAATCTATTTTGAAATGTAAAACAAACGATGATCAGTAAAGAACTTGACCTTTACAAAGACACTCCCCAGTCTTTCTGTAAAACAGTTGGTGATGATGTCATGAAAAGGAGTTACTTTCACTTTAAAAACATTCACACGACCCTTTTATTTTTACTCTTAGTCAATCATAAATGACAAAAAATAATCACTGACTGAACTATTTACAGTATATGAAGCAACTTATAGCTCAGGAACTATGTGAAACACCAAGCTATTTAAACAGCTGAATGATGAGTTCTGAAGGATTTAATTTTAAGTTTACAACAACAAAAAATGTTCAACACAAAATCAAGCTTTTTCAACATAACTCCAAACAAATAAAAAGCCAATCTAATCCTAAATTAAAGTCACAACTAAAAAGCAAAATACAACTTTAGTATGCAAGAACAGGTGTCTCAATCAGAAACACACCTTCCACAGAAGGAGTACGCTAAAGTTTGACGTGAAATACACACCCAGAAGGCCAGCTGCCAATTGGCTGTGTCCTCTCCAGCGCTTAATACCTCAGCCAAGATATCATAAATTATACCACACTGAACACACCCCAAGCAGGGCTAGTTTTGTTAGATTTGTTGACACACTCACACAGATCCAGTACAAATGACATGGGCAAAGGGCCAGGGGATTTCTGTCATAGGCTACTAAATTTGAAGGAATGCAGTTGTAATGATGACGTGTTGCTGTAATGCCCCAGTGTTGTCTGTGTAACCATGTAAACATGTTTTCTTCTACTCTTTCAAGAAACCAAAGGCTTTTCCTTCTGGTCCTGTGTGTTTTGACCATGACATGGAACGTTTCTGCAAAAGGTTGGTATTTCCTTGTTGTCAGTGCACCAAGACCCCTCCATGATCTTGTTTTATACAGACACCAGTGGTTAATCTTGAGAGAACACAAGCATCAGACAGTAGTGATACCACCACTTTTGGTTTGTGGGTGTTTTGCAGGTGATCGATGAAGAATATTTTCGTGAATGATAACAGGTGTAAAACTGTGGAGGCAGTAGTATTTAAGTCGGGCTTTTGCGTGTTCTTCTGGTTTACATCACTAAGAGTTTGGAGGGAAAGCATGATGACTTGCAAGCGCAAAATAAGTGTTAGTGGGAGAGACAAATGAACGTACAGTATTTTCAAATTATTACAGATAAATCTAAATATACGAAAAAGAAAATTTGGTATATAAAAAACATTGGCATCATTAATTCTTCTGTAATTCGAAACATGTTAACAGGTGTGTGGGGGGAAGCTAAATCTTTACGCCTTCTTTTATTGAGCCTATGTCTCCTCTTAACTGCAGCCTGTTGTGCTTAACACTGGGCTCCTGAATTAGCACGTTCCTTTCAAAGGTGTTAAATTTAGACACTGTCACAATCACCACATTGTGGCATTTACTAACCACCAAAATGTAAAGCTATTCAAAATAGTTCTAAAAGAATCCTGCAGGTGGCTGTAATTACCTGGCTTGGTAAATCACAATGCGTGTACTAACTTAACTTCTTTGTATTTCTTCTCCCAATATTTTGCACACTGTGGGCAGAAACACCCCACTTTGCATATTCACTAAGGCAAATGTACTAACTGGACAATATGTTGTTTTGCAATCCTCACTGCATGCTGTTTGTAGATTTTTTGCGGGTGGTATCAAGTTTGCACATGTTTTAAGACATGCAAACCTTTAGTAAATCAGGCCCTTAGTTACAAAGTCCTTCACAGATAAAAGCAAAAATAAAAAGTATAACCTTTGACATTTAACGTCACTTTTAATTGTCTAGCTTTTAAAATGAAACCAGAAAACACGTAAATGTAATGTGAAATCTTAACCTTTAGATGATGCAAAACATGAAAAGGTCACTATTAGTCACTATTAGTCATGTGCTCTTCAAAATAAAGAAAGCCACAAGTGCATAAGAGGAACTGAGAATAGTTTACTGCGTCATCAGGGAAGGTTCTGTTTAGGCCTGAACACATAACCCCTTACCTTAATGCTCCCATATTGCTGTTTTTTTTTTTTTGAATGATACTGTATCTTCTCCGGTTGTTTTCAACTCATATCACAAAGACAGCAAACTTTGATTCAAAGAGTTGAACAAAGTTGCTTTCTTAGTTCTTACTTTATTAAAAATACAATCCATTTGGGTAACTCAACTTCAAGTGAATTATTTTGCTTACATGTTTTCAAAGCTGATGTTATGGATTATTAAGAAAAGGTTTTAAAAGAAATATAATTTTTCAGAATTTAAACTTGGTTATAATATTCATGCTGCAGATCTTGTAAAACATTTCCTTTAAGACAAAGTCGTCATGTTTAATGCAAGGTTTCCTACTCTACTCTGTTCCGAATTTACTTCTCACTTTTTCTTTGTTTTTCTTTTCAGAAAATGCTCCTCCGATTCAGCTGAGAGGGGAACTTGGTGGAAATGTGTCATTTTCCTGTCCTGTTAAAACCAAGTCGTATCATTTCTTGTATTTGCAAAAAGTCAAAAGCAACAAACAATCCTTTGTGAATGGCTACCATGCATTACACCCACTAACACGCGCATGGGAGAACACATGGCTGGATGAAAACAGGATCACTGTGCATATGCACAGTTTAAATGTCTCACATGACGGGAATTACAACTGTCTGATTAGTTACGGAGAAAACGAAGACGATTTTCAAACTGTCATACACCTCAGCATCACAGGTATTTGGTGTTCAAAAATAGATTTAAAGTTTAAGGTTTTTGGCAATTTAAGTTTTTTTTTCTTTTTTCTTTTTGGATTAAATGCAAATGGTTTGGACTTTTTTTTTTAGAATGGGGGTGACCCAAAAGGGCCACAGAGGGCATTAAGTTTTAACACCAATGGATCTGTAGCTTTTATTCACCCTTTCTCCTCCACTTCATAATATATATTTCAACAGCCAACTTTTATTGAAATATGTCTGTGCATGACTGACTAAATTCAAAAAGTAATACGACAAAGTGCAGCATGTAGATATGTTGCACTTGAATCAAGAGTGTTCAAACAAAGATGTATATCTAAAGTCTGTTTAAGACACTAACAAATTAAATGTGACACAGTGAAATGCAAAGAACGCTATAGCAGCCTGTCTCACCCATAAGTCCCACATCTGACCAGGCAGATAGCCAATCACAGTTTTGGGGTGTCACAATGGGTGGTCAATCAGATTTGGGTCTGCAACACTCTTAGTTAATAATTTTACTTCTTGTTTTTCACCAGGGAAACTTTGTTAAAACCCATTCATGATGCCTGAACTCAATATGTCTTTTCTTTTTTTTTTATCCTTGATATTCTGAAGATTTCCCTAAAAGTGATTCTCTTTTCTCTGTCTCCCTCCTCTAGCAAACTACAGCAAGCCTGAAATAAAAGTGCTTCACAGTGATGACAGTTATTGGTTTGTGAATTGTTCCTCACATGGCGGTTACCCAAGGTCCGAGATTATTTGGAATTCAGGTGGGAATGTGATGATGAAAGATGTAAACAAGAGTGAAATAAGCGATGCAGTCACCATGACATTCAACAGCTCCAGTACAGCGTACTTCAACTGCTCCATGGGAGAAATTGGGATCAGCTGCTCTGTTGGGGGCATTGACTCTCAATTGTTCTCAGTCTGTGAGTACCAAACTTAAAGAGACTCCCCTTCATGGTTTAAACATTAAAAAGTAAAGTTGTTTGTGATTCACTCCTGGGTAGGTTTTGGGAAGTGTGAATGGTGTGAAACCCCTAAGCATAGATCTTCTTTCATGGCTACTATGAAGGGACTGTGTGAGGGAATTTTTTCATCCTGTTTTACTTTTGACTTTTGTAGCAGTTAAAAAAGTGTGATTATGTGGTCAGGGACTTTAAAGCTTTGGCCCCCCCTTTTTTTTAGGAAGAATTATAGTGCAGCTATAAACTGAGCTTACTTTTATTTATTATTATTATTATTATTTAAAATATTAGAAACATGCTAAAAATAAACCATCTGTTGGGCTAATGTTTAAAAATCGTATTCATAATCTTAGTTTCTGCAAGTTTTTCAAACCAACAATTGCTAATCAGCACCAAATACCATAGACACAAAGATATACAATATATAGTATTTATAAATTTTAATTTTTCTAAATATTATTTTTTGAAGCCCAACAGCAACCAGTTTTGAAATGTTGTGTCAAACTGACTTGTTTATCAACTTAGTAGTCAGCAAAGACTTGGAGCTGAGGTTACCTTTTTAGCCTCCTTGCAAACAGTTACACTGCCTCCTGTCAGTCACATCAGCCATGCCCATTATTATGCATGATTCATATTACGTTTTTTTGTTTGTTTGTTTGTTTGTTTTTTAAATGGATTAGTTTCTGTATAAAAAAAATTATCACAATACATGATCTATTAAGACCACAACTATTGGCTATAAATATGTTGATGGGACATCTAGGGCTTTTAGAGCCAGCCTCAAGTAGACAATTGAGGAACCGCGGGAAGTTTGTGCACTTTAGCACGAGAGGTTGCCGCTTGCTAAATACAGGAGAGCTGGGACCGATAGGACTCTCAATTTGGTTTAAGATATTTAGTCAAAAAGCAGAACTATTGGACCAAACCTTTATAACCATAAAAGCTTTCTTTTTTAATAAAGTGATCCATTTCAGAGTAAAGCCACAAGAATGAGTGTTTTTGTTTTTAGAAAAAACACATTATCTTCACATGTAGAGGACAAAATCAGCAAAGAGATAAGCGGTATGAGGGTTGCTCCAATGGAAGATGGAAGCAGGGATTTCAAATATACAATGTTTTTGAGACAGGAATTTTTCTTATTTCGTCAAACCAAAACTATCTGCCTGGTCATACATTTAGGAAATAAGGAAGACAAATTAACAGCATGTCATACGAAAGAGGATATTGTAATGTAATAACTGTTTTATCATGTCGACTAACACATCTTCTTTTTTTGATGTGGTAAAACTTTACTCTCTAAAGGTAAACCCAAGGATCTACCTACCCTTCCATTCGACACATCTTCCATCGTAATAAGCCTATTAATATTATTATTCGTCAGTATCATTGTTGTGCTGTGTCTGAGAAAGAGATGCAGAAGAAGGCCAGTAGGTGAGGCTATGTCCACACATTCACTACCTTTGAGAATACAAAGTAGTTGGTGTTAATGACATGCATCTTTCTTGATTTTTCAGTGGCAGCAACTGCAGGTGTGAGGCTCGAGCTGGTAAATGGACCTGAACAGTAAGTAAAAAGAATTGTTGTAAACCACCACTGTTGACATGGTGTTCTCTTTAGCTTGTAATGCGCATCATATCTATGACTAACATTTACACTACAACCTCCCCTCCTTCCCCTTCCTCTTCTGTCTATATTTCCTCTTCTACAGGCTGGAAACTCCCCTCACAGGAGTTGCAGTGGCCTCTTAGGTGCTAAAACGGAGAACAAATGGAGAATCTGATATCAAACAGTTTATGTTCTCGGACCAAGGACTAAACTGTACCTCACTCAAGTGCACAA
Organism: Symphodus melops; assembly: GCF_947650265.1. Lineage (NCBI taxonomy): Eukaryota > Metazoa > Chordata > Actinopteri > Labriformes > Labridae > Symphodus > Symphodus melops. The sequence goes on from NC_136700.1 coordinate 13,817,674, forward strand.
TACATGCGTGATTGAACACTTCTGAGCCAGAACTTACCAGTGACCAGAGACGGTTTGCTGTAAATATTTCCATGAAATGTGAGTGTTTGAGGAAGTATTTGTTGACAGTATCCATTCACTGGAGTTTTTTTCTGTAGAAAAAGCTTACTTCCCAAAAGAAAAGGTCTTCACCGCTGGTGTGAGTAGAAGTTGTTGTTGCAAACTGGAACTCAGCTTCAAGAGGAAACCCTCCTCAGCACGTTGAGCAGTGAAATTATAAGAACAATAACTGTGTTTAACATTGGATGAAATATAGATTCATCGATTAACTGACCTCTGTTTGAAGAACAATACGGATGTAGAATATTGATCTGTTACACTTTCTTCAAATGTGAATGTGGACCTTGTTTCATGGCTGCCAAATACAGTTTATTGCTGTTGCACTTTAGGATTCCCTTTTTTGTCTGCTATTAAGCTGCCATGAAATGTTGGTTCTTTTTGCTGTATTGCTATGTTTTTATTTTTTTATTTAAAATAGAACAGTCAATGTTATTCTGAATTGATGGTACTGTTGATTCTCAGTACTGTATGTGTCCAGGTTTTTTGTACCAGAGTCCGAAGCTGTGAATCTTAGCTTACTGTTTCAAGATTTCTACTGGGTAGTACAATATAGAAACTGGACAGCTCTGCACATCTTTACAGCTAAAAAGGGCAAATATTTGTGTTTATTGAAGTGCCGTCTCTCTTTGCCTTATGCTGAGTATCACGGTGATCCTCATCGCTGTGTCATGTTCTCCCATTGTTCTTATGAGAAAAAAACTGTATTTTCAGAACTGTATTTTCAGCTACTTTATTTCATTCATTGACCACAGTATGACGATTGTAAAAAATAATTAACTATAAAAATAATAATTTCTACTTATTTATTTACTCTTTTCCTTGCACAAATGGCAGGTTTATACTTTTCCACTTGTCCTTTTGCACCTTTTCGTTCTTTGTAAAGACAAAAAAAGAAGTATTTATAATATTTTTGTGTCTGCAATCAAAACAGTGTAACTGCCCCATTTTTTCAGTTGCAGTACTGCTGCATTGCCAATAGATGTAGTACTAATACCACATAATACGTGCAACTTGCCTGCTCTCCTGGCTGACTGGCTGTGTTTTGGGATGTGTCTAGCTTACATTATCAGAATACTAATGGGCATTTTTACTGGATAATTTGAATAACAACATTGATGGGCCTTGTCAAGTAAAACTCCATACAGGAGCCAGCTAAGGAAAACTGACTGAAATTAATATTGATGATTCTTTATGGTCTAAAGGAAATGAGACAATGACATACAAGATTGGTAATTTCCATAAAGTAATTTTTTATGTCTATACAGTAACTGCTGCTACTACTCAAAAGAGTTTCTATGTTTGACTGTTGGATATTGTGGGATTCGATTTTTTATTTGTTTTGTCAAAAACAACCCTTGCTCTAGGGGTGGCATGGGCCCCCATTGAAATCTGATTGGCCACCCTTGGTGACACCCGGACAATCCAAATCTATGATGAACAATTTACCTAACCAGAGGCGGCCCTGAAATTAAAATTATTCTGACTGTTTTTTTTTTAACAGACTGGTGTTAATTTTGTTTACAATAAAATGAAGTATGTTTTTGGTTAATACTGTCAGTTATAAATAAATACAAGCAAAATCGACCAATAAATGTATTTTTGCAAGTTTCACAGCTCGCACTCTTGCATTCAATTTTCTTGGTGCACCTTGCACATACATCTTTATTTTAAGTCTTTAAAGAATCACTGTTAGAAGATAAATATGGTTCCAAATTGTGTTACTTCGAAGTACATGTCATTTGTGGGGAAAGAAAGGATAAAAATAAATGAAAATCCTTTGTGTGTATGTGCTCACAAACTTCATACCACCCCTGCAAAAGTTAGTTCCCCAGGTGTGCCACTCCAGTCAAAAAAACGTCTGGACACACCCCTGCTTCAACCTTAATTTGTGATCGCCTGTCAAATCAGAAGTATGTTTTATCAAGGAAAAAAGCAGAGGAAGATAGATTTTACAGCATACACTGTAGCTTTTCATTTGAAAAATATTGAAGAATTTAAACTCTGGAAAAAATCGGGACCAAATGAAATTAATTCAAGATATTAATAAGAGCAGGTTCTGGCAAAAAAAACTTCCCAGAACTGTGCACTTTTTTTGCTTGGTGTATTTTAAAATGTTAATTATTATTGGTGTATAGTATTTATGTAGTGTTTTCTTATGGAACCTGTATGTAATTGTTTTTTCCTACCTTCATATTTGTACTGTTATATAACGGACCTTTTTTCTCTCATACTAGGTCCACTTCTTTTTTCCTTCTTCTTCTCTTATAATCCAATTCAGTCTCTCCCCCCTCACATTTTATATTCTCTACAAACACACCTCTGCTCCACGTCTTTGCTTACTTTCTCTCTGTCTCATGAGTCACTGTGACAGGCTGTCAGTCCACCTCTCAGCCCTGTGTTTACATTGGGCAGCAGAGCCGCACCGGGCTGGTTGCACATCAGGAATGTAACCCCCGAGTTCCCTGCCCTCCTCCACCTCCTCTCCCTCTGTCCCCCGCTCCCCACCCATTTTCTTTCCCTCCTTCATTATATGTTGTTCACTCCTTTCCCTCCCCCTTCACCTCACTTTCCTTCTTGTTCCTTCCTCCATCACTCCACTGCCTGTGCCACCTTTCTCTCTTCTTCTCTTACCCCCGCTTTCCCCTTCCTCTTCTCCCCTCCCCTTTTTCTTCCTCCTCTTTACCTTTACAAAAAGCATTGTACAAAATGTCCCCCCCCACCCCCACACCCATTCCCCTGTCATCATCCCCTCACCTCCCACTTCTCCCCATCTCTCTTCTTCCTCCCTCCCTCATTCCTCTTCTGCCAAACCCAAACAAACCAGGGAGGACTTTCCTCTGTGGTGGCTGCTGAAGAAACACACCACATGTCAGATTTGGTTTAAACATAAACATTAGTCAATACAAGGGACTGGAAAAGGATACGAGGCGCTTCCCTACACAATGAGAAACAACAACCCTGATAATATTAATGCTAAAACTAACCACTGGATCGAGAAAAAAAAATAGAGTTAAGAAAAATGTATGTTGGTGTATTTTAATAAAAGTAGCATGCTCAAGAAAGCCTAATATGAATGGATTCCATTAATAAACAATTAAAAGCTCCTGTGAGACATTTTTAGCTGATTATAAAACAAAATGAAATTGATTCTGATGTCTCAATATAACCGTCAGTCAAAAGACTGATTATTTCTCTATTCTGAGACTGCTGCCGTGGGGTGAGTGTCACATAAAGTGATTAACAGCATGCTGAAGAAAAAGCATTTCCATGGCAAATTTTCTGAATGAGTGATGCATTTAACTGCTTAATTAAACCAGGATGAGTTTTAATGTTTGAAAAACTCTCTTTACACATGTATAGGATAAAATCAGTAAAGAAAACAGGTGCCAAAATGGACACATCCTGAAAGTGCCTCACAAGAACTTTAAGAAGTTTAGTGTGTTGGTCAAGGAACTGAGTACAATCTGTTTTCTTGTCACAGTGAATCGGAATGTTTCATTTCTATATAACCCCTAATAAAAACCTTTTGACTTTTTATTTGAAATGAGCATTTGATTTCATTATTTGGTGTGAGCAATGATTGAGTAAACTAACATGTATTCATTTTGAGATTAAGAGCTAGCCACTTAGAGCATTTCAGATAATGAGCCCTACGCTTTATTTCACAATTTTCTTACCAAATCAAATTAAACATCTCAGAATTAAAGTTCTTCAACACATTAAGAGTTGAGGCAAAGAACGCCAATCTCATTATCATGAACCAATCCTGACAGACTGTTCAGTGTTTCCAGTGACGCAGCAGAGTGTGTAATCTCCTCTTTAATGGGAGACCTTTTCAGTCAGAACACGGTCCTGTGGCATTTCTCAGCACGAAGCGTGTGACCTCTGCCACACTGTTCCGAGTGGCGTCCATACCAGGGGGATTTATAATCAGATTAAACTAGTTATGAAAGTCAACTAGATTAGTTGTAGCGTGGAGAGCCGAAGCACAAGGCATCGATTCACAGCAGGAAAGGGGAGCTGATCAGCATGAGAGAGATTGGGCTGTCAGCGACCTTAAAATAACAGCAGGCCTTTTTTACTGTCTCTGGATAAGATCAGCGTGTGTATTTTTTGGAAGCGTGTGTGTGTGTTTGTGTGTGAAAACAGCTTATGTCTCTGTATTTTAAGATCTGCTTGTAGGTTCCAGTCTTGAGCTTTGAATTTTGTATCCTTCTTGCGTAAATGTTAGCAGTTACCTTTCGCAGCTGTTTTAGTTTGAGGAACCAGAATGAGTCTAATGGAGCAGAGATAGCGAGGGAGCTATAACGGGTCAGTAGGTTCAGCTCTGCTGCTTCAGTTGAGTGATCATGTTGTTGCTGTCACTGCAGAAAGACTCTCGCTGACCCCTAGAGACAGGAGAGTTGACCTGGAAGCATTTATCACCTCAGTGCTTTTTGAACCGTGACCCCCAGGCCTGAGAGAGTGTGGGATGTGCTGGAGGGAAGATAGGAGCGGATAAAGAAAGCCTAAGTTTGTGATATTCTCTGTTTTAGGAGCAAGCACTCATTTCTGTCCAACAAAATTATAAAAGCAGCTTTATGAAACTGTTAGGAAATCCTTTTGTGGGCGTGCAACTACAATGAAAAGATTTTCTTAAACTGAACAAGTTCAGTTTGTTTGTGTGGTCCTGGTTTAATTTACCAGCGATGACTTAGAAGAGCCTAAAAATTAGGAGGGATGGGGAGATGTTTTCTGGCTCTAAGCCCAAAGGAACAATTACAGTTTTGTTTTTTATGATTGCTTCCATGCTAAAATGAATTAAATAAAAAATTCCAAAGGTACTGAAACGTTGCACACCATATGCCAAATGTCAGATAAGAGTTGCACTAATATATGAAAAATCTCAGCCTCACACTTTTTGCGGAACCTCAAATAAACTTCTCTAAGTTACGACAAATCATTCAAAACTGACAGCCTGTGTTCATTTCTAAACACTGCCACTTAAACTGCACACTCAATTAGCAAACAATTAGAGTGGCGTTCTCGTTCCAATCTGGACTGACCTTTGCTCCTTCTGTGCCTGGTTTTACAATAATTCGTTGATGATTGATTGATATCCTTATTTTAAACATTAAAAATACAATACCAAATTAAACCTTAATAAAACAATTTGAGCTGACATTTTTAACACAAGGCAATGAATATTTTATAATTCAAATACATTTAATCCTGATCCTTAAGTTTCAATAACTGTGTATTACATTTCAGTGTGTAAGCAGGGTTAGGGTTACTGTATTAACCATATACTGTTTTAGCGTATAAACATAATTGTGAGAAAAATATACATTCCAAAAGTGTCTATTTATTATCCTATCCTATTATCCTTATCTATTTAGCACAGACAAGTACAGTCAGCAGTGTAGGAAGGTTCTATTCATTTGGAGTTTTTTTGTGTAACGTTCTGAAGCACAGTATCATTTTTATTTATCAGTTTATATTGTTTTGAACGTCGTGTTTGCTTTTGCAAAACTAATTTTTTTTGTATTTTGTGTAAATGTTTCTGGGTTTTTTTGAGTGAAGTTTTGACAAACAGAAACTGTAGCTACAGGAACTGTGTCTATGCAATAATGACACACTGTCACACCTCTGTGTAATGGTGATACACCAGGGGAGTTCTGGACCAAGTCCTTCTCCACTAGGCTATGACCTGGTATCTTAGGAGTGTGTGTGTGCGTGTGTATGTATGTGTGTGTGTGTGTGTGTGTGTGTGTGTGTGTGTGTGTGTGTGTGTGTGTGTGTGCAAGTGGACGAGCGAAATCTGAGGACCGATTGAATATTTATAGAACTGCTTAAGACATGACCTTTTCTTTGGCACATGCACATAACCACACCAACACACACACCAACATTTAAAGAATATGTAGCATATCCCTCTGAACGATGGTCGAAAGATCTGAAATATGCAAAGAATAAAGTTAGGTTAAGGAGAGCAAAACTAGCATACTCAAGTAAACTGAA